>NC_141876.1:539131669-539434700 GCF_056163025.1 Triticum urartu
CAAGGATTCCTATCTACCCTGGTGGCGAAACCTACCCTTAGGGATCAGATCATCAAGGCACAGAAGGTAGATCCGGGAATCTCCCGTATTAAGAGAAACATTAAGAAAGGAGTCGCGAATTGTTTCTCCGTTGATGATCAAGGTGTCGTATACTTTGGAAACCGCTTAGTGGTTCCCAAGGCACGAAACCTGAGGCGGCTGATCCTTAAGGAAGCTCATGAATCCTCTCTCACCATTCATCCTGGTAGTACTAAAATGTATCAAGACCTACGCCAGAGGTTTTGGTGGACTAGGATGAAGAGAGAAATTGCTCAATATATTGCTAGTTGCGACATATGTCGTCGTGTTAAAGCAGAGCATCAACGGCCTGCTGGCACCCTTCAACCTTTGGCTATTCCTGAGTGGAAATGGGATAAAATCAGTATGGATTTCATTACTGGGTTTCCTAGGACCAAGAGAGGGAATAATGCTATCTTCGTCGTGATCGATCGTCTTTCCAAGGAGGCCCACTTTCTACCTGTTCGTGAGAGTATCACTGCTAGCCAGCTAGCTGATTTATACATCTCCCGAATAGTGTCTCTTCATGAGTCCCATTGGAAATTAACTCAGACCGTGGGAGTCTCTTCACCTCTCGATTTTGGGAAAGTTTCCAAAATGCTATGGGAACTCGTCTCTCTTTTAGCACCGCCTTCCACCCTCAATCAAGTGGTCAAGTAGAGCGAGTCAATCAAATTCTGGAAGATATGCTCCGAGCTTCTATCATCTCATTCGGAATGGGTTGGGAGAAATGCCTTCCATTCGCGGAGTTTGCTTATAACAATAGTTATCAAGCTAGCTTGGGCAAAGCTCCTTTCGAAGTTCTTTATGGACGAAAATGTCGAACGCCTCTTAACTGGTCAGAAACATAAGCTCATGTCTTACAAAGTCGGCGAGAAGGCTTACCTTTGGGTTACTCCGTTAAAGGGAACCCATCGCTTCGGTATCAAAGGCAAATTGGCTCCTCGTTACATTGGACCCTTTCGCATTCTTGCCAAACGAGGAGAAGTTGCCTACCAATTGGAACTACCTCCGCATCTTTCCAGAGTTCACGATGTCTTCCACGTTTCTCAACTCAGGCGTTGCTTCGCGGATCCTATCCGTGGAGTGGACCACGAAACGCTTGATCTACAAGATAACCTCTCATATTGGGAATATCCCGTTCGTATCCTTGATCAAGCCGAGCGTACCACTCGACGCCATAACATCAAGTTTCTCAAGGTTCAATGGTCACACCATTCCGAAAAGGAAGCCACCTGGGAAAGGGAGGATCGTCTTCGACTCGAGTACCCCACCTTCTTCCCAACAGATCCTAAATCTCGGGACAAGATTCTTTTGAGTGGGGGTGAGTTGTCACACCCTAGCAAGTTCATGCATTAGAGTGTTTGCATCATGTTTAATTCTCCCAGAAAGATGAAATGGGGATAACAGAACCCCGAGCACCCCCCTTAAACCAACTAGGGTTTACTAAAATTGGTTTCAATGAACCCAAAATGCCCTTCACAAAATGTTCATCATTTCTGGATTGGGCTAAAACCCCTGGCAAAAATGGTGCACTCTTTTCTAGAACATTCTAGATTTTTTGAATTAAATCATAAGTATTTGAATTTGGGCATTTAAATACTATAAAATATTTTAAATGCCCAAATAATTCTGGATTTAAGTGAGGGCTGTTAGGAATAATCCCAACAGAGCCCACAATTATTTTCAGGATTTTTGGAAACGTTTTAGTATTTTTAATAAAGCTCAACAGTTGCAGAAAATTAGAAAACAGAAACAAATCAGAAAAAGAGAGAGAGAGAGAGACAGAGAGAGAGAGAAAGGCCAGAGGCCACTTACCTGGCTGGCCCGGCCCATCTGGCATGTGCCAGTCATCACCTACCTCTGCCAGTAGGCAGAGGAGGGACACCGCGACGCCGCCGAGCTCGCCACGCCACCTCCCTGTCTGCCTGCCGTCGCCCGCGCCAGCGCGACGCCTCGAAACGCCTCCGCGGCGCCGCCCCAACCCCCTGGACGCCTCATTCCTCCCCCTGCTCTCTCCCTCGCTCCCCCGAAGCCATGGCCGACGCAGCTGCCGCCGTCTTGCCGTCGTAGCCGTAGCCACCGTCGTCCCCGTGCCACCCCACCGTGTCCACGAGCCCCGCTGCATCTCCCTCGACCTCCTTGATGAGCCACGAGGCCTCGGACGCGCTGCAACGCCGCCACCGCTGCCATTCCCCTCGTCGGCCACCGGAGATCGTCGCCGACGATTCGCCGCCTCCCGAGCTTCCCCGAGCCCGCTTCGACGCCCGCTGCACTCGCCATGAGCTCCTCTTTCTTCTCCCCCTAGCCACGTCACTCGAGCTGCCCTCTAACCCCGTTGGCCACCACGGCCGAGAGCTCGGCTCCGCCGGCCATGTCGCCGTCGTGGCCACAGATGCGTAAGCTCGAATCCGAGCGCATCACCGCACTCACCACGTTCCCAGGAACCCAACGCACCACCCCACATGCCTCGCCGTGCCTCGTAGCCTCGGGTTCATCTTCAGCCGAGCTCCGGCGACCGCCAAGGTCGTCGCCGGCGCCGTTCCCGACCTCCCCGAGCTCCACTTCCACCACCAAACGCTGCGGCTTGCTCCCAGCTACGCGTAGGACCAAACCGCAGTCGATTTGGTCGACTGTGGGCAAAACCCGACGCTCTCCGCCGCGTCTGTCGTCGCCGGCGTCGAGCCGTGGACCAACGCCGGCGGGTTTGACCCGTTGACCTTGACTGTGTGGGCCCAGGTTGACTCCCCTGAGTCTATGACAAGTGGGGCCCCCTTTGCTAATTAACCTAGGGTTAGCGCTAACTAATTTTAGTTAGTTTAGGTCACTGACATGCGGGCCCAGGCCCCACTAACAGTTTAGTTTGTACTAACTTAATTCTGTTAGTTAGCTGAGACACTGACAGATGCAGCCCACCAGTCAGGTTTGACCTGGGCTGGCGCCTTTGACTCGCTGATGTCTCAGTGATGCAGTGTCGACGCAATTATTTATTTTCTGGATTTATTCTTTTATAGGAAATTCCAGAAAATAGCCAAAACTTCTAAAAATCATAGAAATCAACCATAGCTCCAAATCAAACAAATTATATATGAAAAATGATCAGAAAATTTCAATCTTTCCATCTTTATTGGTTTCATGCATGACAAAACACTTTAACCTTGTTGTTTAGGTGAAACAAGCTAATACACTTATTATGCAGAAGAACTTAAGTTTCCATTTGAATCTTTGATTCAAATGGACCCATTTCAACTTGTTTCACATTGCATTAGGCAGGACACATCATTTTGCCATGTCATAGCATGCATCATATTGTTGCATATTGCCATGTGTTGATTGTATTCTGTGTGTCTTTCGTGGTAGGTTCTGCCTCCGAGGATATCTCCGAGTATCCAACTGAAGGGCAGTACCCTACTACCACTCCATCAGGCAAGCAGCCCCATTGATCATATCGATACAATCCCATGTTCTCGCCTCTGCTCTCATTTGCTGCATTAAGACAACAATGTTTCAAACTGCTGTGTGCTACGGTAGTTGAACCCTTATCCTCTGCATGACCTTTCATTGCCACAGTAACTAGATGAAACCCACTAGCATGTGTAGGAGTTGATTGAGCCATGTATGTGTTTCCTACCTTGCTATGCCTGCTATGCTTAGAGTTGTGTCAGGTCAGGTTCATCTGGGCGATGGGCTAGAGTGAAATGATTATGTCGGTAATGTGAGTGATGTGTTGAACATGATTTGGTAAAGGTATCGATGAGAGGCCATGTAGGAGTACATGGTGGGTTGTTTCATTGAGGCCATCCCTAAGAACTGAGATCTGTATGTGTGATTTAAGATTCAGTTACTACCATACATTGGGCCCGAAACCAACGGACCCTCTCGGCTTCTTAATCACCCTAATACTCTGTCCAGGAGTTGCAACTAGTTTCTGGTGTTTGTAGGTTATGTGTTGGCGGCCGTGCGTAGCACTGACCCTAGGGGTGGGCTATGTTGCGGTAGATACACAGTGGCCGGGTATGCCGGGCGCCCGTTTGGCGTCTCGGGACCCTGTTCACATCGTTCGGGGCCGTATGTGGAAACCTCGGCCGGACTCCCTGCGGATGGAACCTGGATAGGCGATAAACCTGGACTAGAGACTTGAGTGTTTAGGTAGGCCATGGCCGACACCCTCGTTGGGCTTCCGCTTGAAGGTTGCCGAGTACATGTCGTGTAAACGACGGTAAGTGGTGAGAGCGTGTATGAAGGAGTACACCCCTGTAGGGTTAACATCATCTATTCGAATAGCCGCGTCCGCGGTATAGGACTACTTGGTTGCCTATACAGTTCATAGACAAGTTAACGTTTACTACTAAAAGACTCAAGATAAGTGTGAGTACCGAGGATGGCCCTCTCATAGGATGACGAGGGAGGATCCCCGTTGGAGTATTGTGTTGATGATTAGTGGACTCGTGTGCGAAAATTATTTTACTAGTGGTGTCTTGTAGGATAGCTTAGCCAAGAGTCAAAGCTGGCTTGCTGCAATAACTCCACCACCTTCTTGAGAATGAGCATGTATAATAGGTTCTGATGTAAGACTTCCTGAGTACCTTTGTACTCATGCTTGCTTTAATTACTGTTTTCAGACGACAACACCGCCCCCTCCGATGGGTTTTATGTAGACCTCGACGTCGATGAGTAACTTGCCACCCAGGTGGTGATCCTGGCCATGGAGGGCCCTATGTAGATAGACAGGCTTCAAGAAGCCTTCTTTCTTTCTAGTGTCTGTACTCAGACTATTTGCTTCTGCATGTGCTTGTATGCTTGTATGACTTGTGTGTCGGGTCATGTGACCCCTACCTGTATGAACATGTTATGTATGGCTCTCTGGAGCCTTTAAATAAAGTACTTGAGTTGTAGAGTTTTGTTGTGATGCCATGTTGTATTTGCACATATCGAGCATATTGTGTGTATGATTGAAATGCTTGGTTATTGTGGGATCCGACAATCTAGTTGTTTATCCTTAGCAGCCTCTCTTATGGGGAAATGTAGTCTAGTGCTCCTCGATCCATAGTAGTCCGCTACAGCCCGGTTCACCGGAGTCCTGCTAGCCCAGCACTACTGCTCAGGACACTTGACTGGCCGGCATGTGTTTCACTTCGTTCCTATGTCTGTCCCTTCGGGGAAATGTCACGCAGTGACATCCGGAGTCCTGCCTAGCCTGCTATAGCCCGGGTTCCCCGGAGTCCTGTTAGCCCAGTGCTACAGCCCGGATTCACACGCTGATGACCGACATGCTCAATCTGATTAATGTATGCCTGTCTCCATAGGTCTGTGCCGCTTTGGGTTCACGACTAGCCATGTCGGCCCGGGTTCTCTGTCATATGGATGCTAGCGACACTATCATATACGTGAGCCAAAAGGCGCAAACGGTCCCGGGCCATGGTAAGGCGACACCCCTGGGGATACCGTGCGTGAGGCCGCAATGTGATATGAGGTGTTACCGGCTAGATTGATGTGACTTGGAATCGGGGTCCTGACAATAACTTATAGATGTTCCTATGACTATGAGATTATGCAACTCCCGAATACTAGAGGAACACTTAGTGTGCTATCAAACGTCACAACGTAACTGGGTGACTATAAAGATGCTCTACAGGTGTCTCCGATGGTGTTTGTTGAGTTGGCATAGATCGAGATTAGGATTTGTCACTCCGTGCATCGGAGAGGTATCTCTGGGCCCTCTCAGTAATGCACATCACTATAAGCCTTGCAAGCAATGTGACTAATGAGTTAGTTACGGGATGTTGCATTACGGAACGAGTAAAGAGACTGTGATAGCCTGGCTTATTAGGGATGATAGACTACTCATATCAATAAGGAATTCCTTCTTTTCCGGAAGCCCATTCAGACAGAACTCCAAAGTTAAGCGTGCTCACCTTGGTGTAATTTCAGGATGGGTGACCGACCAGGAAGTTGCTCCCTCGTGCGCACGAGTGAGGACAAAGTGCGCAGAAAAGACTAGTATTGATCTATGGGGCCAGTCTATATCCCGCCAGGAGTAACGACCACCGGCGGGTGTGTCCGGGGCGTTACAGAGACTTGCCGGTAACGATATTGAACTAGGTATTGAGATACCGATGATCAAATCTCGGGAAAGTAACATACCGATGACAAAGGGAACAACGTATGTTGTTATGCGGTTTGATCGATAACGATCTTCGTAGAATATGTAGGAACCAATATGAGCATCCAGGTTCCGCTATTGGTTATTGACCGAAAGTGAGTCTCGGTCATGTCTACATAGTTTTGGAACCAGCAGGGTCTGCACACTTAACGTTCGATGACGATCGGTATTATGAGTTTGTGTTTTTTGATTGTGACGCCCTCGATTCAATTGTACACTAATCATACACGCAAACGTGTATGATCAAGATCAAGGACTCACGGGAAGATATCACAACACAACTCTAGACACAAATTAAAATAAAACAAGCTTTATATTACATGCCAGGGGCCTCGAGGGCTCTAATACATAAGCTCGAATACACAAGGGTCAGCGGAAGCAACAATATCAGAGTATAGACATAAGATAGACAAGTCTGCCTTAAGAGCATCTCCAGCCGTTCGCCCCCTGGGGGCGAGCCAACGATACAATCGGCGTTGGGGGCGGTTTCGCGCCCAGTCGTCGCCCCCAGCTCGCCCCCAGGCGCCGATATTGGCCCACTTTTCAGCCCCATTTCGGCGAATAAAGGGCCCATATGGGCGACAATAGGCCCATATTCGGCGTGGTTTGCCATTGTTCGGCGTTCAATTATGCACATAAATTTTTTTATCACATATTTCATCACAAAAATATCAAATACTTCAACAAAATAGTACAACAACAAATAGTTCAATACAAATTATGTAGTTCAACAAATAAAAACTCATATTTCATCACACGTCGCGCCCGGCGTCGCCCTTGTGCCTCCATAGATGCTCTATCAGATCTTGCTGCAGTTGATGATGCACATGTGGGTCTCGGATCTCCTGACGTATACTAAGATAGGTAGTCCAGGTTGCCGGTAGCTAGTGATCAACTTCGGCTAGAGGACCCTGCCTGTAGTATGGTTCAGTGTCTAACACTGGGTCTTCTTGCTCGCTCTCGATGATCATGTTGTGCAAGATGATACAGCAAGTCATAATCTCCCACATTTGATCTTTCGACCAGGTCTGAGCAGGGTACTGGACAACAGAAAATCGAGATTGGAGCACACCAAATGCCCGCTCGACATCCTTCCTGCAAGCCTCTTGAACCTTCGCAAACCAGGCGTTCTTGCCTCTTGGCACAGGGTTTGAGATCGTCTTCACAAATGTCGACCATCTTGGATAAATGCCATCAGCTAGATAGTACCCCTTGTTGTAGTGCCGCCCATTGATCTCGAAGTTCACCGGAGGAGAATGACCTTCAACAAGCTTGGCAAAGACAGGAGAGCACTGCAGCACGTTGATGTCATTGTGAGTTCCTGGCATACCAAAGAAGGAGTGCCAAATCCAGAGGTCCTGTGTGGCCGCTGCCTCAAGTACCGCACCGCAACCGCCTTTGGCGCCTTTGTACATCCCCTGCCAAGAAAATGGGCAATTCTTCCATTTCCAATGCATGCAGTCGATGCTTCCAAGCATCCTAGAAAATCCTCTTGCTGCATTCTGTGCTAGGATCCGAGCAGTGTCTTCCGCATTGGGTGCTCTCAAGTATTGCAGTCCAAACACGGCCACCACTGCCCGACAGAACTTGTAGAAACACTCTATGCTGGTGGACTCGGCCATGCGCCCATAGTCGTCGAGTGAATCACCAGGAGCACCGTATGCAAGCATCCTCATCGCTATCGTGCACTTCTGGATGGAGGTGAATCCAAGGGCGCCGGTGCAATCCATCTTACACTTGAAGTAGTTGTCGAACTCCCGGATGGAATTCACAATCCAGAGGAAGAGCTTTCGGCTCATCCGATAACGGCGCCGACATGTTTTCTCACCATGAAGTGGAGCATCGGCGAAGTAGTCGGAGTAGAGCATGCAATAGCCTTCGAGACGATGTCGGTTCTTTGCTTTCACCCGCCCCGGCGCCGAGCCACCTTGTCGTGCCTTTTCATTGCTCGCCAGCAGCTGGGCGAGGGCGGCGAGCACCATGAGATGCTCTTCTTCCTGGACGTCGGCCTCGGCTTCCTCCTCCAGTAGCGCGGCGAGCGCTTCCTCGTCATCCGAGTCCATCACCGACGCAGGCAAATCACCGAACACCTTGCGCCCGGTGGGCGTGTACCCGCCGCTAAACTGCCCCTCCGCGGCCGGAAACGGCGGCCGGAAACACCCAGTTGTTGTTGGAGGGGCTGCCGCGGCGAAGCTCTGCTATTTTTCCGGTGGGGAATGGCTATCTAGCGGTGAAGGGCGGCGGGCGGCGCCGAGATATAGCTAGTGGCGGCCGACGGCGCGGGGGGCGGGAGGCGAGTCGAGGAAGAAAACCTTGACTTTTCCCCTGCAGGTGTGGGCCAGCCGCGCTTTTCCCTTGCGCCGGAGCCCCCAAATGCCCCCAGTGCGCCGGGTTCGGCCTGTGACCGCTGGTGAAAAAAGGGCTGAACCGGCGATTTTTGGCGTCCTGGGGGCGCGACTGGGCGTTTTTTTGGCGCCGGCGCCGAAAAAGTGGCCTGGGGGCCTGTTGGGGGCGCGGCTGGAGATGCTCTAAGAAGGCTAACACAAAAGCAACAACAATCGAAAAGGCAAGGCCTCCTGCCTGGGAGCCTCCTAACTACTCCAGGTCGTCAGCAGCCGTCACGTAGTAGTAGGCACCCTCGGGGTAGTAGTAGTCATGAGTGGTGTCGTCTGGCTCCTGGGATCCGTCATTTGGTCACAACAATCGGGTATGGGGGAAAAGAGGTAGCAAAGCAACCATGAGTACTTATCCAAAGTACTCACAAGACTTACATAATATCTAAACTAAGTATGCATTTGTATCAAAGGAATAGGTTGTGTCTGTGGACTAAACTGCAGAATCCACAAGAGAAGCGGGAAGCCGAGCCTATCAAAGACTAGCATCTTCAAGCATCTTGCAGTATTTAGAAGAGTAGAAATCATAATAATGTAAAGTAGTAGTAGTGTTATCAACCTCCCCCAGAGATCCTTCCTCAACCCCCTACGAGAAAGCAATCCCAGAGCCATACTATCCATTTCTCACCACAAGTATCCAGTTCTAGTTGTATCGATCGGGATACAACTCTCTGCAGGGGTGCACCAACTTACCCACCACGCTCGATTAACTCGGTCCGGACACACTTTACTGGGTCATACCCGGCCTCGGCCAAATGACATGTTGCAACCCAACCTAAGCTTAATAGAGAGGTCAGCACGCTGGACTAAACCTATGCCCTCAGGGGTCCTAGGCCATCCCCCGGGAACTCCTGCACGTTGCGTGGGTGGCCGGTGAGCAGACCTAGCCTCCCTTATACAAGGTGAGGCATTCCAGTCCAACCCGGCGTGCGCCGCTCAGTCGCATGACGTCTATTAAGCTTCGGCTGATGCATACGGTGCAGAAAGCCCATACTATGCCCACGTGATGGTTAGTGCTATCAGGCCAGAGGCCCCTTGGATCAAATATCCAAATCGTAGTGGATTAGGAACGCGCGGTAACGAGCATAGACTCACGATCGATGTGATCCCATCGCCCCGTCTCGAGGACTCACGGCAAGGGCTAAGAATGCCCGGCCACGCCTCGTAATTATCTCGCGGGCACCTTCCAGGTCAACCCGACTCCACATCACTCGCAATTAAGCTTGCGTGGGTACCCCTCAGGGCCGACCCGTCTTTAGTAACATGGTTCAGTGTAAAGTCATAGTAACCATAGTAACCGTGTGTCTGAAATAGCAAGGGGGGAACCTGAGGAATCACCCTCGATGGATCCCACTCAATGTAACCATCAAGGTGGACTTGGACGAATCACCCTCGTTGGTCCACACTTGAGGGGTTGCACGACAGAGTCATTATCAGGAGTGGGCAAGGAGGAATAACCCTCGACGACCATGACCGAATAGCTACACTACAGGGTTAACATCAGAAGTGCTGATGAGGTATCACCCTCGGCACTCGATAGTAACTCTGCAGAGTCGTGCAACTAAGGGGGTGGTGATGTGCGGTGTCGGGGCCTGGATGTCGATCACGTTGATCGAGTCATCGAACATAAAGCAGGGCCAACTCGGACAAGGTGGGGGTCACTGATGGATCTCTAACCAACCTATACTATGCAGTTTAGAATAAGCAGGTAAGGTATGATAGCAGGTAACGAAAACAGGCTATGCATTAGAGTAGGGTCATACCTAAAGCAATAGCAGTTCTAATGCAAGCATGAGAGGGAAAGAAATGGGCGATATCGGAATGCTCAAGGGGGGTTTGCTTTCCTGGAAGCTCTGCTGTAAAGGAAGAAGGGTCCTCGGAGACGTAGTCGGTCACAGGGCAACATCGGTCTCGGGGTCTACCGGAGAGAAGAGGGGGAAGAAACACTAAATATAAGCAAGCAGAGCATCACTAAGCATGACAAGATAATACGACATGTTGGGTGTGACTTAACGTATGTCTACACGGATAGGTGAAGGGAGAATTCAACCGAGAATGTATTCCTGGTTCCGAACCTGTGTCAGACAGATGACCGGAGGGGGAATGTTCCATGTTCAGCTAGTTAGAGGGATCCTACAAGTAAACGGATAGCGTATTCGGATTCGTCTTGTTTTTCTGAGAAACTTTCATGTAGAAAACATTTTCATCCGAGTTACGGTTTATTTTCTATGAATCTCTAAAGTTTAAAACAATTTCTGGAATAATCTAAATTAATAGAAATGTAATTATGATGCCAGCATTACGTGTTGGTGACGTCAGCAGTCAACACACTCGCTGACCAGGGTCAAACCTGACATGTAGGTCCAGCGGGTCCCACATGTCAGCGACCGTGGCACTAATAGTGGATTAATTTGACTAACAGAAGTAATTAGGGGTGTGGGCCCCATTAGTCAGTGACTGATTATTGATTAAACCTAATTAACAGATTAATTAACATTTTTTATTTATAAAACCTGTTTAATTAACGCGGGGCCCACATGTCAGTGGCACTGGGCTGCCCAGCCAACACATTGACTGGGCCAACCCAGTCAACGAGGCCTGCGGGGCCTGCTGGCAGTGACCCAGGGGTGGCCCCAGGTGTGCCACGTTGGCAGTGGCCGGCGGCTGAACGCCAGCGACCGAAAACACGGCGGAGGCGCTCGGGACCTCACCGGAATTGCGTTTTTCGGTGCCGTTCGACGCGCGGCTAGGTCCATTCGAACGGCCACTTGATGCCGCGTCGATTGGTGGAGGTGGCACGGACGGACTTGGCTGGAAACGGTGCCGGCGACGAGGTTTGCGGCGGAGCGGCTACGGTGACAATGAAACGGAGCTACGGCATGCTACGGCTTGGGCAAAAAGGGCTAGGCAGCTGTTGCGCGACCTGGTGAAGCAAACGGGCATACGCCCGTGACCAAAAGGTCACCGGAGCCTCGCCGGCGGCGAGCTCCGCGGTGATGCATTCGGGCGCTCATCGGGATGGCGCTAGGAGGCACGGGAGGGCGCGTGTGCAAGCGCGCTGGGCTCCTAGGAACCCCAGGAGCACAACGGTGAGCTCGGGCAAGCGTGTCAAAGGCCACAACCTCGACGGCGAGCCTCGCGGCGGAGCTGCATTCGGGCGGCCGCGGCAGTGGTGGCTACGGATACTGGGAGAGGCCATGGAGAGGGGATATCGAAGCAGCTGCTCACTGCAGGAGTAGGGAAGCGGACGAGGGAGCCGGAGGGAGCTCGACGGCGATGTACGACGGCGGTGATCCCGGGCGGATGAAGGTTGAAGACGACGGCGTGACGGCGCTGTAGCGCCTCCGAGCTCCCGCGGATGGCACCAGGGGGCATAGCAGACGACAACGAGGATCTACGTCATGGCGGTGACGTGCGTGGCGGTCGGTGGCCACGTCGGAGCAAGGTGGACAGGGACGGGTGCATTTGGGAGAGGTGGAGAAGGTGATCTGGGGAGAGCCCAGAGGGGAGTGGAGCGACGGAGGAGAGCGGGGGAGTGGGTGCAGGTAGGAGGGAGGAGGAGGCCCGAGGCGTCGGCGTCGTCCTTATCTTGTCTGGGCGTCGCCGGCGAGGAGGTGTGGTGGCGCCTAGACACGCCCCTTCCCCGTGGTCGGAGGAACAGGAAGGGGAGCGACCAAGGAGGGGGGACTGGGCCGCTCTAGCTGGGCCAGCTGGCTCGGGTGGGCTGAGGCCCATGGTGTAGGGGGGCTTTCTCTCTCTCTCTCCGCTTTTCCTTTTCTTTTACTATTTTTTTAAAACTTCTTTGCTTTCTTTTATTTCCAAAAAGAAAAACAGTTTTATAATTTATAAAACTTACACCTAAATAGTATAACAATTTAGGACACTGTCACAACAAGTTTGAAACCAAAATAAATTATTTTAGCATTTTTTAACTCAAAAGCATTTAATTTAATTGCTTTAGCCATTGTTTAAAATAGTTTAGGGTACTTAGACATTTTGCAAAAATGTTGGTTCACCACCAATACTATCAAAAGAATATTTGCCACATGATGAACATTTTAGTTTTCATGTTTCAGAAACGTTGAATTTCACTTAACATTTGAGTTTGAATTTGACTGGAATTTGAAATGAGATATTGATCGAAGTGACTAAGCACTGCTTTAGCAAAATGATTTGCTTGATCTCAGGGATTACTGTAGCATCATTACATCGGGGTGTTACAAATCTCCTCCACTACAAGAAATCTCGTCCCGAGATTTAAGAGGTGGAATAAAGAGGAAACTTTTGGTGTTGAAATTCTAACGGATCTTCTCATCCTTGGTTGCTCTTCTCGAAGAAGTTGATCCCTCTGGTTGATGTCTTCATTTCGTTGCATCAGGTCATCATGATGAAGCCATCATCCTTCCTTTAGGATCTTCACCGTACTTACAAAAGGATAAGAGGGGAAAACTCTATAAGGACACATTTTTAACAAGATTGAGCATTGGACGGTTAACTCAGGGGAGGAAGCATAAAGTATCTCTCGAGTTGAATACTTGAAACACGTTGAGAGAATTATAAGAGGGTACGGAAGTTTAAAACGGGTAAGAAATCGTTCGATGCCTGAAGTAGAGTGTGAAGGGGCTTCAGACCAACGAAATAAGTATTGCGGTTGAAACCAAAATAGATCATCTCTAGGAAGGTGGCTCTTGATCTACATACGAAGCGAAGCATGAGGAATAACCTTGGGAATAGGGTTGTAAAAGAGAGTCAGGTTTCGATCATGTGAAACTGTGGGTTATGGGCCCACCATGTGGGTTAAAAGTAGGAAGCGTGCTGACATCTTGCACGGTCATGATAGCAAGGCATGCCAGAGGATAACCTGTCAGTTATGTTGGCAACAACATTGGTACCAAGAGCGAGGGACGAAGAGAACCATTTCCTGCTCGTTGAAATGAGGCGGACCAATAGGCAAAGTTCTCGTCTATCGGTGGTTACCGAAATGTTAACAACAATAGTAACAGGGTCTTACTGATAGAGTTGTACACCGAGGTGCTTACATAAGCAGGGAATTATCACTGCTCAGATGAATCAGCTTATTAGAAAGGTTAAACAAAACAATGAAAAGGAAAATGTGATTATACCCAAGTCTCAAGAGTATATCTTTCCCAAGGAAAGGCAGAGCATGATATACATGACAAGACTCCAAGTAGGTAACCATTTAGGGAAAAGGGCAAGGAAACTCATGATGTTACCCATACAACGGTGTTTGGATAATTTATCAAGAAACATTTAGCATTGTGCTTACAAGGTTCTTGTTGATGTTTGAGTACCACGGTCATGCTTCGGGATAGCATTGACATGGTCATAAGGTAAAGGTGGGACCTTGGGATCACAAAGGATCCATCAGGAATTTCTAAAACATCTCATGCAATTTTATCAGGGAAAAGGTGAGGATGTGGCCGATGGGTTCAGTAGCAACCCATCGACATGCCAAAAAGGGTGTATTTCCAAAAAAAATATGAACAAGTTAGTGTTGGGGCGGGACAAGAATGTTGTCGATGATTCAAATCATTGAGCGGCAAGGATGGTTTCTATCATCATGAACTCGATTGATATCCTAGAAGAGCTCAAATGTTGATGATGATCATGACACAATCGTCGAGAGATTTCATGAAGATGTAATTGATCAGCGATGACATCAAGTCAAAGAAAGGATGAAGCAAAAGTTTAATGGAACCACGGGTACGACACAAACTCGGAATCAAGCTTGTTGTTCAAGGCAATACGATATGATGAGGAAGATCGACGTAAGCTTAGCTCATCATCGAAAATTGTGCTCTGGGAAGAAGGACCAGGTAGTAGAGTTAAAATTTAGCATGATAATGATATAGCCGATCAGGCTAGGAATGACTTGAAGGATTACTAAACTCGCAAGCAACCAAAATTATTATTGAATTAGGGTGTGGAATCGATTCACTTATTGGTGTTCTCGAGTGACTAATAACTCAGAACCCAAGGAAATATGAAATCGGTGAGAAGCAATACTAGGTGAGAACTCATAGGAGGCAACACAGTTCTTTGTTATTCTCGAGATACCTAGGGGTAATACTCGAAGGAATATCAAAATAGAGGTTGTAGACATGCATTGATCTGCATAAGACAAGTGCTTTAACTTGTCCGAGAAATGGACTCAAGGAGAAAATATGGTTGGAACCACGATTGCAAAGGATCAATTCACAGATACCAGATGATATTACATCAAGAAAATAGTTATTGTTACAAGAAGCTTCCATGATACGGTCTACATCGTGTCCATGGGCATGAACACAAAGTTCAAGGTCGACTCTCGGTTCTTCAATCCTAACCTTTCATTCACTTCTCGTCTTCGAAGAAGCTGCAGTGTTAAAATTTTATCTGGCATAACACCAGTAGAGTATGAACCATAGAAGTTTCCGGGTTCACACCGATTAGAAAAGGCATAGGTTCAATCCATATGGGCATCTTAGGAACATATACCACAAACTTTAGGCGTAATTAACACAAGCTCGGAAGTAGAGCATGGTTGTCAAAGTAGAGAATACAATTCTCCAAAGTCATAAGACACGATTTACCAAAAGGCATTATGTATCATGGGAATAACTCACAATGTTATTGAATATGAAGGACGTAGTCGGATAAAATCCAACAAAGGATCTGATGGTCCATAAGGGATCTGATGTGAGCATCGGTACTCAACCAGAAGAAGGAATGCAGGGAGATCAGATTATAGAAACAACAGACTAAATCGAAGCTTAAAGGCAAAGGAATCATGATTTCCAATTCAAGGGATTAGAAGCAAACGCTCTGATTAATGATGGATAAGTTGAATAGACTTATGGTTACAATCAATGACATTTTGGTTGGCGAGAACCAGCTCATATCCGGAATGACGTCTGAGCTAGAAGAACAAAGTCTAGTTCAAGTGATGATTGCGAGCATTCATAAATATATCGAATCAAAGGCTCAAAATGACGATGACAAAAGGAGGCTCATGAATATTGCCAAACATATGGAAAGTATCCATAATGCAAGCAGACAACTATTTGCAAAGCAATAGTTGGAGAGGATTATCGGAAGATCGATTAGTATTTCAAAGTATCTTGTGAATCACTTGATCAATTAGGAATGAACAAATCCTCGATAAGTGTGAGGAATTTGTTGGGGAACGTAGTAATTTCAAAAAAAAATCCTACGCACACGCAAGATCATGGTGATGCATAGCAACGAGAGGGGAGAGTGTTGTCTAAGTACCCTTGTAGACCGGAAGCGGAAGCGTTATAACAACGCCGTTGATGTAGTCGTACATCTTCACGGCCCGACCGATCAAGCACCGAAACTACGGCACCTCCGAGTTCTAGCACACGTTCAGCTCGATGACGATCCTCGGACTCCGATCCAGCAAAGTGTCGGGGAAGAGTTCCGTCAGCACGACGGCGTGGTGACGATCTTGATGTTCTACCGTCGCAAGGCTTCGCCTAAGCACCACTACAATATTCTCGAGGAGTATGGTGGAAGGGGGCACCGCACACGGCTAAGAAAATGATCACGAGGATCAACTTGTGTGTCTATGGGGTGCCTCCTGCCCCCGTATATAAAGGAGTGAAGGAGGGGAGGGCTGGCCCTCTCTATGGCGCGCCCTAGGGGAGTCCTACTCCCACCGGGAGTAGGATTCCCCCTTTGCTAGTACAACTAGGAGTCCTTCCAAGTAGTAGGAGTAGGAGACAAGGAAGGGGAAGAGGGAAGAGAAGGAAGGAGGGGGCGCCGCCCCTCCCCTTAGTCCAATTCGGAGTAGTCAATGGGGGGGGGCGCGGCCTGCCTCTCCCTCTCCCCTAAAGCCCAATAAGGCCCATATACTTCTTCCCCCGTATTCCCGTAACTCTCCGGTACTCCGAAAAATACCCGAACCTCTCGAAACCTTTCCGATGTCCGAATATAGTCGTCCAATATATCGATCTTTACGTCTCGACCATTTCGAGACTCCTCGTCATGTCCCCGATCTCATCCGGGACTCCGAACTCCTTAGGTACATCAAAACTCATAAACTCATAATATAACTGTCATCGAAACCTTAAGCGTGCGGACCCTACGGGTTCGAGAACAATGTAGACATGACCGAGACACGTCTCTGGTCAATAACCAATAGCGGAACCTGGATGCTCATATTGGCTCCTACATATTGTACAAAGATCTTTATCGGTCAGACCGCATAACAACATACGTTGTTCCCTTTGTCATCGGTATGTTACTTGCCCGAGATTCGATCGTCGGTATCTCAATACCTAGTTCAATCTCGTTATCGGCAAGTCTCTTTAGTCGTTCCGTAATACATCATCCTACAACTAACTCATTAGTTTTAATGCTTGCAAGGCTTAAGTGATGTGCATTACCGAGAGGGCCCAGAGATACCTCTCCGACAATCGGAGTGACAAATCCTAATCTCGAAATACACCAACCCAACAAGTAACTTCGAAGACACATGTAGAGCACCATTATAATCACCCAGTTATGTTGTGACGTTTGGTGGCACACAAAGTGTTCCTCCGGTAAACGGGAGTTGCATAATCTCATAGTCATAGGAACATGTATAAGTCATGAAGAAAGCAATAGCAACAAACTAAACGATCAAGTGCTATGCTAACGGAATGGGTCAAGTCAATCACATCATTCTCCTAATGATGTGATCCCATTAATCAAATGACAACTCATGTCTATGGTTAGGAAACATAACCATCTTTGATCAATGAGCTAGTCAAGTAGAGGCATACTAGTGACACTCTGTTTGTCTATGTATTCACACATGTATTATGTTTCTGGTTAATACAATTCTAGCATGAATAATAAACATTTATCATGATATAAGGAAATAAATAATAACTTTATTATTGCCTCTAGGGCATATTTCCTTCAGAATTATTCGTAGATATGTATTCACATGGAAAAGGAGCTGCAAGGCAGCGAGCACAATGGATTCTCGAAACATCAAAGTGTATTAATTTCGATGCAACTTGTAATAACAAGAGCAACAGGAAAATGATGTATGAACGATGGGTTTATGCAGTTATTCATAGGGGTTGACGATGGAAGGGAACTGCAAAAGCGATGAGCACATGTTCTCGGGAGAACATCAGAAAGTATCTTCGAAGTCTTCTGGTGAAGCAGACAATCGTCTGGAATGAAGGGGCTCTCTGGAGGAAGTAGTTACGAGAACCTAAAGTTAGAGTTAGCAAAACCATTTAACCCGAATAGAAGAGAGATCAGAGTCCCAGAGTAAGGACAAGGAATAAAGATCCTAATACCACCCAATGGCGACATGGGCCCGTAAGACACACAGCCATGTTAGTAAAAGTTTTTCAGTGACTAGACTCAACTTCAGCCAAGGAGTTGGAAAGGGGGATCCTACAGGCAATCGGCTTTGATACCAACTTGTGACGCCCTTGATTCAATCGTACACTAATCATACACGCAAACGTGTACGATCAACATCAAGGACTCACGGGAAGATATCACGACACAACTCTAGACACAAATTAAAATAAAACAAGCTTTATATTACAAGCCAGGGGCCTCGAGGGCTCGAATACACAAGAGTCAGCGGAAGCAACAATATCTGAGTACGGACATAAGATAGACAAGTCTGCCTTAATAAGGCTAGCACAAAAGCAACAACGATCGAAAAGGCAAGGCCTCCTACCTGGGAGCCTCCTAACTACTCTAGGTCGTCAGCGGCCATCACGTAGTAGTAGGCACCCTCGGGGTAGTAGTACTCATCAGTGGTGTCGTCTGGCTCCTGGGATCCGTCATCTGGTCGCAACAATCTGGTATGGGAGAAAAGAGGTAGCAAAGAAACCATGAGTACTCATCCAAAGTACTCGCAAGACTTACATGAGATCTAAACTAAGTATGCATTTGTATCAAAGGAATGGGTTGTATCTGTGGACTAAACTGCAGAATGCCAGAAGAGAAGGGGGAAGCCTAGCCTATCAAAGACTAGCATCTTCAAGCATCTTCAAGGATCTTGCAGTATTTCGAAGAGTACAAATCAACATAATGTAAAGTAGTAGTAGTGTCATCAACCTCGCCCAGAGATCCTTCCTCGACCCCCTGCGAGAAAGCAATCCCAGAGCCATACTATCAATTTCACATCACAAGTATCCAATTCTAGTTGTATCCATCGGGATACAACTGCGAGCATCTGTTATCGTAGGACAGGCTATCGATAGATGTTTTCTTCCCTGCATGGGTGCACCAACTTACCCACCAGGCTCGATTAACTCCCTCCGGACACACTCTGCTAGGTCATGCTCGGCCTCGGCCAAACGATACGCCGCAACCCGACCTAGGCTTAATAGAGAGGTCAGCACACCGAACTAAACCAATGCCCCCAGGGGTCTTGGGCCATTGCCCCGGGAACTCCTGCATGTTGCGTGGGCGGCCGGTGAGCAGACATAGCCTCCCTTATACAAGGCGAGGCATTCCAGTCCAAGCCGACGCGCGCCACTCAGTCACATGACGTATATTAAGCTTCGGCAGATGCATACGACGCAGAATGCCCATACTATGCCCATGTGATGGTTAGTGCTATCAGGCCAGAGACCCCTCGGGTCAAATATCCAAATCGTAGAGGATTATGAACGCGCGGTAACGAGCAGAGACTCACGATCGATGTGACCCCATTGTCCCGTCTCGAGGAATCGCGGCAAGGGCTAAGAATGCCCGGCCACGCCTCATAATTATCTCGCGGGCACCTTCCAGGTCAACCCGACTCCACATCACTCGCAATTAAGCTCACGCGAATACCCCTCAGGGCTGACCCGTCTTTAGTAACATGGTTCAGTGTAAAGTCATAGTAACCATAGTAACCGTGTGTCTGAAATAGCAAGAGGGGAACCTGAGGAATCACCCTCGATTGATCCTACTCGATGTAACCATCAAGGTGGATTTGGAGGAATCACCCTCGTTGGTCCACACTTGAGGGGTTGCACGACAGAGTCATTATCGGGAGTGGCCAAGGAGGAATCACCCTCGACGACCATGACCGAATAGCTACACTACATGGTTAACATCAGAAGTGTTGATGAGGTATCACCCTCGGCACTCGATAGTAACTCTGCAGAGTCGTGCAACTAAGGGAGTGGTGATGTGCGATGTCGGGGCCTGGACGTCGATCACGTTGATCGAGTCATCGAACATAAAGCAGGGGCAACTTGGACAAGGTGGGGGTCACTGATGGATCTCTAACCAACCTATACTAAGAAGTTTAGAATAAGCAGGTAAGGTATGATAGCAGGTAATGAAAGCAGGTAAGGTTCGAACGGCCACTTGATGCCGCGTCGATTGGTGGAGGTGGCACGGACGGACTTGGCTGGAAACGGTGCCGGCGACGAGGTTTGCGGCGGAGCGGCTACGGTGACAATGAAACGGAGCTACGGCATGCTACGGCTCGGGAGAAAAGGGCTAGGCAGCTGTTGCGCGACCTGGTGAAGCAAACGGGCATACGCCCGTGACCAAAAGGTCATCGGAGCCTCGCCGGCGGCGAGCTCCGCGGTGATGCATTCGGGCGCTCATCGGGATGGCGCTAGGAGGCACGGGAGGGCGCGTGTGCAAGCGCGCTGGGAGGGAAAGAAATGGGCGATATAGAAATGCTCAAGGGGGGTTTGCTTGCCTGGAAGCTCTGTTGTAAAGGAAGAAGGGTCGTCGGAGACGTAGTCGATCAGAGGGGCAACATCGGTCTCAGGGTCTATCAAAGAGAAGAGGGGGAAGAAACAGTAAATATAAGCAAGCAGAGCATCACTAAGCATGACAGATAATACGACGTGCCGGGTGTGACCTAACGTATGTATACACAGATAGGTGAAGGGGGAATTCAACCAGGAATGTATTCCCGGTTCCGGATCTGTGTCAGAAAAATGACCGGAGGGGGAATGTTCCATGTTCAGATGGTTAGAGGCATCCGACAGGTAAACTAACTGTGTATTCAGATTCGTCTCGTTTTTTTGAGCAACTTTCATGTAGAAAACATTTTCATCCGAGTTATGGTTTAGTTTCTATGAATTTCTAAATTTTAAAACATTTTCTGGAATTATCTAAATTAACAGAAATGGAATTATGATGCTAGCATTACGTGTTGGTGACGTCAGCAGTCAACAGACTCGCTGACCAGGGTCAAACCGGACATGTAGGTCCAGCGGGTCCCACATGTCAGCGACCGTGGCACTAACAGTGGATTAATTTGACTAACAGAACTAATTAGGGGTGTGGGCCCCATTAGTCAGTGACTGATTAGTGATTAAACCTAATTATCAGATTAATTAACATTTTATTTATTTATAAAACCTGTTTAATTTACACTGGTCCCACATGTCAGTGGCACTGGGCTGCCCAGCCAGCACGTTGACTGGGTCAACCCAGTCAACGGGGCCCGCTGGCAGTGACCCAGGGATGCCCCATGTGTGCCACGTTGGCAATGGCCGGCGGTTGAACGCCGGCGATCGAAAACACGACGGAGGCGCTCGGGACCTCGTCGGAATCATGTTTTACAATGTCGTTTGGCGCGCGGCTAGGTCCATTCGAACGGCCACTCAACGCCGCGTCGATTGGTGGAGGTGGCACGGACGGACTTGGCCAGAAACGGGGACGGCGACGAGGTTTGCTGCGAAGCGGCTACGGTGACGATGAAACGAAGCTATGGTGTGCTACGGCTCGAGCGAAAAGGGCTAAGCAGGTGTTGTGCGACGCGGTGAAGCTAACGGGCATACGCCCGTGACCAAAAGGTCACCAGAGCCTCACCGGCGGCGAGCTCCGCGGTGATGCGTTCGGGCGCTCATCGGGGACGGCACTAGGAGGCACGGGAGGGCGCGTGTGCGTGCGTGTTGGGCTCCTAGGAACCCCAGGAGCACAACGTTGAGCTCAGGGGAGCGTGTCAAAGGCCACAACGTCGACGGCGAGCCTCGCGGCGGAGCTGCATTCGGGCGGCTGTCGGATCATGGGTTCTGGCAAAACCCTCAAGGTTCGAACACTGGGGTGCGCGCGAAGATCTCCCCCCTATCGATCCGTGTCCTAACTTAGCCTAGATCTCATGAACTAATTCAATGAACTTGCTACACAAAGAACACGAGATTTATACTGGTTCGGGCCACCATTGTGGTGTAATACCCTACTCTAGTGTGGTGGTGGTGGATTGCCTCTTGGGCTGAGGATGAATAGTACAAAGGGAAGAGCGGCCTCCTCAGGTTGAGGTGTTCTTATGCTTGGTGCACTTGTGTGTCTGAGGATGATCTCGGATTCTTCTCCACCTATGGTGGTGGCTAGTCCTATTTATAGAGGCCCTGGTCCTCTCCCCAAATATTGAGCGGGAAGGGAGCCAACAACGGTCAATTTGAAAGGGGACAGCTAGTACAAGCTATCCTGACAAAAGGTGGTCTTCGCCTGCCAAAGGCTCTGGTGGTGACGCCGCCCTGGGCTCCATGGTGACCTCCGTCTTGCCGTCCTTCTGGTCTTGGTCTCGTTGCACCAATATGGAAACCTTTATTTGATGCCTCGGTACTCCGCGCCTGCGCTTGTCCCCTTAGCACCAAAGAGGAAACAAGGACGTTGTGCGCGCTGGCGCCCGCCTGGTCTCGATTGTCATGGCTTACGTCATGAGCACCTCGCGAAGTTTAACCGACCTTGAACTCTCCGCCCCTCACGAGCCGGCCTGAGGAGGCTACTCCTGAGGATGTCTTGTGTCGTCTGCCCCGCGAGACCTGGCCCCTCGCGAGGGTCTTGATTCCTTGTTGATGAAGATGCGCCGTACATGCCTGCCAGCAAAGCCACGCCATGGGCCGCAGGAAGGCAAGTCTGGGGACCCCCATTCCCAAAACGCCGATAGTAGCCCCGGGCCCAATACGCGCTCGAGCTTGGCTTCGAGGCGAAGCCAAGGGTCAAGTGCGGAGCGTCACAGGCCCCACTAGCCTGCGGCCTCAGTCGACGCGTGGCAATTGATTGGACGTGGGCGTCTTCGCTTCCCCACGCTGCCTCGGCAACTGCCGACTATCAAAAGGCTGGCGTGGACAATGTTCGCCCTCACTGTTTCCTTTCATCTTGCTCAGATCCCTTTTCTTGCTCCCCACTTCCGAAATCTTCAGATCCGCTCCCATCCTTTCCTACATCAGCAACCCATGGCGCCCCGGAGGGTCAAGCCCGCCTCGTCACCGGTGTCGTTTGCGGCGAAGGCTTGGTACGAACCTGCCCTCGACTCGCGAACGTCTCGGAGAAAAACCTCACTGCCACGCGCCTGCTTACGGCGGGGGAGAGTAATGAAAGGGGGGAGACGGAGCTCCGGGTTGCCTCCGACGTGCCGGAGCCCGAGGGGAGCGCATTCTTCCCCTTCTTCACGAGCAGTATCGCCGCCGGGTTGGTTCCTCCCTTCTTCGATTTCTTCTATGAGGTCCTCGACCACTACGGGCTGTAGGCGCTGCATCTCCATCCCAACTCCGTCCTTCTCTTGTCCATCTTCGCCTACTACTGTGAGGCGTATCTAGGCGTGATGCCATCCGTGGCCCTGTTGCGCCACTTCTTCTTCCTCCATGCCAGCGAGGGAAATATCTCCGGGTGCACCAATTTCATCGCGGCCGGCAAGGCCAACTCGATCTCAAACACTGGGAAGAAGGCCGACAACCCCAGGGCCAAATGGGTCATGATGAGCACCAAGCGTGTCCACCCGCGCTTGGCGCCGCCGACGGAGAAGCCCCAGGCTGACAAGGTGTGGTCCTGCGCGAAGCTCACCGACAAGCGGGCGACGTTGGTGCTGGAGAAGATGAAGTCCGACCTGAAGCCCGGCAATGCGAAGGCGGCGATGATTACAGGGGCCATGCTCCTGAGGGAATTTCTGGCACTGCGCGTGGCCCCGCTACAGGACCGTTCGCGCCCCTTGTGGGAACTCGGGAATGAAGAGGACAAGGTTCGCCCGAGCTCGAAGGCCTTGTCCGGCGAGGAGCTGACCGCAGCTCTCCGCTTCCTGGTTAGGGATGATCAGGAGTATCCTCCGAATGTCTTCACTCCCTTGTTCCGCCACAAGGACAGTGCGCTGATCGTGGCCTCCAAGCCGACCTTTGACGGACGGGGTCTGGTTCCGCCGGTGCTCACCGGGGCCCCTGCGGCACCAGTGTCGGTGGAGCTGTCTTCTGGTGTGTCCCATGAGGAATAAGAGGGGGAGGAAGACTCGGAGGTGACCCCCGAAGGTACGGGGGAGACCTCCCCCCTGAGTAAGGCTGACATCCTCCACGCCTTCCCTGACGATGACGAGGCCAACACATCCCAGGAGAAGGAGGAACTGCCCGTGATACCGACGAGGAACAGGTCGGTGCTGGTCCTCCGAGATTCTGATGCTGCTCCGGTGTCGGCTCGAGCCGCTTCTGGTTCAACTGCGCTCTTGCTTCAGGTTCTGGAGCAGGTGCGCCCGCGCCCCGGGTCACGACGCTCTCTGGCTTCAAGCTCACCAAGCGGAAGGTGGACTACGTTGTTGTAGACCAGTAAGTGCCCTGCCTCGCCTTATTCCTGCTGCCGATGCTCGTTTCCGACTCTCTTTGCTTGCTGTGTAACCAGGCTGTCGTCTACGGTGAAGAGGAGAAGGGAGAGCGAGGTGGTGCTGCTTGAGTCCGCGTCGCCTCCTACGACTGTGCCCCTCTCCACGGGAAAAGGAGGGGATGGTGCTTATGCTTCTCCAGCCCGGTCATCCTCGCGAGGCCCAGTGGAGCATCCTCGGGAGGAGTCAGCCCTCGAAGCACCACTGGCTGAGGAGGTGCCGGCGTCCGGCGCGGCTGGTGAGGTTCATGAGCCCTGGATCTCCCAGGCTCTGGTGACAACGTCGCCCCCTTCTCCTGCTGCGCCCCTGGCTCCAGGTTCTTCTGCTTCCTCAACCGTCCTGGAGCATGCCTTTTCAAAGATGGCCCGGCTGCGGGAAGATCTCCAGGGCACGGACTCGCACCTGGTGCCAGGGGGCTTGGAGCTGGTCTCTGGCTGGCTTCACTCCAACTCGGCGGTCCGAGCGTCACTGAGCCAGGCCGCGGTGGCCTCTGAGAAGGATAAGCAGGACGCCGCCAAAGCTGTGGCCGATCGCGAGACGACATTGAAGGACGCCGAGGCCGCCCGCGGCCGCTGCCGAGAGCTGGAGGACGAGCTGAAGGGTCTGCACGACCATCATGCGGAAGAAGCGCGCGGCCGCCAGGCAAAGGAGGAGGAGATGAAGGCCTGGGAGGACGCCATCAAGGGCCGCGACGCCGAGCTGGGGGAGCTGTCGAAGGCGCAGGCAGCGGAGCATAAACGGCTGGAGGAGTTGGAGCGGAACGCGAGGGCGAAGGAGGCCGATCTTGACGCCAAGGCGAGGGTCCTTGCCTAAGACCGCGCGGCCTTCTCGACCCTCGAGGAGAGGTCCCGCATGGCGCTGAAGGCCATGTACGAGAAGGGCTTGGAGAAGCTGCTGGCCAGCGACGAGGATGGCCCTACTCAGCTGCTTCCCTTCCTGGTGCAGGCGCTCGAGGAGGTCGTGGAAGGCCTCGGTCCTATGGTAGAGGCAGAGGCTCGCGTCCTTTCCTCAGCCGCGCTGACACGGGTCTTCAGCCACCTGCACCTTCGCGACCCTAGCGCTCGTCTTGACGAGCTGCTGGAACCTGTAGCTGACGAACACTGCGCGGCTACCGCCGCGGCCATGAATGGTCAACTAGAAGCCTTGCTGAAGAAATCCGACGCCTTTGCCCCCGTGCCCTTGACCGGTGATGCAGGTGAAATCAATGCTACCCAGGAAGGGGCACCTTTTGGAGGTGCTGGCGGTGTCCAGGGGTGACTTGCGGCTGCTTTCCTGCTTTATTCCTGCAACATGTACCATGCCTCGTGGAGGCGTTAAACTTGCGTTTGATATTGCAAGAACAATATGTATTTTGATATTTGCTTTGAGATTTTGCGCCTTTCTTCCTATTTGCTTTGTGTTCTGCATCGGCAGAGCCCGACCCGCGCATACCTAAACTGTCATTGGGCCGACCGGAAACCAGGACAGACCAAGGGGCGAGGGGCTACGTGACCAGTTAGGCTCCTAAGTCACGATGCTCGGGAGTCCCCCTTGACACGCAAACAACCTGTAGGAAGGATACGCGAGGATATGTTAATGTTCTACGTCGGCAGAGCCCGGCCCCGCGCATACCTCAACCGCCGTTGAGCCGACCGGAAACCAGGACGGACCAAGGAGTGAGGGGCTACGTGACCAGTTAGGCTCCTAAGTCATGGTGCTCAGGAGTCCCTGTCGAATGTGGGGTTCCGGCAAACCCTTAAGGTTAGAACACTGGGGTGCGCGCGAAGTCTTTCCTTCCCACCGATCTACGCCCTTGCTCGCTAAGATCTCGCGGACGAACTCGACGAACTCACAACACAGAAAGACACGAGATTTATACTGGTTCGGGCCACCGTTGTGGTGTAATACCCTACTAAAGTGTGGTGGTGGTGGATTGCCTCTAGGGCAGATGATGAACAGTACAAGGGAAGAACAGCCTCCTGAGGTTGAGGTGTTCTTGTGAGTAGGCTCTCGACCGGGTTGGATCAAGCTAAGATGAGAGGAGATGAGATGAGATGCGATCAGATGCCCCTACTATGGTGGCTAGCTCTACTTATACAGGCCCTGGTCCTCTTCCCAAATATCGAGCGGGAAGGGAGCCAACAACGGTGGGCCAATTTGAAGGGGGACAGCTAGTACAAGCTATCCTAACAAAAGTGGTCATCACCTGCGAAAAGCTCTGGCGGTGACGCCGTCTTGGGCTCCACGATGACCTCCGTCTTGCCGTCCTCCTGGTTTTGGTCTTGTTGCACCAATATAGTAACCTTTGCCTGATGCCTCGGTACTCTTCGCCTGCGCTGGCCTCCGTAGCACCAAAGAGGAAGCAAGGACGTTGCCACGCTGGCGCCCGCATGGTGTCGTGCGTCATGGCTCACGTCACGAGGGCCTCATGAGGTTTGCCCCGCCTTGATATCTCCGCTCCTCGTGAGCCTGCCTAGCTAGGCCACTCTAGAGGAGGCCTTGCGTTGTCTGCCTCGCGAGGCTTGGACCCTCGTGAGGGTCTTGGATGCCTTGTTGATGAAGATGGGCCGTACGACCTGCTGGCTTAGCCACGCCGTGGGCCGCAGGTAGGCAAGACCCCCATTCCCAGAATGCCGAATTGCTCCCCGGGGCCCAAGGTGCGCTCGGACTTGGCTTCGCGGCAAAGCCAAGGGTCAAGTTCGGAGCACCGCGGGCCCCAAAAGCCTGCGGCCTCAGTTGACGCGTGGCAGTTGATTGGACGTGGGCGTCTCCGCTTCCCCATGCTGTTGGAAATATGCCCTAGAGGCAATAATAGAATGGTTATTATTGTATTTCCTTGTTCATGATAATTGTCTATTCTTTATGCTATAATTGTATTAACCGGAAACCGTAATACATGTGTGAATACATAGACCACAACATGTCCCTAGTAAGCCTCTAGTTGACTAGCTCGTTGATCAATAGATGGTCATGGTTTCCTGACCATGGACATTGGATGTCATTGATAACGGGATCACATCATTAGGAGAATGATGTGATGGACAAGACCCAATCCTAAGCCTAGCACAAGATCGTATAGTTCGTCTGCTAAAGCTTTTCTAATGTCAAGTATCATTTCATTAGACCATGAGATTGTGCAACTCCCGGATATCGTAGGAATGCTTTGGGTGTACCAAACGTCACAACGTAACTGGGTGGCTATAAAGGTGCACTACGGGTATCTCCGAAAGTGTCTGTTGGGTTGGCACGAATCGAGACTGGGATTTGTCACTCCGTGTAAACGGAGAGGTATCTCTGGGCCCACTCGGTATGTAACGCCCCGAGACCGATGTGCCAGGTGTCGTTCAGTTATTCGTTGGTGTTGCCTTGTCATTCCTTGCGTGTCATGCATTGCATATCATGTCATCATGCGCATTTCATTTGCATACGTGTTCGTCTCATGCATCCGAGCATTTTCCCCGTTGTCCGTTTTGCAATCCGGCGTTCCGTTCTTCTCCGGTGGTCATTTCTACCTTTCTTTCATGTGTGGGGATTAAACATTTCCGGATTGGACCGAGTCTTGCCAAGCGGCCTTGGTTTACTACCGGTAGACCGCCTGTCAAGTTTCGTACCATTTGGACTTCGTTTGATACTCCAACGGTTGACCGAGGGACCGAAAAGGCCTCGTGTGTGTTGCAGCCCAACACCCTTTCAATTTGGCCCAAAACCCACCTAACTCTGCTCCATCATATCGGACGTTCGATCATGATCGCGTGGCCGAAAACCGCACCTCATTTGGACTCTCCTAGCTCCCTCTATGCCTATATATACAACCCCCCTCCGAAATTCACGGTTCATTCTTCCCCTAACCCTAAAAATTCTCAGATCCGCGCCGCCAGACGAAATCCCCACCTTCACCGGACATGTCCGCGCCCCTCCACGCCGCTCCAGCCAACCAGAGGCTGCCACGTCACCTCGCCGCCGCCGCTAGCCAACCAGCGCGTGCCATCTGTCCGCTCGGTGCCCACTTTGCCGCACCACGCCGCAGAGCCCGCGAGGCCCGCCGCAGGCCCTCCCGGGCCCGAGCCGGGCCGCCGTTTCCCCGCACAACCGCCGCCGACGTCCGTCGTCTTCACCATCTCCGGTCGCCGGAATCGCCCGCCGGAGCGCTCCGCCTCGCCGGCGCGGCTCCCCACGCCCGTCGCCGGCCACCGCCCGCACTCGGCGCCGCCTCTTCGCCCGTCGCCTCGCGCCGCCTCCCGGAGCGCGTCGCCGCCGTCGACCCTCGCCGGAGGCCCGCCGCCCGCGCCGTACTTCGTCGCCGCCCCTGCCTCCCCAATCCGATCGGGATCGAGGGAGCCGACGAGCGCGCCCCGTTGACCCTCCGCGTGGGCCTCGCAGGCCGCAGCGCGCCAAGGCCCAGCGCCAGCCTCTCCTCTCTGCTGGGCCGCCAGCCAGCTCCGGTGGCCCATCTCCCACCGGCCTGCCTCCTCCTCCTTCACGGGCCACAGCCCAGGGGTGAGCCGACCCCCAGCGCCCCCTCCTCTATTTTTTTTCTCTGTTGGGCTTGCCCAGTTTCAGCCTGATCATGTTTTTTTTCTCGTCCTGCGATTTTGTCTAATATTCCAGAGATTGCTGTTTTACAGATTAGTCCCCCTAGTTCATGCATTTAAAAACTCACTAACCGTGCATCCGATTAAAATGAGTTATATATGAAACTTGCTCAGAATTTTGTGTAGCTTAATAATATCCAACTTTCAGCTATGTTTAAAATAATTAAAATGTTGTTTGCATTAATTTGCTCCTATGCCATGCTAAAATGATTTAATTCATAACTAATTAACCGTAACTTCGATTTTAATAAACTTTATATGTAAATGGGGTAGAAAAATGCATAGATTACCATGTTGCACTTTATTTTCCTGTTTAACAACAATAAAATATGGTTTTAGGCAGAACAGTACCAAACCTAATTTATGCTCATGAGGAGTTTCCGGAATTGTTGTTCGTTGTTTCCGGCCTCATTTAACCTTGACTAGATAGGTAGTTTTCATTTGCTTCACCCTCTTGCCATGCTTAACAACATTTAATATTGTTGGGTACATAAACGAGATCGAACTAAATAATTGATGTGGTGTTTTTGTCAATATGCATCCCGATGCATATTGAGCTCCACTTAATTTGTAGGATTGCTTGTGCACTTTGCCATGCCATGCATACTTAAACCGGACATGCATCATACTTGTTGTGCATCATGCCATGATTATGTGATGGTTGTTTACCGTGATTGTTTGCTTCTTTCCGGTGTTGCTTCTTCGGGTTGGTTCCGGTAACGTCGTGTTGTGAGGATCCGTTCGTCTACGTCCGTTTATCTTCTTCATGGACTCGTTCTTCTTCCTTGCGGGATTTCAGGCAAGATGATCATACCCTTGAAATCACTACTATCTTTGCTATGCTAGTTTGCTCGCTCTTTGCTATGCCAATGCTACGATGCCTACCTTTTGCTTGTCAGCCTCCCAATTGCCATGTCAAACCTCTAACCCACCATGTCCTAGCAAACCATTGATTGGCTATGTTACCGCTTTGTTCAGCCCCTCTTATAGCGTTGCTAGTTGCAGGTGAAGATTGGAGGCCGTTCCTTGTTGGAACATTTATTTACTTGTTGGGATATCATTATATTGCCATGTTATCTTAATGCATCTATATACTTGGTAAAGGGTGGAAGGCTCGGCCTTATGCCTGGTGTTTTGTTCCACTCTTGCCGCCCTAGTTTCCGTCATATCAGTGTTATGTTCCCGGATTTTGCGTCCCTTACGCGGTTGGGCTATAATGGGAACCCCTTGACAGTTCGCCTTAAGTAAAGCTTTGCCAGCAATGCCCAACCTTGGTTTTACCATTTGCCACCCAGCCTTTTTTTCCCTTGGGAGTTGCGCATCCCGAGGGTCATCTTATTTTAACCCCCCCGGGCCAGTGCTTGTCTAAGTGTTGGTCCAAACTGTCAGCCGCCGGTGGCTACCAGGGGCAACTCTGGGCTGGCCTACCGGAAGTTTAGACAATCCGGTGTGCCCTGAGAATGAGATATGTGCAGCTCCCATCAGGATGTCGGCACATCGGGCGGTGTTGCTGGTTTAGTTTTACCCTGTCGAAATGTCTTGTTGTACCGGGATACCGAGTCTGATCGGAACGTCTCGGGTGGAGGTCTATTCCTTCGTTGACCGTGAGAGCTTGTTATGGGCTAAGTTGGGACACCCTGCAGGGATTTGATCTTTCGAAAGCCGTGCCCGCGGTTATGGGCAGATGGGAATTTGCTAATGTCCGGTTGTAGAAAACCTGAAGTCGACCTTAATTAAATGAATCAACCGCGTGTGTAACCGTGATGGTCTCTTTCCGGCGGTGTCCGGGAAGTGAACACGGTTGTTGGAGTTATGCTTGCCGTAGGTAGTCTAGGATCACTTCTTGATCATACTTTTATCGACCGCGCTTTGCCTTCTCTTCTCGCTCTCTTTTGCGAATATGTTAGCCACCATATATGCTAGTCGCTTGCTGCAGCTCCACCTCATACATTTACCTTACCCATGAGCTTAAATAGTCTTGATCGCGAGGGTGCGAGATTGCTGAGTCCCCGTGGCTCACAGATACTTCCAAAACCAGTTTGCAGGTGTCGTTGAGACCGTGCAGATGACGCAACCAAGCTCAGGAGGAGCTCGTTGAAGATCTTGTCCTTTATGTTGTTTCGTTCTAGTTGATCCGTAGTGGGGCTCAGTTGGGGTCGATCGGGGACCTTTGTCGCATTTGGGGTTCTTCTTTCATTTTGGCTCCGTAGTCGGGCCTTGATTGTATCTGATTGATGTAATGCTTTATTCATGTATTTGTGTGAAGTGGCGATTGTAAGCCAACTATGTATCTCTTTCCCTTATTATATTACATGGGTTGTGTGAAGATTACCTCACTTGCGACATATGCCTTCAATGCGATTATGCCTCTAAGTCGTGCCTCGACACGTGGGAGATATAGTCGCATCGAGGGTGTTACACGGTAGGACATCATCATAATGTGCACAATGTGACCAAGGAGTTGATCACGGGATGATGTGTTACGGAACGAGTAAAGAGACTTGCCAGTAACGAGATTGAACAAGGTATCGGCATACCGACGATCGAATCTCGGGCAAGTACTATACAGGTAGACAAAGGGAATTGTATACGGGATTGACTGAATCCTTGACATCGTGGTTCATCCGATGAGATCATCATGGAACATGTGGGAGCAAACATGGGTATCCAGATCCCGCTGTTGGTTATTGACCAGAGAGACGTCTCTGTCATGTCTGCATGATTCCCGAGCCCGTAGGGTCTACACACTTAATGTTCGATGATGCTAGGGTTATAGGGAAAGTATGTACGCGGTTATCGAATATTGTTCGGAGTCCCGGATGAGATCCTGTAGGTCACGACGAGTTCCGGAATGGTCTGGAGGTGAAGATTGATATATTGGACGAAGGGTTTTGGAGTCCGAAAGTGTTCCGGAGGTACCGGGTGATGACCAACATGATCGAAAGGTGTTTCGGGAGCCCCGGCAAGTGTTGGAGGGCTTCATGGGCCAAGGGAAGGGGGCAAACCAGCCCACTAAGGGGTTGTGCGCCCCCTCACCTATTCCCACATGACCAAGGGGTTTGGGGCGCCCCATCTAGGGTTCCCACCTCCTGGCTTGGGGGCCAAGTCACCCAAGGGGGAGATCCCATCTGCCCTGGCCGCCGCCCCCCTAGGGGAAACCCTAGGGCGCCTCCCCTTTCCCTTGCCCCTATATATAGTAGAGGTTTTGGGGCTGCACAACACGTGAGTCTCTCTTTCTCCCAAGGCGCAGCCCTACTTCTCTCCCTCCTCGTCTCTTGTAGTGCTTGGCGAAGCCCTGCTGGAGTACCGCGCTCCTCCACCACCACCACGCCGTCATGCTGCTGCTGGATGGAGTCTTCCCCAACCTCTTCCTCTCTCCTTGCTGGATCAAGGCGTGGGAGACGTCACCGGGTTCTACGTGTGTTGAACGCGGAGGCGCCGTTGTTCGGCGCTTAGATCGGAATTGACCGCGATCTGAATCGCTGCGTGTACGACTCCACAAACCGCGTTCTTGTAACGCTTCCGGTTAGCGATCTTCAAGGGTATGAAGATGCACTCCCTCTCTCTCGTTGCTAGTATCTCCTAGATTGATCTTGGTGACACGTAGGAAAAATTTTAAATTTCTGCTACGATCCCCAATAGTGGCATCATGAGCTAGGTCTATGCGTAGTTTCTATGCACGAGTAGAACACAAGTTGTTGTGGGCGTCGATTTTGTCAATTTACTTGCTGTTACTAGTCTTATCTTGATTCGGCGGCATCGTGGGATGAAGCGGCCTGGACCGACCTTACACGTACACTTACGTGAGACAGGTTCCACCGACTGACATGCACTAGTTGCATAAGGTGTCTAGCGGGGGTCTGTCTCTCCCACTTTAGTCGGATCGGATTCGATGAAAAGGGTCCTTATGAAGGGTAAATAGAAATTGGCATATCACATTGTGGTTTTGGCGTAGGTAAGAAACGTTCTTGCTAGAAACCCATAGCAGCCACGTAAAACATGCAACAACAATTAGATGACGTCTAACTTGTTTTTGCAGGGTTTGCTATGTGATGTGATATGGCCAAAAGGATGTCATGAATGATATATGTGATGTATGAGATTGATCATGTTCTTGTAATAGGAATCACGACTTGCATGTCGATGAGTATGACAACCGGCAGGAGCCATAGGAGTTGTCTTAATTTTTTTATGACATGTGTGTCAATGAAAACGCCATGTAATTACTTTACTTTATTGCTAACCGTTAGCCATAGTAGTAGAAGTAATAGTTGGCGAGGCAACTTCATGAAGACACGATGATGGAGATCATGGTGTCATGCCGGTGAAGATGGTGTTCATGCCGCGCCTCGAAGATGGAGATCAAAGGCGCAAGATGATATTGGCCATATCATGTCACTTTATGATTTGCATGTGTTGTTTGTCATGTTTACATCTTATTTGCTTAGAACAATGGTAGCATAAATAAGATGATCCCTCGCAATAATTTCAAGAAAGTGTTCCCCTAACTGTGCACCATTGCTAAGGTTCGTTGTTCCGAATCACCACGTGATAATCGGGTGTGATAGGTTCTAACGTTCGCATACAACGGGTGTAAGCTAGATTTACACACGCAATACACTTAGGTTAACTTGACGAGCCTAGCATGTACAGACATGGCCTCGGAACATGGAAGACCGAAAGGTCGAACATGAGTCGTATAGTGGATACGATCAACATGAAGATGTTCACCGATGATGACTAGTCCTTCTCACGTGATGATCGGACACGGCTTAGTTGACTCGGATCATGTATCACTTAGATGACTAGAGGGATGTCTATCTAAGTGGGAGTTCATTGAATAATTTAGATGAACTTAATTATCATGAACATAGTCAAAAAGGTCTTTGCAAATTATGTCGTAGCTCATGCTTTGGTTCTACTGTTTTGGATATGTTCCTAGAGAAAATTTAGTTGAGAGTTGACAGTAGCAATTATGCGGACCGGGTCCGTGAACTGAGGAGTGTCTTCATTGCTGCACAGAAGGGTTATGTCCTTAATGCACCACTCAGTGTGTTGAACCTCGAGCATCGTCTGTAGATGTTGGGAAACATCTGACATACACGTTTTGATGACTACGTGATAGTTCAGTGCGTGATGCTAACGGTTTAGAATTGTGGCACCAAAGACGTTTTGAAATGTCGCAGAACATATGAGATGTTCCAAAGACTGAAATTGGGATTTCAGACTAGTGCCCACGTCAAGAGGTATGAGACCTCTAACAAGTTTCTTAAGCCTGCAAACCAAGGGAGAAAAGCTCAATAGTTGAGCATGTGCTCAGATTGTCTGAGTACTACAATCGCTTGAATCGAGTGGGAGTTAATCTTCCAGATGAGATAGTGATGATTCTCCATAGTCACTGCCACCAAGCTATCCGAGCTTCGTGATGAACTATAACATATCAGGGATAGACATGATGATCCTTGAGCAACTCGCAATGTTTGACACCGCGAAAGTAGAAATCAAGTAGGAGCATCAATTGTTGATGGTTAAACCACTAGTTTCAAGAAGGGCAAGGGAAAGAAGGGATACTTCATGAGACAGCAAATCAGTTGCTGCTCTAGTGAAGAAACCCAAGGTTGAACCAAACCCGAGACTAAGTGCTTCTGTAATGAGGGGAACGGTCACTGAAGCAGAACTGCCCTAGATACTTGGTAGATGAGAAGGCTGGCAAGGTCGACAGAAGTATTTTGGATATACGTTATATTAATGTGTACTTTACTAGTACTCCTAGTAGCACCAGGGTATTAAAATACCGGTTCAGTTGCTAAGTGTTAGTAACTCGAAATAAAAGGCTATGGAATAAACGGACACTAGCTGAAGGTGAGATGACGATATGTGTTGGAAGTGTTTCCAAGGTTGATGTGATCAAGCATCGCATGCTCCCTCTACCATCGAGATTGGAGTTAAACCTAAATAATTGTTATTTGGTGTTTGCGTTGAGCATAGACATGATTGGATTATGTTTATCGCAATACAGTTATTCATTTAAGGAGAATAATGGTTACTCTGTTTATTTGAATAATACCTTCAATGGTCTTGCACCTAAAATGAATGGTTTATTGAATCTTGATCGTAGTGATACACATATTCATGCCAAAAGATATAAGATAGTAATGATAGTACCACATACTTGTGGCACTGCCATTTGAGTCATGTTGGTATAAAACGCATGAAGAAGCTCCATGTTGATGGATCTTTGGACTCACTCGTTTTTGAAAAGATTGAGACATGCGAACCATGTCTAATGGTAGATATGCATGAAGAAACTCCATGCAGATGGATCGTTTGGACTCAATTGATTTTGAATCACTTGAGACATGCAAATCATACCACATGGGCAAGATGACTGAAAGGCCTCGTTTTCAGTAAGATGGAACAAGAAAGCAACTTGTTGGAAGTAATACATTTTGATGTGTGCAGTCCAATAAGTCTTGAGGCATGCAGTGGATATCGTTATGTTCTTACTTCACAGATGATTTGAGTAGATGCTGAGTATATTTACTTGATGAAACACAAGTCTGAATTATTGAAAGGTTTAAGTAATTTCAGAGTGAAGTTGAAGATCGTCGTGACAAGATGATAAAATGTCTATGATATGATCGTAAAGATGAATATCTGAGTTACGAGTTTGGCACACAATTAAGACATTGTGGAAATTGTTTCACAACTAATACCGCCTGGACCACCATAGTGTGATGGTGTGTCTGAACATCATAACTGCACCCTATTGGATATGGTGCATACCATGATGTCTCATATCGAATTACCACTATCGTTTATGGGTTAGGCATTAGAGACAACCGCACTCACTTTAAATAGGGCACCACACAATTCCGTTGAGACGACACCGTATGAACTATGGTTTAGAGAAACCTAAGCTGTCGTTTCTTAAAAGTTTGGGGCTGCAATGCTTATGTGAAAAAGTTTCAGGCTGATAAGCTCGAACCCAAAGCGGATAAATGCATCTTCATAGAATACCCAAAAATAGTTGGGTATACCTCCTATTTCAGATCCGGAAGCAAAAGTGATTGTTTCTAGAAATGGGTCCTTTCTCGAGGAAAAGTTTCTCTCGAAAGAATTGAGTGGGATGATGGTGGAAACTTGATGAGGTTATTGAACCGTCACTTCAACTAGTGTGTAGCAGGGCACAGGAAGTTGTTCCTGTGGCACCTACACCAATTGAGTGGAAGCTTATGATAGTGATCATGAAACTTCGGATCAAGTCACTACCAAACATCATAGGTCGACAAGGATGTGTACTACTTCAGAGTGGTACGTAATGCTGTCTTGGAAGTCATGTTGCTAGACAACAATGAACCTACGAGCTATGGAGAAGCGATGGTGGGCCTGGATTCCGACGAATGGCTTGAGGCCATAAAATCCGAGAGAGGATCCATGTATAAAACAAAGTATAGACTTTGAAAGAACTACTTGATGGTCGTAAGGCTGTTGGGTGCAGATGGATTTTAAAAAGGAAGACAGACAATGATGGTAAGTGTCACCATTAAGAAAGCTCGACTTGTCGTTAAGATGTTTCCCGACAAGTTCAAGGAGTTGACTATGATGAGACTTTCTCACTCGTAGCGATGCTAAGAGTTTGCTGGAATTATGTTAGCAGTTACTGCATTATTTATGAAATCTTGCAGATAGGATGTCAAAACATTGTTTCCTCGACGTTTTTCTTGAGGAAAGGTTGTATGTGATACAAACAGAAGGTTTTGTCAATCCTGAAAGATTCTAACAAGTATGCAAAGCTCCAGCAATCCTTCTAAGGACTGGAGTAAGCATCTCGGAATTGGAATATATGCTTTGATGAGATGATCAAAGATTTTGGGTTTATACAAAGTTTATGAGAAACTTGTATTTACAAAGGAGAGAGTGGGAGCACTATAGATTTTTTGATGAGTATATGTTGTTAACATATTGTTGATCAAAAATGATGTAGAATTTCTGGAAAGCATGCAGGGTTATTTGAAAAGTGTTTTTCGATGGAAAACCTGGATTAAGCTACTTGAACATTGAGCATTAAGATCTATAAGGATAGATCAAAAACGCTTAATAGTACTTGTCGGATTTCGGGTTCCGGCAGACCCTTGAGGTTCGAACAATGGGGTGCGCGCGGAGATTTCGCCTCCTACCTACCTGCACCCCTCCGCCATGCTAGGATCTAAACTAAGGAAAGAACAACACAAGAGACACAGGGTTTATACTGGTTCGGGCCACCGTTGTGGTGTAATACCCTACTCCAGTGTGTAGTGTGGTGGATTGCCTCTTGGGCTGATGATGATGAACAATACAAGGAAGAACAGCCTCGCGAGGGTCTGTTCTTGGCTGGGGCGATGAACTGCTCGGAGGTGTTCAGTCACCTTTCTCTCTCTCTCTCTCTCTCTCTCTCTCTCTGCTTTCCTCCAACTGACCTGATCTCGACCCCAGCTCGTTTCCGGGTTGGCTGGTTCTCGATCCCCTATCCCCTAGGGGTGACTAGTCCTATTTATAGAGGCCCTGGTCCTCTCCCCAAATATTGAGCGGGAAGGGAGCCAACAATGGCGGGCTAATTTGAAGGGGGACAGCAAGTATCAGCTATCCTGACAAAAGTAGTCTTCGCCTATGCAAAGCTCTAGTGATGACGCCGTCTTGGGCTCCACGGTGACCTCCATCTCGTAGTCCTCCTGGTCTTGGTCTCGTTGCACCGAAATGGCAACCTTTGCCTGATGCCTCGGTACTCCGCGGCTGCGCTTGCCCCCTTTGCACCAAAGAGGAAAGGAGGACGCTGCGCGGACTGGCACCCGCCTGGCGCCTTGAGTCGTCATGGTTTGCGTCATGGGCACCTCATGAGGTACCCCGCCTTGATCTCTCCGCCTCCTCGTGAGCCAGCCTGACGAGGCCATGCCTGAGGAAGCTTCGCGTCGTCCGCCCCGCGAGGCTTGGCCCCTCGTGAGGGTCTTGGGTTTGTGTTGGTGAAGATGGGCCGTGCTGGGCCCCCCTTTGAGCCACGCCGCAGGCCGCAGGCAGGCAAGTCTGGGGACCCCCGTTCCCAGAACGCCGACAGTAGCCCCTGGGCCCAAGGCGCGCCCGGACTTGGCTGTGTAGGGAGGCGAAAGGGAAAGAGCGAAGCGCCGCGGGCCCTAACAGCCTGCGGCCTTGGGCGCCGCGTGGCGGTTGATTGGACGTGGGCGTCTCGACTTCCCCACGACGCCTCAGCAACTGCACGGATTTGACAAGTCCCTGCATGCAAAAAACGGGTCATGATTACCTGCGATCGTGGGGGCCGTCGGTTGGCCCTCGCCAGCTATAAGTACTGATCGACGCGCGTCCTTCCAGTTTTATCTCCCCTCGCTTCTCCTTCTTCTTCATGGCCCCGTCAAGGAGGTTCTCGGCTGCGGAGAAGGGGGAGGCTTGCCAGGCTGGGTGTGCCTCTCCTCCGCCCATGCGCGGCCGAGGGCGCCCCCGCAAACATCCTGTGGCCACCACGGCAGCTCCCCGCGGCCGCAGAGACGCTTTCCAGCACGGTGGCGGGCGGATTACTGCGACCAGGGGTGCGCTCTGGCTGCGCGTCCCCCCATGTCGTGCTTCCGCGCTGCCAAGGTGCTGCCGGAGTTCATCGTGTGGTCGGCGGAGCCGACTAGCACCCGGCTTCCTCTTCCTTGCTTCCTCCTCGGCGAGCTCCCGGGCGGCCTCTAGCTTCAGGCCGACGGCTGCTGCAGCCGGGCCTCATGGGTTTCACTGGAGGTCTCCGCAGCCGGGAGTCTGGCCCTGGCCCGCGGTTGGCAGTCATTTGCCCATGCGCGCGGCCTGGGCCGTCGGTGCACCCTACACTTCAAGTTCGACGGTGATGCCACCCTCTACGTGAGGGTGTTTGGGGAAGATGGTCGCCGCGCAGGGTGCTGCCCCGAGGGTGATGACCGCGGTTGGGAACCCGGCTCCAGTGATGATGGAGAGGGCAGCGCTCGCGTGGCTGGCGGCGCTCAGGGTTCCTCAAGCTTCTCCGGTTCTTCTTCAGGCGGCGACTCTTCTAGCGGTGGCCGTGGTCAGCCTCCACGTCGTCGCATCTGCTTGGGAGGTGGTAGCGTGTCCGCCCACCGTCGCGCCCTGGTGAAGCGCGAGAGGGAGTCCGCCTGAGCTCCGGAGGCAGCTCGGGCTTCCCTGCGGGCCGGTGCAAGGCGAGCTGCACCAGATTTGTTCTTCCTTTTCCTTTTTCCTGCGTAACAAGGACAGTAGTGTGGTGCCCCGCGGGGGCGTGTATGAGTTATTGCTATTAATCATTGTTTTGCTTTCTTTATCGTACCTTCCGGCTACGTGCCCACGCGTGGATGGTTCCCGGCCCCAGCAGTGGGGGCGACCGACCCAGGCCTTGCGTCTGTGTCGCGGTGCCCAAGGGGACGGACTGGAGGGGTGCTCCTGCAAGGGGCCCAGGTCGCGAACCCTTTGAATGACTAGGATAGGGACTCTCGCGAGGGCGCCCAGCTGCCCCCCCCCCCTCGCGAGGCTTTGCACCAGAGAAATCAAGGTAGGAGAATGAAAGGTCGAAGAACCGCAAGCCAAAGACGGCAACAACTTTAATAAAACTTCGAATGAGAAGGAACAAGCCAACTGCGGAAAGCAAATGAAAAGCCGCGTCCGGCACCTAATCTAGTCTTCGACGTCTTCTCACCAGCGCGGAGCTAAGTGCTGCCACTGGGCGTGGGAGGGAGCCCCAGGGCCTGAGGCCGGCACTCCTGAGACTCCGGGGCGTGTAGAGCCCCAACTCATTATTACGTGAGAGTGTCACGGGCGGCGAGCTTCACAGGCGTTGGCCTTCTTCACAGGCTCCGGGCCTTTTCCGAAGCGCGATAGCTTCACAGGCTCTGGGCCTTTTCCAAAACGTGATAGCTTCACAGGCACTCGCCTTGCTTCACAGGCTCTGGGCCTTTTCCAAAACGCGATAGCTTCACAGGCACTCGCCTTGCTTCACAGGCTCTGGGCCTTTTCCAAAACGCGATAGCTTCACAGGCACTCGCCTTGCTTCACAGGCTCTGGGCCTTTTCCAAAACGCGATAGCTTCACAGGCACTCGCCTTGCTTCACAGGCTCTGGGCCTTTTCCAAAACGCGATAGCTTCACAGGCACTCGCCTTGCTTCACAGGCTCTGGGCCTATTTAGGGGTAGAACCTCCGGAGGTGCTGGATGTTCCATGCATTCTGGACCGGCACTCCCTCCTGAGTCTCCAAGCGCGCGGAGCCGGGCCTGGAAACATGAACAACCTTGAACGGGCCCTCCCACATGGGAGAGAGCTTGTGCAGTCCCTCCCTGGAGAGAACCCGCCTGAGCACGAGGTCTCCTACCTCGAGAGTCCCGGGGCGGATGTTGCGGTAGTGATATCGCCGCAGCGCCTGTTGGTACCTCGCCGCTCGCAGCGCGGCTTCTCGGCGATGCTCCTCCCCAAGCACGAGGTCCATCCCCCGCATGGCGTCCTGCTGCGCCTCGTCGAACGCCAGGACCCGCGCGGAGCTACGTCTCACCTCGTGAGGGAGGACCGCTTCCGCTCCGTAGACCAGGAAGAACGGGGTCTCTCCAGTCGGCTTGGTCGCAGTGGTGTGGATGGACCATAGCACGGACTAAAGCTCGTCGTACCAACCTCTGCCGCAGGCCTCCAGCTTCTTCTTGAACGTCCTGGTCTTGAGGCCCCTCAGGACCTCCGTGTTTGCCCGCTCGGCCTGGCCGTTGCTTCGGGGGTGCGCCACTGAAGCGTAGCATATCTGCGTTCCAAGGTTAGCACAGTATGTTTTGAACAGGTTACTGGTGAACTGCGAACCATTGTCCGTGATGATGCGATTCGGCACCCCAAACCGGCTCACGATGCCCTTGATGAACTTGACCGTGGAACCCGCGGGAATGGTGCGGACAGCCTCTACTTCATCCCACTTGGTGAACTTGTCCATGGCAACGTAAAGGTAGCGGTAGCCCCCTGGCGCCCGAGGAAACGGGCCCAAGATGTCCAACCCCCAGACTGTGAATGGCCACGAAAGGGGGATAGTCTGCAAGCCCCCTGCTGGCTGATGGATCTGCTTGGCGTGGAACTAGCAGGCTTCACAAGCTTTCACCAGTTCCACGGCGTCATTGAGCACGGTGGGCCAATAGAACCCACTGCGGAACGCCTTGCCGACAAGGGTCTGTGATGATGAATGATGTCCGCAGTCTCCGCCGTGTATATCTTCCAGTAGTTCCTTCCCTTGCTCCCTGGAGATGCAGCGCAGGGATACATCGTTTGGTCGCTTCCGGTAGAGCTCTCCATCTTTGATGCAGTATGCCGTGGGCTGGCGTGCCACTAGCTCTGCTTCCTCCTCCTTCTCCGGCAGGGTCCCTTGTGTTAAGTAGCTCCGGAGCTCCGCGATCCAACATCCCTCCTGAGGTTCCATCGTCAGGAGCAGGCGTGCTCCCGAGGCCGGGCCACAGGCCGGAGCTCCTGAGGCAGGTGGCTGGGGGAGCTCCTCCCGGGGCTGAGCCATGTTTGATAATGACGGCAGGGCTGAAGGCTTGAAGAGCCGCTCCTCGAAAACGCCAGGCTCCTGAGGTAACTGCCTGAACGCGCGTTTGGCGATGTCATCGGCTTCCTGATTGGTGCCACGGCGCACATGCTGCAACTCCAACCCCCAGAACTGCTTCTCCATCCTGCGGACCTCCGCAAGGTAGGATTCCATGTGCTCATCCTTCGGCTCGTACACCTTGTTGGAGAAGTTGACAAGAAGCTGTGAATCGCCCTTGATGGTGAGGCGTTTCACCCCCAGGGCAGCCGCGGCCTTCAAGCCCGCTATTAGACCTTCATACTCCGCTATGTTGTTGAAGACCTTTTCACCTTGCTGGAAACAGAGCTGCATGGCGTAATAGAGCTTGTCCTGAGTGGGCGATATAAGCACCGCCCCAGCCCCAGCGCCGTGCCTGGAGAACGCCCCATCGGAGTACATGACCCAGCCTTCTGGTGCCTCGCTTCCCGGGGACAGGGACCGATCCTCGTCGGCCTTGAGGCCTGGCGCCTCTGTCCGTTCTGCCACAAAATCCGCCAACGCTGCTCCCTTCATGACTCTGGTTGTGCTGAATTCGAGCTGAAACGCTTGCAGCTCTATGTTCCACTCGGCAACCCTTCCAGCTGAATTGGGGCTCCTGAGCACTCTCTCCAGGGGGTATGACGAGACGACCTTGATGGGGTGACCCTGAAAATAGTGCCGCAGCTTGCGCGAGGCCACCAGCAGCGCGAGGAGGAGTTTCTGAGGCATGGGGTACCATGCCCTTGCATCCCGCAACACCGTGCTGACGAAGTACACTGGGTGCTCAACGAGGTGGAGTGCGTCAGTGTTGGTGGCTCCCTTCGGAGACCTTGGCGCCTCTTGAGGCAGTGAGGACTCCTGAGACTGGCCATCTGGGAGTGGGGCCTCTTCTGCTTCCGGTGCACCCCTCTGCGGCGGCTGATCCTCCTCAGCCGCTGTAGCGGTTTCTGTGGGCCTTCCCCGTTTCTGTTCCGCCTCGTCCTGGGCCGCTGCTGCGGTTTTGATTCGACGCTCCTCTCTGACTGCCACCAAGGCTGCGCTGGCGGAGTAGGGAGTGGCGGCGAGGTAAAGCACCAGGGGCTCTTGAGGGCGTGGAGCCACCATGACCGGTGGACTGGTCAGGTATCTCTTGAGATCCTGGAACGCCTTGTCGGCCTCTTCAGTCCACTCGAAGGGCCCCTTTTTCTTCATTAGCTGGAAGAAAGGTAGCGCTCGCTCCCCCAACTTGGAGATGAAGCGCCCTAGCACGGTCACGCGCCCCGTGAGCTTCTGCATTTCTCTGCGGGTCTTTGGCGGGCTCATGTCTTCCACTGCCTTGACCTTCTCCGGGTTAGCCTCGATGCCTCAGTGGGACATGAGGAAACCCAAGAGCTTGCCCGAGGGGACTCCGAACACACACTTCTCTGGGTTGAGCCGTAGGTTCACTGTGTTGAGGCTCGCGAAGGTTTCCTGCAGGTCTTGTATCAAGGTCCTGGCCTCCCGAGATTTTACCATGATGTCATTGACGTAAGCTTCGACATTCTTCCCGAGCTATGGGCCCAGGGTGATGTGCATCAGCCGCTGAAAGGTCGCCCCTGCGTTACGCAGCCCGAATGGCATGCGTGTGTAGCAGTACACCCCACACGGGGTTAGGAAGGCTGTCTTCTTGACGTCTTCTACCGCCATCTTGATCTGGTGATACCCAGAGAAGGCATCCAGGAAGCATAACAGGTCGCATTCCGCAGTGGAATCGACGATCTGGTCGATGTGGGGGAGCGGGAACGGATCTTGCGGGCACGCTTTGTTGAGGTTGGTGAAGTCGACACACATGCGCTCCTTCCCTCCCTTCTTTGGCACAATGACAGGGTTGGCCAACCAATCTGGGTATCGGACCTCGCGAATGACCCCAGCGGCCTCTAATTTGCGGGTCTCTTGGACGATGAAGGCCTGCTTTTCTGTGGACTGCCGCCTGGCCTTCTGCTTCATAGGGCGCACGTTGGGGCACACGTTGAGGTGATGCTCAATTACACTCCTGGGGATCCCTGCCAACTGGTCTGGCTCCCAAGCGAATACCTTCTTGTTTGCGCGCAGGAACCCGACCAGGGCCTCTTCCTGCTCGGGTTTGAGGTGGGCGCCTATGGTGAAAGTGGCGTTGGTGGACCCGTCCTCATCGACGGGTATCTACTTGGTTTCTGCCTTGTCTTGGGTGAACAACTGCTTCTTCTTGGCGGGCGCAGCTCCCTTGAGCTCGGGGGCCTCCAAATCGGCGGGCTGTGCCGACGCCGCTGTCTTGAAGATGAGCTTGAGCACCCGCAGAGCGTCCCCGGTGTCCCCGTGCATGGTGAGGACACCGCTGCTCCCGGGCATCTTCATGAGGTTGTACGTTGGGTGCGTCGCTGCCATGAACTGGGCCAGCGCTGGGTAGCCGAGGATGGCGTTGTAGGGGAGGCCGATGGGGGCGATGTTGAAGTCGATCAGCTCCATGCGGAAGTTGTCGTAGGTGCCGAAGGTTACTGGGAGCCGGATCTGTCCCAAGGAGCTGGACGATCCGCCCCCAACGCCTGAGAAGGGCCGGATGGGTCGCAGCCGTTCCTGGGGTATGCAGAGGAGATTGAAGGCCTCGACCGAGAGCATGCTGAGGCCCGCGCCGCCATCAATGAGGGTTCTGGTGACGGCCACCTGGCAGATGGTGGGGGTGCACAGCATGGGGAGCGCACCCGAGCAGGCCGAGTTGGAGGGGTGGTCCTCCGAGCTGAAGGTCAGGCCGGTCTCGGGCGCCGCCCGATCCAGGGGAGCCCCCTGCCGCGTGGAAGCGGCGCTGACCCGGTGGATGAACGGCTTGACGTGGTGACTTGTGGGCGGCACCTGCGAGCCGCCCAAGAGGGCCGCGACGACCGGGGGTGTTGACGCAGCGCGATAGACGGGAGAGAGGTTGCGGGGCTCCATGGACGCGCGGAGCGCGCGGAGCAAAGAACCAGCTGGGGTGAGCGTGGGAATTGCGGTGCGGCCGCCTTGCCGCACGGACAGATGCCGGGACGATGCTTGCTGCCCATCCCCCGCCGGGTCGGTGGCGGCGTTGACGGCAGGTGACGGGGAACGGCGTGGATGCCCACCGACAGGGGCCGTCTGGGCGATGTGGGAAGCGAGTGCGGCCCGACGCTCGGCGCGAGCCCGACGAGCATCATACATGGGCGTGATGGTCGGAGGAGAACGGGGCGGTGGAAGACGAATTCCTGGCGCGCCAAATGTCGGATTTCGGGTTCCGCCAGACCCTTGAGGTTCAAACACTGGGGTGCGCGCGGAGATTTCGCCTCCTACCTACCTGCACCCCTCCGCCATGCTAGGATCTAAACTAAGGAAGGAACAACACAAGAGACACAGGGTTTATACTGGTTCGGGCCACCGTTGTGGTGTAATACCCTACTCTAGTGTGTAGTGTGGTGGATTGCCTCTTGGGCTGATGATGATGAACAATACAAGGAAGAACAGCCTCGCGAGGGTCTGTTCTTGGCTGGGGCGATGAACTGCTCGGAGGAGTTCAGTCACCTTTCTCTCTCTCTCTCTCTCTCTCTCTCTCTCTCTCTGCTTTCCTCCAACTGACCTGATCTCGACCCCAGCTCGTTTCCGGGTTGGCTGGTTCTCGATCCCCTATCCCCTGGGGGTGACTAATCCTATTTATAGACGCCCTGGTCCTCTCCCCAAATATTGAGCGGGGAGGGAGCCAACAATGGCGGGCTAATTTGAAGGGGGACAGCAAGTATCAGCTATCCTGACAAAAGTAGTCTTCGATGTGCAAAGCTCTGGTGATGACGCCGTCTTGGGCTCCACGGTGACCTCCGTCTCGTAGTCCTCCTGGTCTTGGTCTCGTTGCACCGAAATGGCAACCTTTGCCTGATGCCTCGATACTCCACGGCTGCGCTTGCCCCCTTTGCACCAAAGAGGAAAGGAGGACGCTGCGCGGACTGGCACCTGCCTGGCGCCCTGAGTCATCATGGTTTGTGTCATGGGCACCTCGTGAGGTACCCCGCCTTGATCTCTCCGCCTCCTCGTGAGCCAGCCTAACGAGGCCGTGCCTGAGGAAGCTTCGCGTCGTCCGCCCCGCGAGGCTTGGCCCCTCGCGAGGGTCTTGGGTTTGTGTTGGTGAAGATGGGCCGTGCTGGGTCCCCCTTTGAGCCACGCTGCAGGCTGCAGGCAGGCAAGTCTGGGGACCCCGTTCCCAGAACACCGACAGTACTTTCAAATGAATACATACCATGACAAGATTTTGAAGGAGTTGAAATAGATCAGCAAAGAAGGAGTTCTTGGCTGTGTTACAAGGTGTGAGTATTGAGTAAGACTCAAGACCTGACCACGACAGAAGAGAGAGAAAGGACGAAGGTCGTCCCCTATGCTTTAGACGTAGGCTCTATAGTATGCTATGCTGTGTACCGCACCTGAAGTGTGCCTTGCCATGAGTCAGTCAAGGGGTACAAGAGTGATCCGGGAATGGATCACATGACAGCGGTCGAACTTATCCTTAGTAACTGGTGGACTAAGGAATTTTCTCGATTATGGAGGTGGTAAAAGAGTTCGTCGTAAAGGGTTACGTCGATACAAACTTTGACACTAATCCGGATGACTCTGAGGAGTAAACTGGATTCGTATAGTAGAGCAGTTATTTGGAATAGCTCCAAGTAGCGCGTGGTAGCTGCATCTACAAGATGCCATAGAGATTTGTAAAGCACACATAGATCTGAAAGGTTCAGACCCATTGACTGATAAACCTCTCTCACAAGCAAGATATGAACAAACCCCATGGGTGTTGGATTCATTACAATCACATAGTGATGTGAACTAGATTATTGACTCTAGTGCAAGTGGGAGACTGTTGGAAATATGCCCTAGAGGCAATAATAAAATGGTTATTATTGTATTTCCTTGTTCATGATAATTGTCTATTGTTCATGCTATAATTGTATTAACCAGAAACCGTAATACATGTGTGAATACATAGACCACAACATGTCCCTAGTAAGCCTCTAGTTGACTAGCTCGTTGATCAATAGATGGTCATGGTTTCCTGACCATGGACATTGGATGTCATTGATAACGGGATCACATCATTAGGAGAATGATGTGATGGACAAGACCCAATCCTAAGCCTAGCACAAGATTGTATAGTTCATCTGCTAAAGCTTTTCTAATGTCAAGTATCATTTCCTTAGACCATGAGAGTGTGCAACTCCCGGATATCGTAGGAATGCTTTGGGTGTACCAAACGTCACAACGTAACTGGGTGGCTATAAAGGTGCACTACGGGCATCTCCGAAAGTGTCTGTTGGGTTGGCACGAATCGAGACTGGGATTTGTCACTCCGTGTAAATGGAGAGGTATCTCTGGGCCCACTCGGTAGGACATCATCATAATGTGCACAATGTGACCAAGGAGTTGATCATGGGATGATGTGACGGAACGAGTAAAGAGACTTGCCAGTAACGAGATTGAACAAGGTATCGGGATACCGACGATCGAATCTCGGGCAAGTACTATACCGGTAGACAAAGGGAATTGTATGCGGGATTGACTGAATTCTTGACATCGTGGTTCATCCGATGAGATCATCGTGGAACATGTGGGAGCCAACATGGGTATCCAGATCCCGCTGTTGGTTATTGACCAGAGAGATGTCTCGGTCATGTCTGCATGATTCCCGAGCCCGTAGGGTCTACACACTTAAGGTTCGATGCCACTAGGGTTATAGGGAAAGTATGTACGCGGTTACCGAATGTTGTTCGCAGTCCCGGATGAGATGCCGGACGTCACGAGGAGTTCTGGAATGGTCCAGAGGTGAAGATTGATATATTGGACGAAGGGTTTTGAAGTCCGGAAGTGTTCCGGAGGTGCCGGGTGATGACCAGCATGACCGAAAGGTGTTTCGGGTGCCCCGGCAAGTGTTGGGGGGCTTCATGGGCCAAGGGAAGGGGGCAAACCAGCCCACTAAGGGGATGTGTGCCCCCCTCACCTATTCCCACGTGACCAGGGGGTTTGGGGTGCCCCATCTAGAGTTCCCACCTCCTGGCTTGGGGGGCAAGTCACCCAAGAGGGAGATTCCATCTGCCCTGGCCGCCGCCCCCCCTAGGGGAAACCCTAGGGCGCCTCCCCTTGCCCTTGCCCCTATATATAGTGGAGGTTTTGGGGCTGCACAACACGCGAGTCTCTCTCTCTCCCAAGGCGCAGCCCTACTTCTCTCCCTCCTCTTCTCTCGTAGTGCTTGGCGAAGCCCTGCTGGAGTACCGCGCTCCTCCACCACCACCACGTCGTCATGCTGCTGCTATACAGAGTCTTCCCCAACCTCTCCCTCTCTCCTTGCTGGATCAAGGCATGGGAGACGTCACCGGGATGTACGTGTGTTGAACGCGGAGGCGCCGTTGTTCGGCGCTTAGATCGGAATTGACCATGATCTGAATCGCCGCGTGTACGACTCCACCAGCCGCGTTCTTGTAACGCTTCCGCTTAGCAATCTTCAAGGGTATGAAGATGCACTCCCTCTCTCTCGTTGCTAGTATCTGCTAGATTGATCTTGGTGACACGTAGGAAATTTTTTAAATTTCTGCTACGATCCCCAACACATGCTGCCTCGGCAACTGCACGACTTGACAAGTTCCTACGACATGCAAGGAAAACCATCATTACCTGCGATCGTGGGAGATGCCGGTTGGCCTTCTCTTTCTATAAATGGGGAGGGGGCGGAGCCCCCGTCGCCCATCTCTTCCTCACTTGCTTGCTTCTTCCTCCTTGCTCCACTACTAACAACAATGGCGCCCATCAGAAAGTTTTCTACTGAAGAGAAAGGAAAGGCTCCCCGTGATGATCTAGGGCCTCTTCCACCGAAGAAAGGTCGATCCATCCCCGTGATGAAGCGGCGATGCAGGTGGTGTTGAGGCCTTGGTGCGAGCGGCCTCCCCCGGGGTACCCGCTGCCCTTGTACGCCCGAGCCGAGGGCTCGGGAGGATGAAGTGACGAGTAGCGCCACCCATGCCACATCCGGGGTTGCCGCGCCACGACGATGCATGCCGTCGCCCCTGTGGTTCACGCCACGGACTCCTCGCGTGAGTTGGTGCTGTGGGCGCCGATGACTCCAAGCTCCTGGATCCGCTTCCTGCGGTTCTTCTCCAACGTGATGCCGCCGAGGGGGACTCTCGAGCTCTGGCTGCAGCATGCCGACTGCAGCGCCCTAGAGACCGGAGCGGAGATCGAAGCGGTCCCCACCGACAAGATCTTCTTGACTCATGGCTGGGGTGAGATCGCGCGGGTCTGCCGTGCGAGGGCGCCCTCGCGATCCACTTTGAGTACGACGGCGTCTCCATGTTCTTCTTCAAGGTCTTCGATGCTGAGGGCTGCCGCCTGGAGTGCTGCTCTGGATAGGAGCTTGAGGCTGACACGCGTCCCGCTCGCGGCCACTCTAGCAGCAGCAGCCCTTGGGAGTCGAGCAGCTCTCCTGAGCTCTGTGAGACTCTGGAGACGAGCGATGACAGCTAAGTGCCCCCGAGCTCTCGCCGCGCTCGGAGCAGAGCTGTGGCGTCCGGCCGTCACCGCTGCTGATCTGGATGGGGTTGGCGCCGGCCTCCCGTGGCCCACTGTTGATGATGGTGTCCACCACGGAAGGATGTAGATAGGATTCCCCTTAGTATTAGCTTTTGTTTCCTGCGAAGAATCATGAATTACCCCGTGGGGGCATGTAAGGGTCCGTAATGTCTTTTGTGCTTATCTTCCCTGTTAAGAGAATTTGGTGAACGCATGTCCCGTTAAGGGTCGGTCCCCCCTTTATTTCCCCGCGATAGCTTGTTGCTCTATGTTGACAGGTCCCAGTCCCCAGGCAGGCTACAGCCGTCGCTGGTATGCCAGGTCGCATGCCGTGGTCAAGTCCAGGAGGTGTGCGGCCCGAGGTCCAGTAAGAGCCCCTGAGGCATGATGCTCAGAAGGTCCCCCTTAGCGCTCAAGCAGCCATGGTAAGGCGAGAAAGGGAGTCGACGTGGTCGTAATGGGGTTGCGGCAAGGCGTGAGTGACCATTAGGCCCAAACATTTAGCTGATCCGAGTGCGGGACTTATCTTGTTGATCTCGTGATGACTCCTGATGTTGCGCTAGGGCTGCGCGCCTATTCATGCGGCATAGCTAGGCCGGCCCCTACGAGTTTCCCTCCCCTCATGCTCTCCTTAGTGCTCTACGTCCTCAGGTCCCGGCCCTCGAGCAAGCTCAGCCGCCGCTGGTATGCTAGGTCGTGATGCCATGGTCAAGGCCAGGGGTGAGGGCTGGAGAGCCAGTAAGAGCTCCTGGGTCGCGATGCTCAGGAGCCCCCCTTTTAACGCGCAAGCGAATTGCACGAGAGAAAAGGAGATTCGCGGTGCAGCCTGCTATTCTTCCCACGGGATCCCTGTGAATAGGCATAGGAAGAAACATGATTTGCCGTTACAGTTGTCAGCCTACCGCTGGTTGCTCTGGATGAGGTGAAGGCACTGAGGGCCTGGTGAGGTGACGTGCGCAGGGCGTGCCGCGAGCCAGAGCTCAACCGCTCAGATTTGTCGGCATGGCAGGGACGGACCCATGCACCTGCGTCGTGCCTGTGTGGAGGCCCCGAGGGAGGCGATGATCGAGCAGGTGATAGCAGTTGGCAAGTTAAGCATGGAGAGCAGGTCAACTTGGATAAATGCAGGAAGATGCGTGCCACCGGGTCCGGCCCGAGCGGCTTGGGGATGATGCATCCCGAGGGGCGCCCCCAACAAGGTAAGCTAATGATGTAAGCAAAAGGGATACATACCGCAGGGACGAACCCACACGGCCTGGGAATAATGCAGCCCGAGGGGCACTCCTAGCTAAACGAGCTTGGAAGATGTCACCTGGTTCTGTAGACGAAGTAGAGTTGGTGCAGCTGAAGGTGTGCGTTGAAGAAATGACTCCTCATGAGCCGCCAGAACCCTGAGCCTGGGAGGCTCTGGGGGCTCGGGAGGTTCCCCGAAGACCGTCTCCATCTCCTCCAGAACGGCGTGGTGCCTGGATTCCTGAGCCGCCAGGACACGTCGCATGTTGCGCTGATAGGCCGACGCCACGCTCGGCAAGCCAAAGGGCATACGAACGTAGCTGAGCGGCGGGCCCTCGCAGCGGCCCACACGCAAAGGCCAGAAATGCTCCTGAGATGCGGCCCTGTTGAGCCCTGGGACGTCGATGCAGACACGCAGCCCAGCATCCTCGCCAGGATGCGGAGCTGCGCCTTGTGGGCTGCTGTCGCCGCGCATGGCTCTTGCTTCTTGCAGTTCATGGGTGGTCTTGGTGATGAACTCCTGAGTGGTGCACACTCCTTGCCATGTGCTCTCCTGAGGGTCACGTGCCGCGAAGCACGCCTCCAAGTGGTTCCCAAGCGCCTCCCCCGTGAGGTTGGCAAGGTCGGAGGCCCTCTAGAAGAGAGCCCCCGAGCCCTGCCTGAGGAGGGCGCCGGGCGCGCCTTCCTATGCGATGGAGGGAGGCACCCCTGGAGCGGGCGCTGGTCCTGACGAGGCTCCTGCCGCGACGCCATCCTCCTGAGGTCCTGCACGGCGCGACTGCTTCTTCTTGGGGATGGCCTCCAGAGGGCCTTCATTTCTGCTGTCGGGGTCATCGATTGCTGCGGCTTGAAAGGCGCGCTCGAGGGAGCACACCGCATCCCTCTCTTCACACGGAACCATGATGATTCCTCCGCTTCCTGGCATCTTGAGAACGTTGTAGCCGTGATGAGTGACTGCCATGAACTTGGCCAGGGCTGGATACCTGAGGATGGCATTGTACGGCAGGCGGATGTGCGTGACGTCGAAGTCAATGAGCTCGGTGCGGTAGTTCTTGCGCTCCCCGAAGGTGACGGGCAGGCGGACCTGCCCTATCGGTGTGGTGGAGCTGTTGGTCACTCCTGAGAAAGGCTTGGTGGGATGGAGCTGTTCATAAGGCACTTGGAGGTTGTCGAACGTGTCGATGGACAGGACGTTGAGCCCTACGCCACCGTCGATGAGGGCCTTGGTGACCTGCACATTGCTGATGACTGGGGAACACAGCATAGGGAGGGCGCTAGCGGTGGTTGCGCACTTGAGCTGATCCGCCGAGCTGAAAGTGATGGCGCATTGGGACCACCTGAGCGGGCACGTGGCCTCGAGTTTGGGGAGCGCCGCGTTCACCTCGCAAGCGAACTGTTTGAAGGTGCGCTGAGAGGGTGGGGCCTGGGCGCCGCCCAAGATGCAGGCGATTGCACGCGGCTCCTGGAAGCCCCCAGCCCCCTCGTCCTGGTGGTGGTCGTCGTTCCTTCTTGGTGGCGGCAGCGGGGGAAGACCGACGTTGCCCTGGGGCGATCTTCACGCGGCGGGTCCCTCCAGGCGCCCTCGCGAGGCTGGTCCTACCAGCGGTCCTCACGAGGCCGGTCACGCCACTCCTGGCGCGGGCCACGGTCGTCCCAGCGTCCGCCTCCACGTCCTCCTCCGCGATCGTAGCCCCGGTCATTGCGCTCGGGGCGTCGACCGTAGCGTCCTTCTCGTATGGCTCTGAGCTCTTGACAGTCGCTGGTGTTGTGGGTGTTCAGGTTGTGGAAGGCGCATAACGGTCGGCCGTTCTTGGATGACTCGGGCTGATCTCTGCCCCGCTTGATGTCGGGCTCCGCTGCGAGCACAACTGCATCCTTGCGCTTCACGTCCTTGGCCTTGGCCTTCTTCTCCTCCGCGCCCACGGCTGGTAGCTCAAGGAGAGAGAGGCGTCTGTGACGCCCTCGATTCAATCGTACACTAATCATACACGCAAATATGTATGATCAAGATCAAGGACTCATGAGAAGATATCACAACACAACTCTAGACACAAAATAAAATAATACAAGCTTTATATTACAAGCCAGGGGCCTCGAGGGCTCGAATACATAAGCTCGAATACAAACGAGTTAGCGGAAGCAACAAAATCTGAGTACAGACATAAGTTAGACAAGTTTGCCTTAAGAAGGCTAGCACAAAAGCAACAACGATCGAAAAGGCAAGGCCTCCTACCTGGGAGCCTCCTAACTGCTCCTGGTCGTCGGCGGCCTCCACGTAGTGGAAGGCACCCTCGGTGTAGTAGTAATCGTGGGTGGTGTCGTCTGGCTCCTGGGCTCCACATTCTGGTTGCAACATCTGGAAGGAAAGGAAAAGGGGGAAAAGAGGAAGCAAAGCAACCGTGAGTACTCACCCAAGGTACTCGCAAGACTTACATCAGATCTAAACTAAGTATGCATATGTATGAAAGGAAAAGGGCTGTATCTGTGGACTAAACTGCAGAATGCCAGAAGAGAAGGGGGAAGCCTAGCCTATCGAAAACTAGCATCTTCAAGCATATAAAAGAGTATCGATCAACATAATGCGAAGTAGTAGTAGTGTTATCAACCTCACCCAGAGATCCTTTCTCGACTCCCTGCGAGAAAGCAATCCCAGAGCCATACTATCCATTTCTCATCACAATCCATTTCTCATCACAAGTATCCAGTTCTAGTTGTATCGATCGGGATACAACTCCAAGTGTCCGTTGCCGTAGGACAGGCTATTGATAGATGTTTTCTTCCCTGCAGGGGTGCACCAACTTACCCACCACGCTCGATTAATTCCGGCCGGACACACTTTCCTGGGTCATGCCCGGCCTCGGCCAAACAATACGCCGCAACCCGGCCTAGGCTTAATAGAGAGGTCAAGCACGCCGGACTAAACCTATGCCCCCAGGGGTCTTGGGCCATCACCCCGGGAACTCCTGCACGTTGCGTGGGCGGCCGGTGAGAAGACCTAGCTACCTCCTTAAAAAGGCAGGAGCTTACCGGTCCAACCCAGCGCGCGTCGCTCAGTCGCTGACGTCTAATAAGCTTCGGCTGATGCATACGACGCAGAACGCTCATACAATGCCCACGTGATGGTTAGTGCTATCAAGCCAGAGGCCCCTCGGATCAAATATCCAAATCTTAGTGGATTAGGAACGTGCGGTAACAAGCAGAGACTCACGAAAGATGTGACCCCATCGCCCCGTCTCGAGTACTTGCGGCAAGGGCTAAGAATGCCCGGCCATGCCTCGTAAGTATCTCGCGGGCACCTTCTAGGTCAACCCGTCTCCACATCACTCGTTATTAAGCTCGCGCGGGTACCCCTCAGGGCCGACCCATCTTTAGTAACATGGTTCAGTGTAAAGTCATAGTAACCATAGTAACTGTGTGTATAACACCAAGGGGAACACCCTCGGAATCACCCCCGGTGAATTCCACTCGATGTAATCATCAAGGTGAACATAAGAGGATCCACCCTCAAGGTTCACACTTGGGGGGTTGCACAACAAAGTCGTATCGGAAGTGGTTAAGGAAGAAATCACCCTCGATGACCACGACTGGATAACTACACTACAGAGATCTCATCAGGAATGATGTAAGAGGTTCCACCCTCGGCACTGGATGGTAACTCTACAGAGTCGAGCAACAAAACGGAAAAGTGATGTGCGGTGCCGGGGCCTGGTCTTCGATCTCGTTGATCGGGTCTTCGATGATGAAGCAGGGGCAACTAGGACAAGGTGGGGGTCACTGATGAATCTCTAACCAACCTATACTAAGCAATTTAGAATAAGCATGTAAGGTATGAAAGCAGGTAACAAAAACAGGCTATGCATCAGAGTAGGATCATACAGAAAGCAGTAGCAGTTCTAATGCAAGCATGAGAGGGAAAGAACTGGGCGATATCGGAATGCTCAAGGGGGGTTTGCTTGCCTGGCTGCTCTAGCAAGAGAGAGGGGTCGTCAACACCGTAGTCGTACTGGGTACCAGCGGCGTCGGTCTCGGTGTCTAGCGAGAGAAGAGGGGGAAGAAACAATAAATCTTAAGCAAGCAGATGCATAGCGATGCATGACAAGACAAGTATCGGTGCTAGGGGTGCCCTAACGCGGTATGAGGTGGTACCGGTGAAGGGGGGAAACATCCGGGAAAATATCCCCGCTGTTTCGCGTTTTCGCACAAATGAACCGGAGGGGAAAGTTGCGTGTTCGCTATGCTAGGGATGCGTGGCAGACGAATGGGCTGCGTATTCGGATTCGTCTCGTCGTTTTGAGCAACTTTCATGTATAAAACTTTTTCATCCGAGCTACGGTTTATTTTATATTAATTTTAAAAAAATTAAAACATTTTTAGGATTTATTTAATTATTTAAATCAACATTATCCAGAACAGTGCATGCTGACGTCAGACGTCAGCAGTCAACAGAGGTGTTGACTGGGTCAAACTGACGTGCGGGACCCACCTATCATAGGCTGAAGACTAATTATTACGTTAACATTTAATTAGCAGGTTTAATTACAGTTAATTAGTGATTAGATTAATTAAACATGATTAATTAATTAATTCAATTATTAATTAATTATTTATGTATATATTTTTAATTCCTTTTTTAATCGTTCTGGGCGTGGGCCCATATGTCATAGGCCCAGGGGGCCTTAACAGGCGTGGGCGATGGGCACAGCCCGAACGGGCGCAGCGGGCGACAGGCGCCGTGTGCAGGGAGGTGCAGGCGCATGCCCGAGGGCGCTGGGCACGCGCGGCGCACGCCGACGCCGGCGGCCAGGCCAAGGAAGGCGGCGGAGGGACGACTGCGGTGGCGGGCGCCGGTCACGGGGCAAGCGACGGCGCGAGGGGATGTAGCGGCTGGCGGGGCAGCAGCGAAGGAAGGAGCGGGCGCGGCGCCAGCAGCAGTGGCTCGGGAGGTCACCGCGTGCCCCGGGCGAGTGAGCGTCGGGAGCAGAGCAGGCGCGCCACAGCGGGTAAGTGGCATGGGAGGCGAGCGGCGTGCGGACGGCCTCGACAGCGAAGCAAGGCTGGCGTGCCGGCGATGCGCGGGTGCGGCAGGTGCGCGCGTGCTCACCGCGAGCACGAGCACCGAGCGGCGCATGCACGACCGCGAGACGGCGAGAGGAGCAGAGGAAGAGAGGCCGGTGGCCTCACCGCGGAGTCGTAGGGTCAAGGGCAGCGGAGCGTGGGGAGGTAGACGGGGACGACGACGTCGAGGAGGCAGTCCGGCGAGGTGGCCATCGACGAGGCAGGTCGCGACGGTGGCGTTCCGGGCGGCGGCGGCGGTTCGACCCCCCCCCCCCAATCCAATCGGGGGGCAGAGGGGGAGGCGCGCGGAGGGAGACGAGGCGACGGCAGCAGGGCGGCGCCGGCGACGGGCGCCGTCGTCGTGTCGCATGGCGGATCGAGGCGATCCCGATCCAGATCGTGGGGGAGGGGGAGTGGGGTAATGTGGGAACGGTGCTAGGGTTCAGTTCAGAGGAGGAGGGTTATGCAAGGGGTCGGAGTGGGCCGTTTCAGCTAGGGGGCCGGTGCTGGCCGGCTGGGCCTCTTGGCCCAGCCAGGGGGGCTTCCTTTTCATTTTTTTTGTTTGTGTTCTTTTTCTTTTATTGTTTTAATTTATCTTTTCATTTATTTAGTTTTAGAAAAACTACAACTAGCACCTAATTAGTATTAACAAATAATCCACTGCCCCATTAATTTTTGGCAACTAAATAATGTGGTTTTATATCTTATTAATTGTAAAAGGCATTTAATCAATTGTTTTTTTATATCGGAGCATTTAACAATTTATAAAGGAGTGGTTTCTCCACCGCTGTTTGTTTTGAATTATTTGGCTCACTTCAAACATTTTAATTTTAATATTGGAAAACTTTTATTGTTTGAGTGATTTTTAATTTAAACTAGCGGGGTTACCCGTGCATTTACGCGGCTAGATTTTATTTTGTAATTTCAACTATAGAAATTTATTTTCTTCAAATAATCAGTTATATATATTACTAAGACTATCTTATTTGCTTACCGGAGTAATCTAATTCATCAATGTTGGTGTATTAAAAATGATAACTTTTATATGCTGCTGCATTGAAATACAAAATGCGGCTATGGTATATTAAAACAAACTCTCTTATTTCATTTAACCATATGATCTAAGAATGCTTTATTAGTGAGATGTAGTGAGGGTGCCTTGTTTGGTTACCTAGTTAGTAGATATATACTCGTTCCCATGTCGTGTAATCCTTCCAACATTATATGAAGTGTGTATTCGTTTTCACCCTTTTATATAATTCCATCTCTATTTCTAATGAAGCAGTTGGTAGTCTTCGTCGGTTAATTTTCGTCCTATCTTCACCGGTTTTTTTGTCCTAAAAAAATCTACGAAAAATAACCTACGAAATTTAACCAGGACAAGGCCCCTCGCACGTAACGTGAAAAACTTAGACGAACGATGCTCCCTCCCTCCCTCGAACCCTAGCTACCCCTCGTCTCCCCGCCTCCAGCCGCACCCGCCGCCGCACCCCAATCCCCAGTCTGGCTCTCCACCTCACGACGATGTGGTTCTCCCGGCGATGACCCCCCTCCTCATGCCCTCTCCGACGTCCCTCTTCGCACGATACTCGCCCCTGCGTGCACGACTTCCCCCTCCTCCTCCCGCGCCGTTCGCCGCCCCGCAAACTCCGGCAGCCATTATCCGCCCTTCGCCGCGGGAGCCTCCGTAGGAGCCGCTCGCTGCTGGAGCCGCCGCCCGAGCAGCCGCGGGAGCCGCTCGCCGCTGCAGCCGCCGCCCGCGGGAGCCACTCGCCGCTCGCCGCAGGAGCCGGAAGGCGAGAAGGATCGGCGGATCCAGGCCCCGGCGTGGTCCTCTCCCTTCAACTCGCGCCGCCGACCTGGGCTCCCTCTTCTTCCACGGCCACAGCCTGGGGTTGCTGCCGGCTAGACGAATAATTATGTGCAGGCTGCCACGACAAAGGGTTTGACTCCTACATCAATTTCATCAAGGTAAGGTGGCCTGCTAGACGAATTACACTCAGATTAGTTCAATATATAGTGAGTCAGCCAGCAAAGGACTAATAATTATGTGCAGGCTGCTGTTCTTGACACTCCTGATGTTGTTTTTCAGAGCAATGCCACGCTAAGGTATATATTGTTACATAATTTAAATCCAAGTCTTACTGATTCTACACTGCCTAAACTGACCACTGTTTCCTTTTTTCCTTCAGTTACTCGCTCAAAGGGTGACAACCTGCTATGGGGTGGTTCTCTTATTAAACATGTGAGTAATATAACCTGCTATGGGATGGTTCTCTTTATTCCATACTGCCTAAACTGACCACTGTTTGCAAGCTTTAGTGCTTATCTACTATACCACTATAAAAGTACGAAAAGGCGAAGAATCAAATCATTATATCCATCCAAATCTGCAATCTAATGATTTACATCCTTTCAAAACACCAAATGCATTTTATACTTTAATTATTCATCATGTCATTGGGTTACCATCCACAGAAACACGTTCCGTAAAATAAAAAACAATTCCGAACCCTCCCGCGACCACGCCCTCGGGCAGTTTTTGCCATCGCCCCCACCTCGTCCCCCACATCCTCCCCCACCAGCCACCGTCTGCACGGCCGTCGGACCGCCGCGCCCACGCTCCAGGCGCTCGGGCCGCCACGTCCACGCGCCGCCGGGTCCGCCCCCTCGCAGCCCCGTCCACGGGACGCCGCGCCCAGCCGAGCCGCCGGCGCGCCACCCGGTCCGCCCCGTCCACACGGGCCGCCGCGCCCAGCCGAGCCGCGTCCACTCCCCTCCACCATACCCGATCACGCCTCCACTCCCCTCCACCATCGACAACATTGAAGCCAATCCCACGATCCACTCGGACGTCAACTGCTCCTCCCCGACCTGCCTCGAGCCCTCGACGCCTCCCCACCGCTGCGCTCTCACTCCCTGCCCCCACGCGCCACCGCCATCCCTCCTTCCTGCTACCGTCGTCGTCGCGCCTCGCCCTCCTCCAGGTGGAACGGCTACCAGCATGGTCAGTGTCATTTTTTCCTTCTCTCGAGCGAAACGGCCTTAATATAACTCGTTGTTGCCGGTGAGAGCAGAGCGGATGCAGCCCTAGATCAAGCCAATTGATCTTTCGCGGCGTGGGAAGACGCCGGGGCGCTGGACTCGCCGCCTCCCCTCCCGCATACCTGATTGTCGGCTAGCGCTCAACGACGAGGGATACACCGCCGCTGGCCAGGCGATGTGGTTTTTGTTTTCGGGTCCTAGGGATTTTACAAGCAGTTGTTTGACCCTACTAATTTCCGTCGGATGCACATATTTCAGAGAACAGTACTCTTCTTATGGTTCTACTTGCAGGGATCCCCGTGGGTTGAGGGCGTCGAGTCAATGGAGTTATGTGCGGCCACGGCAACAACACGCGTGGAGCTGTTCCCAGTATGGTCGTGCATTCATTTTACAGGTTACTTCTGTGTTCCCTGGATAGGTGTGTTGTGCAGACCTGACATAGGTTGTGTTGGACACTAGCAAGTGTTCCCTGTCGCACCTGAAAAAAATCATCTTTGATGCAGAAAGGTTTGCTCTTTCAAAATCAATGCATTTGTTTGTACCAAGCTTAAAAAGGTTTTTTAGGCAAGCTTAAGAGGGGTTGCCTGAATGTACTGAAACGATCTGAACATCAAACTCTTTTTTTTGCTTGCTTGGTAGTACAATCTCCACTACTTAACAAATCTTCTCATTTCTTCAGTTATAGTCACATCTTTTGAGAAATCTTGTCAGAGGAAGAGATGATGGTCTTTACAGAATTTGAATCATGGAAGAGTGATAAATAGAGGGATGCTTAATTTTGAGGTACGAACGGCTGGTTTATAAAAGTTCGGTACCAAATTTACCCAATTAGAAATAACAGTTGATGGAGCTGGTATGTTAATATGATAGCCCCGACGTTAAACATTTTCTTCTTTTGTCCTGTATATGCACACTTATCTTCTTTCTTCTTGCAATAGTATGTATTAGCAATCTTATTTGCTTTCACATATACACTCCTGGACGATTTTTATTTAAGAGCAGAACTTCATGAACAGAAGAGGTTATAAAGTTTACTCGCATATTCTGGTTTCGGAAACAAAGTAAGAAAGGCCAATATGCAGGACCTAGCTGTCCATAGCGGGGGTGACGTAGTCAAATGCTCTTTTCGCTTGCTCATTTCACAATGGCTATGAAGTAATGTGGTGCACACTATACTCTGTTAAATAGGAATTTACTTGTAATCTACGTTTACATGCTGCTTCAGTAATTATCAGTATGATAGTGTGCGCTTAGCGACACCAGAGAAGTGAGAAAGGCTGCCATTTGGTGTGGGCCAGACTACTCACGCATCTCTCTACCCTTATTTCGCATGTTGTGTTGTCTCCAATTGTTGCAATACTGTTGTCTGATTTGATTTTGTTTTTCAAAGTTGAGAAATGATGGATAAATAACAGAATTGTGTTCATATTTTCATTAGTTTGTGCTATTTAGTTGGAAAAAAAAGTTCTTACGCTTAATTCATTAGTTTGTTATAGTGATATTTTGAGAAGAATGGAAATGACTTGGTGCGGATCTGAATGTGCTGATGACATTACTGTCCAATAGAGGAACCAATGTGCTCCTGGTCTGATCCATATTTCTGAAGGTCTTTTTTGGGTGGTCATTCAGGGGCTGGACTTCTCCTTCAGGTTAATGGTATTCTTTCTCACGTGAAGCATAGGATTATAACTACCGGGAAGCACATGATGTTGTTCATGAATTCGACAGTAATTTTGGTGAGGATGTGAAATCCCTCCTTCTGCTCCTTCCAATCTTTCAAATTGATTTATTCATTGTTGTAGCTTTCCTTGATCTTCTATTCATTCCGATCAAATTTCTCACCGCTTCTCCTAATGGTCCACCCAATTAATAAGAGAAAATAGGGAGAAGAAAAATGTATGACACAAGAAGAGATACCTCTAGAAGCAGTGGAAACAGGTCTGCCTTGTATCTCTTTCATGACGGATCTTGAAACTTGTACTGACAAGAGAACGGAGGAAGTGAAGAAAAACACTTCACATGACATCATGATAAGCTCTATTCTGTTGTAAACATGTTTGTAGTACCATTTATCATCAATCATTTAAAGTGTCATTAAGAGTAAAATGACATTCTCTATGTGCTCTAGGTAAACTTTGAGTGGACACACAATTCCTGTTTTTTTTGTATTTGATCAAGCAGAATAATGTATGAGAAAATAAAGCTCTTTCATGTATTCGTGTTATATGTGGGAATATTATTACTGGTTTTGCTACCATAACATACAATATTGCAAGTTTGGCAGAAATAAGTGACTACTGGTCAGTATAATCATATGAGGATAATATCGGGGTACAAGATCCTTTCCTGTTTTTCATGGAGTTAGAGAACAACATGGTGTGTTGCATGTTGCACATTCAGGATTGCTACATGATTAGCATGTGACTTTAGACAAGTGAATGTCAAACTGACATTGTCAAGTGACAGCGAGAAGAAGAACGTTTCAGCTTGTGGAGTATCTTCCAAGTTAGATATACCATCCCGCAAGGTCAAGATTTACTGAAATGGATTGAGATAAGTGCATATTACACCCCACAACTTTAGCCCTAGTCTAATATACACCCCTCAACTCCAATACTGTTTAAAATACACCCCCAACTCTCAAAACCGGCTAGAATTCAACCCTCCCCTCCCTATTGACCGGTTTTGACCCAGTTTGACCGGTTTTGACTGAGTGAACAGTAAAAATAAAAATTTTAAAAACAATTTTCTTTTGAAAAAATTCAAAAAAGTTCCAAGTTTTTTCACCGCGCGAACAGTAAATTAAAAAAAATAACCTTTTCAGCATGTTTGGACACCTGAGTAAATTTGAGATGTCCGTAAATTCGAAAAAAATTCAAAATTTTCAGTATGGTGAACAGTAATTCGGGAAAAAAATCCAAAAAAATCACCATGCGCTCAAACATCATCCATGCAAAAAAAGGGTTTTAAAAAAATCGATTTTACTGTTCACCAAGCTGAAAATTTGAAAAAACAAATCGAATTTACGGACATCTCGAATTTACTCAAGTGTCCAAACATGCTGAAAAGGTGATTTTTTCTTAATTTACTATTCACACGGTGAAAAAAACTTGAAACTTTTTTGAATTTTAAAAAGTATTTTTGGTTTTTAAAATTTTATTTTTACTGTTCACTTAGTCAAAATCGGTCAAACTGGGTCAAAACCGGTCAACGGGGAGGGGAGGGTTGAATTATGGCCGGTTTTGAGAGTTGGGGGTGTATATTAGACGGTATTAGAGTTGGGGGGTGTATATTAGATTAGGGCTAGAGTTGGGAGGTGTAATATGCACTTCTCTCAAATGGAGTTGCCCCAAAGAGTAATAGAGGTTCAGAGTTACAGTGGAAGCCACCACCCACTGAAACTGCAACGAGTTAACTGGGGGAAGCCAAGTTCTATCCTTGCATTGTTTTCTTCTACTATTTTTATTGTATATTAGTACGTCGGTTGGTGTGAAACCACTTTTAACTGAACTTGTACAAGCATCAAATCTAGGATAGCACTAGTTTCATCTTATTGTTCTACCAACCCGAGTTTGAGGTGTATTTGTGGTACTTTGAAGTATAAAAATTGCAGTAATTGTCCTTCCTATTATTTTTGGTATTCTTTTAGCTCAGGCTTACACTTTGTGACTGGGCATTAAATTAAATTCTTCTGTTTTGTTGTTGCAACGAGAGTAAAAATGAGATGCGCTGCCACATGAAAAACTTGGACCAATTGATAAGATACCAAATCTGGGCACTATGTAGTTGTTCTGCATCTGAAATCTCTTTATATAGTAGTTGAGTATACTATAGTTAATTCCACTGATATTTGTGTGTCAGTTATTTGGTTATTTGGTCTGAACCTACAATCCAAGGTTAGTAATTATTTAGTCTGAACCTACAATTCCTTTTCATGTCTTGTTGTATAATTCTCTTGACACAAAGAGTTTCCGGAGGTTGGATGGCAATTTGAAAATTCCAGTGTGTGCTTCAAGATGTATGCATCTAATTTTGGACCCTATTCATGTTGGTTCAGCATGTTTCCACCACACTCCATATCTCACAGGATTTAGAGCAGATGGCCTTTTATAGTAAATACTACATAACATAGTGTTGTTTGGTGGGATGCAATTTTTTTTTGTTTCATTCATCCGCTATCCTTGTTGTATTTTACATAGCTTATAATACTATTTTCTTTGTTTCAGGGGGAGGATATGCAATATAGGAAAACTTGACTAAGCTTTGTGAAATTTTGGTTCCATTGGGTGACTTTTATTTTCCTTTGATGGCTATGATGCACATGTAAAATCACATAATTTGATCCTCCCGAGTCTGGTAGATTCGCTACCAATGGTCGACTTAGCACTTATCTTGTGCTGCATAATTGTTTCAGATTACTATCCTTGTACAGCAGCAAATCAACTACGTGCCTCTTTTGAGAAGCAAAGATGTTGATTGTCTACCTTGAAGGTTATAGTTGCTAAAGAGTCTACACAGGAGAAATATTTTATCTCACAACTTTCACTTGATCAGTCTAAGAATGAAAGGAAGTATGCATTAAATATACAAAAGTCTCCGGCAACGCCGCTTCTTCTTCTTTCTCGCACAACTCTCACTTGTAGTTTCTCTCAAGAACACACACATGATGAGAAAACTCAATACATACACACGCACACGCCAAGGAAGACACCAGTACCAGTTTTGCCAAGAGCTCTCCTCCTTGGTCACACAAGCACTACATTTTTGCCCAGCCTTCTTGGCTCAACTCCGTCAATCAGTACAAGGGGTTTTATACCCATTCTAACACAGGCGCACGTACACCATTAGCATCGACCTACTAACCAACTAGACACTAACTGCATGCAACTAATTCTTACATGCACGTCCAGCCCTCATCCACTCAACGGATCACAACTAACTAGATGCACCACGTCCGCCGGTTGTGCGGTTCTCCACAACGGTACAGCCACACGTTTCCTAACGCACGTGCTAAGTCAAGATTATGGCTAATAATTCTCCTCTTAATCTTGACACGCCTTGTCGACGACCGTCATCTTAAACCCTTTCGCTCGACGTCATCACGCGCCTCCGCGCTCGCTGCCACGTACCATGTGCCCGCCGTTGCCGGAGTTGATGCAGCTCGCGTCGTTGTCGTCGTCACGGCCGTGACCCAGCACACTGACCCGACCTGGCGCATCGACGCCGGTCACACCGTGCTTCGTCACGATACCAGCGACACACGCCGAGCTCCTTCTCCACTGGCGACACACGCCCCTCTGCGCCCCGCGCGTCCCGCACGCACCGGCACGCCCGACGAGCCTGACCGCACCAGTGCGTCCCGCATGTCCCGCGCGTACCCAACGCGCCCGACGAGTCCGACTGCACCCGTGTGTCCCGCACGTCCCGCGCGAAACCATCGCGCCCAACAAGCCCGACCACACACGCCTACACCGCGGTCCCGCCGCGCCTGACACGCCCGGCGCGCGCCCATACACACGCCCGACGCGTCCGACACTGGCGTCGCGGCTTATTCCAGCCAACACTCACCCCCTAAGCCGTGGCCTCGCGCACGGCCTGCCGACAGGGGCCCTGGCTCATCGTCGTCGCCTCGTCGCCATCTACGCCTCCATTGTGTCTCCGGCACAAGTCGCCGCTCGCTGCCGCTGCAGCAGCCCGCAGTCCCGTGCGCCGCCACGCCGCGTCTCCGTGCCACGCGCCTCCACGGTTGTCGCGCCGAGCCGTCGCGACCTCTGCGCCACCACGAAGGTTCTTCGCGACCTCCTCGTCTCCACGACCGCCATGCCCTTCGCGCGCACGACATCACACCGCACAACCGTGGACTCGCCGCGCGTTGCCGTCGCCACGCGCTTGCCGCACGTTGCAGCTGATGCCTCCATGTCGGCCGCGCTCGCCGCGGACGCCACCGCGTGCCACGGCCGTCCCTCGAACCTTGTGGCTCTGAATACCAATTGTTGGCGCCGCCTCCTCCGGCAACGCCGCTTCTTCTTCTTCCTCGCACAACTCTCACTTGTAGTTTCTCTCAAGAACACACACATGATGAGAAAACTCAACACATACACACGCACATGCCAAGGAAGACACCAGCACCAGCTTTGCCAAGAGCTCTCCTCCTTGGTCACACAAGCACGACATTTTTGCACAGCCCTCTCGGCTCAACTCCGTCGATCAGTACAAGGGGTTTTATACCCATTCTAGCACAGGCGCACGCACACCATTAGCATCGACCCACTAACCAACTAGACGCTAACTGCATGCAACTAATTCCTACATGCACGTCCAGCCCTCATCCACTCAACGGATCACAACTAACTAGATGCACCACGTCCGCCGGTCGTGCGGTTCTCCACAACGGCACAGCCACACGTTTGCTAATGCACGCGCTAAGTCAAGATTATGGCTAACATATGTTCCTTTCATCAACACATGGAATGCTTTATTCCTCTGTCTACCTTGGCTAACCATATTTTTGTCGGTATTTAGGGAAATTTGCACATCCAACTATTTGATCTGGGAAATGCAACGCCTCGCCACAGAATGGGGCTAGCCCGTCCATGCCCACCGGTCTGGTTGTCTGGGGGCGAGGAGGGGGCGGAGCCGCGCCTGGAGGAGGTCATCTCGGCGCCCGCATCCTCGTCGTCGACATTGCCCACACGACAGGTCATCGCTGCTGATTAGATCCTCTTGGAAATAGTTAATGTAAACTCAAGTAAAAAAATCCCATGTTGTTTGCTGGCCTCTTTTGAAGTTTATTCTAACTTGCTATTGATTAGATCCTCTTGCAGTTGTGTTGTGTTGTTCCATAAATTGCAGGCTTGATGTATATATCTATGACTATTTTCTCAAGAATAACATGCAGACGACGGTCAACGCATTCATGGTGGAGGAAAATATTGGTGTTGATCCTGTTTGTAAGTTTCCCCCGCGTACTGTTGTTATTTATGCTTGATTATGTATGGTTTTTTCTTGATTTGGTAACTGGATATACCGGCATTATTGTTGCCAGGCCAAGATTTTCAAGAATCTTACATTAAGCAACATCATGAGGTTATCCTTGGAATATAACAGTGCCATGGCATTTTCTGAGTACATTAATGAAATGTACTAAGATATCTTCTGGATTGAAGAAACTAAAATGATTTACATGCTTCAATCAAATTAAATAGTGAGGAAACATAAATCAAATTAAAAGTGTGTGTTGCTTTAGTTGTTAAAAGCAACGTAAGTAAGAAAGTACATCTGCCGCCATGTGAACTTACATGTTCCTGAAGACTCAGTTTTTGTAACGAATACAAGAGAAATTTGGATGATGCACAGTTATAGATATGAATATTTGTGAACAAATCAGGTTATAACAGCACTTAATATAATGGTTGCATCTGGCCTCATCGAGCTTTTTATTAGCTCAATGGTAAAATAACACTTAATATAATGCTTACACACGATATTTGATCTTTTTATACCCTGGAGAATCGATGTGGAGGTGAAAGCATGTAACTCATTAGAGCTTAAAAAAAGTGGAATTTGTATTTCAGTTTTTAGATCTTAAATGTGCTCATACTATAGCCATTTCGTTTGAAATTTAGATAGTCCCTCTGATGTTCTAATTACCGCCACTGAAATCTATGAGTTAGCAATTTGAGGGATTGTGATATCTTTATTTGTGTGGCACCGTCTTCTGCCTTTTTAGGTATGCAAATCCTTAGATGGATGAAATTCCTTTGCATCGAAGTAAGTGGTATGAAAGGATATTCTAATGTTGATGTTGCAGAGCAAAAGTTCGGCTTCGAAGAGAGATTTACTTGAGTTTCCATTAGAAAAACCCATAGTGATACAGAAAGGTTTTTGGCACAGTTTGACATGCATGAAAAATTGCTACGGGTTTACTATTGAACTGAAAGCTTGGACTGATCCTTCTTTTTGGTATGTACTGTTCTGTATCACTATGGATTTATTACTGTCCTCGTCCGTTTCGTAGCCTCCGGTTAGGTAAAATATCTAGCACCGTGTGATAGATGTGTAGTCGACAGTGTATCCCTTGGATGATTTCTACCACTAAAAGCTTCTGATTCTTCCTCTTCGTAGTTGATTTAGTTCAATAAAAAACAGTCAGGCACTTAACTGTAGATTTGACCGAGCGAATTTGGGTTCTGCCTCTCCAGGATTAGAACTGTAGTTATTTCCTGTCATGTAATATTGTTTTCCATCATATTTATTTATTTAAATCTTGAATAGGGGAATTATAAGAATGCAAATTAATAAGAGTTGTTCAAGTACATGCTATTATTATTACGGTGGAGTGCCGATTGCTGAAATATGTCTTCGACGTCTATTTTGATTTTTTGTTTCAGTTTACTGGATAAATTTCTCTTGCGTGAACTAAAACATAGGAGCATGCGCCAGAAGCTTGGTATAGGCTAAAATATTGTGATCAACTTCGACCAAGGTCCTGCATTCTATGGAAGTTGCAGTGTTGAAGCTGCTTCGACTGATCCCTAATAGATCTTGACTTCACTCAGAAGTGAGGCATATTGAGCTTAATATATCTTGATTGATACCTACGGATTATGTTGGATTAGGTTCCTATGTGCCTATGCTTTTTGTTTTGCTTTTGGCCAATTGGTTTTTATCCATTGTATGAATATTTTGTGTCTTTGTGGTGAAAAAAACCTAACAGCAACATTTAAACTTCTACCTATATTCAATAGCTTATCAGTTTCGTATGATCTGAATTCTCACCTGACTTTTGTGCTGCTCAGAAAATATGTGGGTACGGAGCTCTACCCACAAACCTGGATTCAAGTGATTGGCGGAGGGTTCTAGGTTCAATGGACAAGTCTATCTATAAAAAATAGTTAACTATATAGTGTACTCCTATGCTTTGTTAAAGCAGTGTATGTTGGTTATAGTGAACAATCTTTGTAGCTTTTTTTTTTTGTAAAACGTACTAAACCCTGATGTATTTAGTATAAAAAAATGCACCATTGGCATGTAATGTACTATAGTGCTATGGATAATTTTGTTCTCTGGACCTATCAAATATGAACCACGTCTTGCCGGGTTGGATATGGCTGGGGGCAATGGGGGTGCAGCAAGCTTCAATTCCAATTTTTATTGGGTCATATGTAATGCTTTGGTGTGTTATACTGCACTGAAACTATATCACTATGTTTATTTTTTATATGCAATGCTTTAGTTGCTTTGCTTTTGGAGGCTCCATCAGAATAGAGGCATCGTATTTGTCTACACTTCCTATCCTGAGGCTCAATTAGAATAGAGGCATCTTAGTTGTCTAATTTGTCTAGAGTTTGGACTTTGGACACATTTTATCCTTTTATTATACTCATGGTCGTTCTGGAAAACGGATGCAATGCAAATGTTATGTATTCTGCTTGTGCTTGTTCAAGGGACCTCCTAATGACACACGATGGAAACGGATCCGTGGATTAATTCAGATGGCATTAATTGGAGAGAAGGGATCTAGCTAGGTTTGCAATGGCATGTGTACTAACAAAAAATAGCATCCTCAGGTTCTCTCCTGCAAAACTAAAGTTCATGTTCGTAGGGCTAATAAATGTATATGGACTAAAATAAAGATATGTGTATTCACCAATATATATGTATTTCCATCAAGAAATAAGTTTGGAAGAGTAGTAAGTACCATGGCATTTTCTTTCAGAATACAATGGTGTTTATTTGATAGTGTGTTTCTATGACATGCATATGTTGCTTTAATTTGCTCCTCCGTGAACCCCTCAAAATTATCTGAGACAATCTGCTTATACAAACACTTTGAGTTTGGTGCACTCTATTGCTTTGTTAGGCTTGGTGGTGTATCAGATTCAGGACAATAATACTCCCTCTGTCATCATATTTTTGTTTGTGGTAATGTATGATATTCAACTGGATGTAACAATGTGGCAATGACTCAAGAGGCATTGGATCTGCCTTCTTGGCTTAGGGCATCAGGGGTGGCGCACGCGTCCCACTTGGTGGCGGTGGCAGATCGGCAAGAACAAGGGTGGGGTTGTATTAGGGCGGAGAGCGGGGTGGTTGGCGAGGGACTCCTCCTTGGCGGTCTGTGGGGAAGTAAGGTGAGGTGGGTCTCATTCAATTTTAAAGCCGAGGGCTCCTGGAAAAGGGAAAGGGTGTGTCGTGGGGTGGGGTTTTTGTGTTGGGATCGTGTGCGAGAGATAACATGCCAGATAATCCAGACAATCACATTTCTCCCCCACATATGGGCTCGATTTGAAGGAGTTCGGATTGTCCAAATAGTTGAATTTTGGAGAGCTTGCAAGGCGCCCGTTTGATGTCCTAACGCATCTGGATGTATGAGGGAGAAAGATGTTTTGACCTTGGCGATGACCTTAATTATTTGTTTGATTCATTTATATGTATTGTAGCCCGTAGCAACGCACGGGCCTTCTCCTAGTTTGTAGCTAGTTTGACAGTATGGTTTCTTCCATTATATTTCATGAGTTATTGAATGTGCATTCATTTTTCGCAGTTTCTCAAATCAACACTAATATGACTTGGATGCAAATTTCCATGATGTTGAGTCGGTTGCACATGCCAATGGCAAGGCGTAGCAGGATATATATGCTCGGGAACATATCATCAAATTTAGACTACCGATGGTAGCACAACCAACTTGCATCCTTTTGAGTGAGTTGCTTTTAATGGTAAAATTACATGCAATATGTAAGTTTCATTCTCGTAAAATTACAAAAATCTACTGAAGCTGGTGAACCGCTTATAATTTATTTTCATTACTTAAAATTCAATGGAACCCTTCTTCTGAACAATATGATGAAGAATCATCCAGAATTGGATTCGATGGTGGGATAAGTATTCATAAAAGGAACGTCTACGAAATAGCAGCTTATGATGTAGGTTTCTCTTACCCAAGAAGAGTTGTTCATGGATTTCCAGTGACATTCATCGATGTTGTCTACGCACTTATGGGTCAAGTGTGGCCTACATAAGGTGCTTTTGCATTATCATTGTGTGCAATTTCCTCGCCTTCTTACTCGCAAAAAAATAATTTCCTCGCCTTCTCTACTGTGAAGCCAACACCACACTTTAGATAATTTCCCCCCAACATGTTTATGCTAGGCGTTCCCTAAAAGATGTTTTGTTTAAACATTTCGCATCTCTTACTCCAGACATCAAATTAATATATCGGAAATATCATCTTATGTGTTCACGTAAAAGCTAACATCTTTTGCCATACTACTTGATGATATTTCACATTTGCGCCATCTACTGCGATTTTTCCGGTCTTTTCAAGCATCAAGCCTTATGTTCTTGCTTGCGCATAGTTCCTCACCTTCACACTCAGCTAGGGCCTCACTATTTTTTTTCATATGGTTTGAACGTCTGGTATGTTGTACCGGCAAGATTACATTTTATATACCAGAAACATCATTTAATATGTTGACGTCAATGTTTTGTTGAGATTACTTAATGATATTTCGATATGAACACGTTAATATTTGTATACCTTGTAAGCTTGTTTCTTTTTATATTAGGATGTCTCGCCGATGTTTTGGAAAGAATATGTAAAACTTATCAAAATCAGTAATTGGAAAGTTCCGCTAATCTGAGGCGATCATCATGTCTGCTATAAAATCAATAAGTCAATAGTTTAATTTAATAAATTTAATTAAATGCTAATTAAGCTGGTTATCACATTCCGGAGTCAACCGAAGCTCCAGCAAAAAAGGAAAAGGAACCAACGCATGGCTTCTCTACACACGGGACAGAAAAAAGATGGCATGCCCCATAGAAAAAGAAGAAGAATTAGAAGGGATTGGCCCATGCATGGCTGGTGTCATATATTACATCAGTACACTCTTTGGCTCAAGTGTGAATACCAATATACGCGATAACCCAATATATATACCTGTAACTGTTTCTCTTTCCCACAAAACCATATTTTTTAAATTAACACACTTTGTTGTTATAGTGCCTTCAGAATAGCAACAATCTGAATATTTGATAACGTAGGTACTACTACGTGCCTAGGAGGATGGGAGAATGGCAGAAGCGTGCATGGCATCGTGCAAACAGCTCGTACAGTTTGGACGTGGGGGCGGGTGCGTTTGGTTGAAGGTGTCATATGAATGGGTTGAGACCGTCCAATTTATTTGGGATTGAACCATTCAATTCATGCGTTTGGCTGAATATAAGAGATGAGCTAATTATTTAGAACGGGACCACCAGTCATGCATGCAAAGGGTGGCCATTTGATTCGACCGATTTGGTTGAGTGGAACGGTTCAGCATCTTCAAGGCATATTCTCTTTTTTTTGACTTAAACCATTCATGTGCTTTATAACCAAACATATATATTTTTTGAACGATCCCAACCCATTCATGACCACCCTTGCAACCAAACACACCCTTAACTGGATGGAGGATCACTTCCTCGTGCGCTCGATGGATCATCCAGAGTTAACTTTCTTTAGCTCGTAATATCAGGTTTCGTAGTAATTAAATCGGTAGGGATCTAGTAGTAGCTCATATCTATATAGGTCTCCTACGCTAATTTGTCTTGGCTTAGCTTACAACTCCCCTCTGGATCCAACAGTGCCAATTCGGTTTTCTTAGCCAATTAGACCTACGGGCTGTGCGTTCCTTTTTTTGGCAGGCTGTGAGTTCCTATTTGACTTATCTCAACCGTTCAATAGTTGAACTTTATATTGGTGAATCTCAGCCATTAGTTTTCTATATCGTTTTAATAATATAATAGAAGATTTCCTATAATCATAGTAAGAAACTCTCAAGCCTAAGTTATTTTTCTAATTCATAGTCAATCTTTTTTTTTGCTTATATAAGGAGATAAATCCGAATATTTGTTTCCTTATTTAATTTCTGAATCATATTAGGAAACTCTCTGGTCGTTTTTCCTTTCCAACCGTTTCATAGTCAATCTCTTTTTGCTTATAATTAGGAGATAAATCCTAGTCTTATGTGGAGTCCTTTTTTTAGAGAAAAAGTCGCGAGGAGATTGGGAAACCTTTAGCCGATTTTTTTTTTCTTTCCAATTTCGTTGAGAATCTCTTTAATTTATTCCCATGTTGGTACGTGCCAGATTATAACAAAAAGCTTCCTTTGACACACTTTCAAGTCGTTACACGTGTCTATTTTATATGACAACTAGTACAAATGCCCGCGCGTTGCACCGGGCGGATAAATGGGCATAACCTGCTGCATGTGTCATTGTGCATCAATTTTTATATTCATTTTTAATAAATGTTGATAATATGGTTAAACATGGGAATTTCCTTATTTTTAATAAAAGTTGACATTTTAGCAAAAAAAAGCATGTGCGTTGCAACAGGTATGAAATAAATTTTACGGTTTGCTTGATATTTTAGAGTTTATCTATCATGGTGAAATATCGAGCTCTATCTCTCAATCTATTAGATTCTTCCCCGTCTTATCATGAATTCATATTTTTAGTTGACCACTTCAAAGATAAGATGACCATTAGATAGTAAAGAGTTTACAATGCTTGATGCTCTTTTGTTGATACACGACCACCACTGGCAGAGCTACATGCATCCCTGCAGGTGCCGTCGCCCCCCAGAATGGGAAAAAATAGTGAAGAAATTCTTTATAGAGATTTATGGATTGGAAAAAATAGAGATTTTGCACCCCCTAGAAATTGTTTTTTCTCTTTGCCCCCCCCCCCCCCCCCACCGCGTCTTCCTGGTCTAGCTCCGCCACTGACGACCACCAACAGTAGGAGCACGCCGACTGCGCCAACACGGTTGCTTCCCTTGACACCAACATCAGGGCTCGAACAGGATCATGATAGATGATATGACAGAGGGGAGTAGCCACATGCATAGAGGTGGTGCACGGAAGGACTAAGGACATGATCGGCATAGCCATGACCACATCTCTCTCTCTCTATCTCTCTCTCTCTCTCTCCCTCTCTCTCTCTCCGGCGTGAGAGTCGAAATAGGACACAACCCCTCCTCCAGACCCAGTTCAAGCAGGATGCACCGTTGCCGTACCCTCTCAACTCTTTGTCCGTCCCTCATCTCTATCTCATCAACGGCATCAAGAACATCAAGACTCGAGGAATATATTGATGATTAGGTAGTCCATAGGTGAGCCCGAAATATCTTTTCCCCTAAGAAATACTCCCTCCATTCCAAAATATAGTGCGCCCACGCTTCCCGAGGTCGAACTTTGACCATAAATTTAACGAACAAGACCGACTGCGGCGGGAGAAAAAGTTACATAATTAAAAACTTCTTTCGAATACGAATTCACTGATATAACTTTTGCCCCCGCCGCAATCGGTCTTGATAGTTAAATTTATTGTCAAAGTTGAAGCACGGAGATAGAGGAAGCACTACATTATGGGATGGAGTGAGTAGTGTTTATTTTCAATATTTTTTTAAACAAATCTATCACGAACATCAAGACTCCAGGAATATATTGATGATCAGGTAGTCCATAGGTGAGCCCGAAATATCTTTTCCCCTAAGAAATAGTATTTATTTTCAATATTTTTTAAACAAATCTTTCCAATATTTCAGTCACACATCTTTTAAGTACTGTAACTACTAATGTATTCATAATTAATATTAAGATATGGCAGGCTTAAACAGCAGCCAAGTAAATTGTACTATGCTAGCAGAGATCGACACCTAGTGTTGGGTTTCGTAGTAATTTCAAAAAAATTCTTACGCACACGCAAGATCATGGTGATGCATAGCAACGAGAGGGGAGAGTATGATCTACATACCCTTGTAGATCGCAACGGAAGCGTTGGCACAACGTAGAGGAAGTAGTCATACGTCTTCTTCCCGATCCGACCGATCCAAGCACCGTTACTCCGGCACCTCCGAGTTCTTAGCACACGTACAGCTCGATGACGCTCCCCGGGCTCCGATCCAGCAAAGCTTCGGGGATGAGTTCCGTCAGCACGACGGCGTGATGACGATGATGATGTTCTACCGACGCAGGGCTTTGCCTAAGCACTACAACGATATGATCGAGGTGGAATAAGGTGGCAGGGGGCACCGCACACGGCTAAGGAACGATCACGAGGATCAACTTGTGTTTCTTGATCTGTCTTTGGTGCTAGCCCTGCCCCTCTATTTATGTCTTGAGCCCTGGGGTCGAAACTTGGAGTTAAAGCCTTCACAAAGTCGGTTTCACCCGATAGGCAAGAGTGCTTCTCGGACTCCAGGGCCAGACGCCAAGGATCCCGGCGTCTGGACCCAGACGCTAGGGACCCTGGCGTCTGGCCCCTGGACTCTGCAAAACTTCCTTTTGCGCTTTCCAAAAACCTTGTGGGCTTTCCCCTTTGGCCCAAATAAAGTGTTCTCGTACCCAAACATTTAGGGAAACATCCGGAACCCCTTCCGGTGATTTCCGGAACCCTTCCGGTGACCAAACACTTATCATATATATCAAACTTTATCTCCGGACCATTCCGGAGTTCCTCGTCATGTCCGTGATCTCATCTCGGACTCCGAACAACATTCGGTACATCAAAATGCATAAAACTCATAACAACTGTCATCATAACTTTAAGCGTGCGGACCCTATGGTTCGAGAACAATGTAGACATGACCGAGACACGTCTCCGGTCAATAACCAATAGCGGGACCTGGATGCCCATATTGGCTCCTACATATTCTACGAAGATCTTTATCGGTCAGACCGCATAACAACATACGTTATTCCCTTTGTCATCGGTATGTTACTTGCCCGAGATTCGATCGTCGGTATCCAATACCTAGTTCAATCTCGTTACCGGCAAGTCTCTTTACTCATTCCGTAATACATCATCTCACAACTAACATATTAGTTGTAATGCTTGCAAGGCTTATGTGATGTGCATTACCGAGAGGGCCCAGAGATACCTCTCCGACAATCGGAGTGACAAATCCTAATCTCGAAATACGCCAACCCAACATCTCCCTTTGGAGACACCTGTAATGCTCCTTTATAATCACCCAGTTACGTTGTGACGTTTGGTAGCACCCAAAGTGTTCCTCCGGCAAACGGGAGTTGCATAATCTCATAGTCATAGGAACATGTATAAGTCATGAAGAAAGCAATAGCAACATACTAAACGATCAGGTGCTAAGCTAATGGAATGGGTCATGTCAATCAGATCATTCAACTAATGACGTGACCTCGTTAATCAAATAACAACACTTTGTTCATGGTTAGGAAACATAACCATCTTTGATTAACGAGCTAGTTAAGTAGAGGCATACTAGTGACACTCTGGTTGTCTATGTATTCACACATGTATTATGTTTCCGGTTAATACAATTCTAGCATGAATAATAAACATTCATCATGAAATAAGGAAATAAATAATAACTTTATTATTGCCTATAGGGCATATTTCCTTCACCTAGCTCTACGCAGAAAAAGCAGAGACCGACACACAGCTCTACGCAGAAAAGCAGAAGAAAAACATCGCATCGTTTAAAAAAAGCAGTAGCAACCAGCACTCAATCCCACCGACAATTCCTTTTCCACCACTCAATTCTTATCTTCTCCACATCCATCACACCCAGCGCCACTTCTCCATGCCAGGAGCCCATACACAGCCCAGCCGCGCTGCAACAACGTCGCCGCCTCCCGCACCAACCGCGCCCGAGCAAGGAACTTCCCTCAACCCCCGGCGCCTGCAGCCCCTCCTTGCCTCCCCCGTCCAGTCCGGCGACCGGCGCCATGGCCGGCTACCCCCCTGCAACTCCGGCCCGCTGCTCCGCTAACCTTCCCCCTCTCCATTCCCTTCCCTAACTCCCTCCCTCTGGATCTCTCCCTCACCTCTCACCCCCGTATCTTTTCTGTATTGGGAGAATCACACCCGCGCCATGATCTTCGACCCCGACGCTCAAGCTCCCGCCGCTGTTCAGCGCCAGATCCGCGCCGCCCCACCTTCTCCGACCGTGTCGGGAGCCGTCGTCGGCTCGTCGCTGCCTGCTTCGTCTGGGCATGGAGACGACGAACACAAGGATCACCCGCGACGTCCAGCGCCAAGTCCAGCTCGATAGAGACCCTCTCTGCGCCACTGCGCACCAGTCCCGCTGCCCCCGTCACCCCAGCCATCCACCGGAGAGAGAGGGGCTCCCCACCACCACTCCTCCACTTCTCCATCTAGCGCCCACGGCTCTATTCCGCTTCCCTGAGGCAAGTCCGCGTTGGTGATGCATTGGCCTTGAGGGAGGCTCATTTTATCTGATCTCTCTCTTATTCTCTTGATCAGCCATCTCTGCTTTGTTATTCGGCTTGTTGATTGTCTACTTTCGAACATATATAAATTTGTAGGATTCGATATAAAGCTACAAGGTGGGACTAATAGTCAATTTAAAGACTGCTGATGTGGGGAAGGACTGATGCATCGGCGGGTGGGTGGGTTATTTCGTTTTTTCTCCCGTCAATATCGGTTGGAGTCGACTTATTATTGTACTGCGGGTTGAATACCCAAAATCACGGGGGCTTTTATGCAAAAATGCAAATGATGTACGACCAGAAGCAGTAACTGCTTTATTAGTACTAGCAAACTAGCAAATATGCCCGTGCGTTGCAACGGGAGACAAAAAATTATAACTAACCAAATAAGTATAACTAAATATCCTGATATATGTGCGTACTCTATTTTAACACAGTGGCTCATCATGTTGTCATTTATTTTCTTTCTCACCCTAACCGATGATGGTCGTGATGTCCACGTGATCACAATGCATTCGACGCGGTAAATCCCAACGCTATGAGTTTGCCAGCGCATGTCACACTTTTAATTATGTTGCACAAGGGAACGTTTAAAACTTTAAAAGCAAATCTCATTGAGCACGAACTACTCCCAACGCCAAGACATATAAAGACTTTCAAAAAACTAATCAAATCCTAGACATAAACCACTGAACAGTTTTTCAAATCGACAAACAATTTTTTTTAAAAAAATTGATTTTCTCAAAAAAATCATGAACATTAGTTTTGTTTACAATCTTTTTAAATGTATGAACCAGTTTCGAATTCATTATATTTTTTGTCTCAACAAAAAAATTTTGAATCGATGAACTTTTTAAAAAAAATTGGGGAACAAATTTTAAAAACAAATATTTATTTTTATTTTTGTGAACATATTCGAAAATGTCATGGACATTTCTTTTCAGATTCCCAAATATGTTTTGAATACACGATCATTTTTTCAAAATCATGAACATGATTTTATTTCCCAACCATTTTTTCCACATTGTGGTTTTTTTATAATTTTGCGAACAATTTTACAAAACCACCAACATTTTTGAATCTGCAAAAAATTTATGATTTTCTAAACAATTTTGTATTCACGTATTTTTAGATTTCTCAAACAATTTTTTAAACTCATAACTTTTAGAATATTAAAGTCCCCAAGTAATTTAAAGAATAAAGAAGAAAGAATAAAGAAAAAAGAATGAGAAAAGAAAAGAAAAGACAAAAAAGTAAAACGAAAAAAGAAACAGGGGAGTGAAGCCCCGCACATGGGCCGGCCGATGAACACATACATGGGTACGACATGAAAAGAAAGCTAAAAATTGAGAACGCTGGGGATCAAACTCAGGTCTCGTCGCTTGAGGAAGGATAGGCCGACCACTCTGCTACTCTTCATTCTGTGACTATTGTACGTCGCGTCCCTATAAACCAACGAAGGAGGCGGTGATTTTTGTCCAAAAAGTTGAATCGTTTTTTCACTTACCGATGGCATTGGTGGGTAATTTTTACCAACTCGAAGGGTAATTTTAATGACGGACGACCAGAAGCGATAGCCGCTTTATTAGTAGGTAAAGAGATAAAGATAAAGATTGTTGTATCTAGAACTTTTCATGTTTTAATCTTCTTTTTTAATACAAAAGGTATGCAACTTCGATGAAAGATGCGTCCACCTATTTTTACGTGCCATGTCAAATTGTTTGTACACAACTATATTTGTATGTAACACTATATTTTTTAAATCTTGACCGTTAATGTACAAAATTGACGATCAAGATAATCTAATACATGTGGATGAACGTGATGGCTTGTTTGCCTTCTGTATTATGTATATAATAGATTTGAACCGGTTTTGAACTAATGTGAACTAGCAACAGTAATCGAGGTGACGTGGCATCATTAGCAGAGGTTCACTGTAGCTTAAGTATTCGGGCGTCACAATTCTCCTCCACTACAAGAAATCTCGTCCCGAGATTTTAAATGCGGAAGTAAAGAGTAACTTCGGGAGAACTGACCCTTATAGGGTCAATTATCCGGTGAACAATTCAGGGAATGAGGCAGAAGTATCTCTCGAGTTGAAACTTAAGAAAACATCGAGAGCAAAATATGAAGGTACAATAGGAAGTTTCAAGCCAATGGACAAACGATCGATACGTGAACAAAGTGCGAGAAGGGGGTTTAGAGCATGGGGAATGGATCATCTCTCGGAAGGTGGCTTGTGACAACACACAAAGCCAAGAGCAATTGATACTTCAGAATATAGGGTATACAGGAGAGTCAGGTTCCGATCCTGTGGAACTGTGGGTTATGGACCCATCATATGGGTTAAAATAGAAGGAGCGATGACATCTTGCACGGTCATGATAGCAAGGCATGTCAGAGGGTAGCCTATCAGTTATGTCGGCAACAACGTCGGTACCAAGGGCGAGGGACGAATAGAACCATTTTCCTGCTCATTGAACGAGGCAGACCATTAGCCAAAGTTCTCGTCCATCGGTGGCTACTGGAATGTCATCAACAATAGTAACAGAGTCTTACTGACAGAGTGATACAACGAGGTGTCTACATAAGCAGGGAAATAATAGTGCTTATATAATATAGATCACAATAAAGTTTAAACAAACCAATGAAAAGGAAAATGTAATTGTCAGATTAAACAGAAGAATGGAAAGGAAAATGTGTTTAAACACATATTTCAGGGGTATATCCTTCCCAAGGACAAGCAGAGCATGATATCCATGGCATGATAGAAGTATAAAACCATTTAGGTAAGGGGAAAGAAATTTCATGACATTACCCATACAACGGTGTTTGGATAAATGATCAAGAAACATTTAGCATTATGCTTCCAATGTTCTTGTTGATGTTTGAGCACCACTATCATGCTTCGGGATAGCATTGACATGGTCATCGGTTAAAGGTCGGACCTTGGATTCACAACGGATCCATCGGGAATTTTCTACAACATCTCATGAAATTTTTAACAGGAAATAGATGGGGATGTGCCCGATGGGTTCAGCTGCAATTCATCGACATGTCAAAAAGGATGTAATTCCAAAATTATATGAACAAGTTTGTGTTGGGGAAGGGAAGAATGTTGTGATGATAACATAAATCATCGAGGCGGAGGATTGTATTTCTCACCATTAATTCAATTGATATCCTGGAAAAGCTCAGAATGTTGATGATGATCACGACACATTTGTCGAGAGATTTCATGAAGATGTCACCGAGCAGAAAAGGAAGGAAGAAGTGAAAGGCTATGAGAACCACAGATTCGACACAAGCTCAAAGTCAAGCTTGTTGTTCGAGGTGAAATGATAAGATGAGGAAGATCGGCGTAAACTTAGCTCATCGTCGGAAGTTGCTCCGGGCATAAGGACCATGTAGCACAGTTAAAAAGTTGACAGGATAAAAATATAGCCGATCAGGCTAGGAATGATGTGATGGGGTATAAAGCTTCCCAGTATCAAGTACCAGGTGTAAGGCCAGAAGGTAAATCGGAGTAGAGGTTGGACGGGGGAATGATTTGCAGAGGATAAGTAATTGTAACTTACCCAGTAAATGGGATCAAGGAGGAAATATGGTCGGGACCATAACTGCAAGGGATCCAATTTACGATATCGGAAGAATATTCAAATGATTAAATATTCTTGCAAGAAGCTTTCATGATAAGTCCCACACTGTGTCCGTGGGCATGAACACAAGGTTCAGGGTCGACTCCCACTTCTACAATGCATAACCTTTCATTTTACTTCTCGCTCTTGATGAAGCTATAGTATTGAAACTTTATCCGGCGAAAAGCCAATAGAGTATAACCCGCATGACTTTTGAGTTCACACAAATTAGGGAAGGCATAGGTTCAACCCATCGGGGCATCTTAGGAACATATATCATAAATTCTGAGAATAAATAACACAAGCTCGGTAGTAGAGCATGCTTGAGAAAGCGGAGGATACAATTTACCAAAAACATTATGTATCCGAGGGCTCACAAACTTATTGAATATGAAGGACGTTGTCGGATAAAATCCGAAAAAGGGGTCTGGTGGTCCACAAGGGATCTGATGTGAGCATCAATATTCAACTAGAGGAAGAAAGAATGCAAGGAGATCAGATTATAGAGACAACTGACTAACTCAAAGCTCAATTGCAAAGGAATTATGAATTCCATGACAAGGGATCAGAAGCAATGCTCTGATTAGGGATGGATAGGTAGAATAGCCTTAGGAGTACAATCGATGGCGATTTGATTGATCGAGATTCAGCACATGTTAAAATGACGTCTGAGACCGGAAGGATGAATTCTAGGATCTGATTGAGGATTGCGAGCATTCGCAACATATTATATCAACGGACTCAAAATGATAATGACAAAGGCTGGCAATAAGATTACTAGACTTATGGTATTAACCATAATGCAAGCAAGCAAGAAATTCAAGAACAATAGGCTGTTGAGGATTTTCACAAGAACGAATGGTATTACGAAGACTTTTGTGAAGTACATGAATCAACTGTGGATGAGTGGATACTCGATAGGTGCACAAAGTTGTCTATAGGGGTATTCAGATGACAAGGAACTGCAAGGCAGTAAGCTCAAAGGATTCTCAGAAAAAGGAGAGCAGTTGAGGGCATCTTGTAATAACAAGATCAATGGGATAGAATGTAAGATTGGCAGGTGTGTGCCATAAGGATATTTCGGTGGTAGGGAATTGCAAAGGCAACATGCACAATGTCTCGAGAGAATATCGTAGAGTATCTTCCGAATCTTCTGATGTAGCAGGCGATCATCTGAAATAAGGGGCTCTCCGGGCGGATGTGATCACGAGATCCTAATGTTTGAGTTAGTAAAACCATTTAACCCGAATAGAAGAGAGATCAGAGTCCCAGAGTATAGACGAGGAGTAAAAGACCCTAATACCACCCAATGGCGACGTGGGCCCGTAAGCCACACATCCAATGTTAGTAAAAGTTTTTCACTGGCTAGATTCAACTTCGGCCATGGAGTTGGAAAGGGGGTTCCTACAGGCAGTCGGCTCTGATACCAACTTGTGACGCCCTTGATTCAATCGTACACTAATCATACACGCAAATGTGTATGATCAAGATCAAGGACTCATGGGAAGATATCACAACACAACTCTAGACACAAAATAAAATAATACAAGCTTTATATTACAAGCCAGGGGCCTCGAGGGCTCGAATACATAAGCTCGAGTACAAATGAGTCAGCGGAAGCAACAAAATCTGAGTACAGACATAAGTTAGACAAGTTTGCCTTAAGAAGGCTAGCACAAAAGCAACAATGATCGAAAAGGCAAGGCCTCGTACCTGGGAGCCTCCTAACTACTCCTGGTTGTCGGCGGCCTCCACGTAGTGGAAGGAACCCTCGGTGTAGTAGTAATCATCGGTGGTGTCGTCTGGCTCCTGAGCTCCACAATCTGGTTGCAACATCCGGAAGGAAAGGAAAAGGGGAAAAAGAGGAAGCAAAGCAATCGTGAGTACTCATCCAAGGTACTCGCAAGACTTACATCAGATCTAAACTAAGTATGCATCTGTATCAAAGGAAAAGGGTTGTATCTGTGGACTAAACTGCAGAATGCCAGAAGAGAAGGGGAAAGCCTAGCCTATCGAACACTAGCATCTTCAAGCATCTTCAAGAATCTTGCAGCATATAGAAGAGTATAGATCAACATAATGCGAAGTAGTAGTAGTGTTATCAACCACACCCAGAGATCCTTTCTCGACTCCCTGCGAGAAAGAAATCCCAGAGCCATACTATCCATTTCTCATCACCATCCATTTCTCATCACAAGTATCCAGATCTAGTTGTATTGATCGGGATACAACTCCAAGTGTCCGTTACCATAGGACAGGCTATCGATAGATGTTTTCTTCCCTGCAGGGGTGCACCAACTTACCCACCATGCTCGATTAACTCCGGCTGGACACACTTTCCTGGGTCATGCCCGGACTCGGCCAAACAATACGCCGCAACCCGACCTAGGCTTAATAGAGAGGTCAAGCACGCCGGACTAAACCTATGCCCCCAGGGGTCTTGGGCCATCGCCCCAGGAACTCCTGCACGTTGCATGGGCGGCCGGTGAGCAGACCTAGGTACCTCCTTAAAAAGGCAGGAGCTTACCAGTCCAACCCGGTGCGGGCCGCTCAGTCGCTAACGTCTAATAAGCTTCGGCTGATGCATACGGCGCAGAACGCCCATACAATGCCCACGTGATGGTTAGTGCTATCAGGCCAGAGGCCCCTCGGATCAAATATCCAAATCTTAGTGGATTAGGAACGCGCGGTAACAAGCAAAGACTCATGAAAGATGTAACCCCGTCGCCCCGTCTCGAGTACTTGCGGCAAGGGCTAAGAATGCCCGGCCACGCCTCATAAGTATCTCGCGGGCACCTTCCAGGTCAACCCGTCTCCACATCACTCGCTATTAAGCTCGCGCGGGTACCCCTCAGGGCCGACCCGTCTTTAGTAACATGGTTCAGTGTAAAGTCATAGTAACCATAGTAACTGTGTGTATAACACCAAGGGGAAAACCCGAGGAATCACCCCCGGTGAATTCCACTCGATGTAATCATCAAGGTGAACATAAGAGGATCCACCCTCAAGGTTCACACTTGGGGGGGTTGCACAACAGAGTCATATCGGAAGTGGTTAAGGAGGAAATTGAAGGAAATATGCCCTAGAGGCAATAATAAAGTTATTATTTATTTCCTTATTTCATGATAAATGTTTATTATTCATGCTAGAATTGTATTAACCGGAAACATAATACATGTGTGAATACATAGACAAACAGAGTGTCACTAGTATGCCTCTACTTGACTAGCTCGTTAATCAAAGATGGTTATGTTTCCTAACCATAGACAAAGAGTTGTTATTTGATTAACGGGATCACATCATTAGGAGAATGATGTGATTGACTTGACCCATTCCGTTAGCTTAGCACTCGATCGTTTAGTATGTTGCTATTGCTTTCTTCATGACTTATACATGTTCCTATGACTATGAGATTATGCAACTCCCGTTTACCGGAGGAACACTTTGTGTGCTACCAAACGTCACAACGTAACTGGGTGATTATAAAGGAGATCTACAGGTGTCTCCAAAGGTACATGTTGGGTTGGCGTATTTTGAGATTAGGATTTGTCACTCCGATTGTCGGAGAGGTATCTCTGGGCCCTCTCGGTAATGCACATCACCTAAGCCTTGCAAGCATTGCAACTAATGAGTTAGTTGCGAGATGATGTATTACGAAACGAGTAAAGAGACTTGCCGACAACGAGATTGAACTAGGTATTGAGATACCGACGATCGAATCTCGGGCAAGTAACATACCGATGACAAAGGGAACAACGTATGTTGTTATGCGGTCTGACTGATAAAGATCTTCGTAGAATATGTAGGAGCCAATATGAGCATCCAGGTTCCGCTATTGGTTATTGACCGGAGATATGTCTCGGTCATGTCTACATTGTTCTCGAACCCGTAGGGTCCGCACGCTTAAGGTTTCGATGACAGTTATATTATGAGTTTATGAGTTTTGATGTATCGAAGGAGTTCGGAGTCCCGGATGAGATCGGGGACATGACAAGGAGTCTCGAAATGGTCGAGACGTAAAGATCGATATATTGGACGACTATATTCGGACATCGGAAAGGTTCCGAGTGGTTCGGGTATTTTTTGAAGTACCGGGGAGTTACGGGAATACGGGAGAAGAAGTATATGGGCCTTATTGGGCTTTAGGGGAGAGGGAGAGGTAGGCCGCGCGCCCCCCCAAGGCCTAGTCCAAATTGGACTAGGGGGAGGGGCTGTGCCCCCTCCTTCCTTCTCTTCCCTCTTCCCCTTCCTTGTCTCCTACTCCTACTACATGGAAGGACTCCTAGTTGGACTAGGAAAGGGGGAATCCTACTCCCGGTGGGAGTAGGACTCCCCTAGGGCGCGCCATAGAGAGGGCCGGCCCTTCCCTCCTCCACTCCTTTATATACGGGGGCAGGGGGCACCCCATAGACACACAAGTTGATCCACGTGATCATATTCTTAGCCGTGTGCGGTGCCCCCTTCCACCATAATCCTCGATAATATTGTAGCGGTGCTTAGGCGAAGCCCTGCGACGGTAGAACATCAAGATCGTCACGACGCCGTCGTGCTGACGAAACTCTTCCCCGACAATTTGCTGGATCAGAGACCGGGGATCGTCATCGAGCTGAACGTGTGCTAAAACTCGGAGGTGCCGTAGTTTCGGTGCTTGATCGGTCGGGCCGTGAAGACGTATGACTACATCAACCGCGTTGTGCTAACGCTTCCGCTGTCGGTCTACAAGGGTACGTAGATCACACTCTCCCCTCTCGTTGCTATGCATCACCATGATCTTGCGTGTGCGTAGGATTTTTTTGAAATTACTACGTTCCCCAACAGTGGTATCCGAGCCAAGTTTTATGTGTTGATGTTATATGCACGAGTAGAACACAAGTGAGTTGTGGGCGATATAAGTCATACTGCTTACCAGCATGTCATACTTTGGTTCGGCGGTATTGTTGGACGAAGCGGCCCGGACCGACATTACGCGTACGCTTACCCGAGACCGGTTCTCCTGACGTGCTTTGCACAAAGGTGGCTAGCGGGTGACAGTTTCTCCAACTTTAGTTGAACTGAGTGTGGCTACGCCAGGTCCTTGCGAAGGTTAAAACAGCACCAACTTGACAAACTATCATTGTGGTTTTGATGCGTAGGTAAGATTGGTTCTTACTTAAGCCCGTAGCAGCCACGTAAAACTTGCAACAACAAAGTAGAGGACGTCTAACTTGTTTTTGCAGGGCATGTTGTGATGTGATATGGTCAAGACATGATGCTAAATTTTATTGTATGAGATGATCATGTTTTGTAACCAAGTTATCGGCAACTGGCAGGAGCCATATGGTTGTCGCTTTATTGTATGCAATGCAATCGCGCTGTAATGCTTTACTTTATCACTAAGCGGTAGCGATAGTCGTGGAAGCATAAGATTGGCGAGACGACAATGATGCTATGATGGTGATCAAGGTGTCGCGCCGGTGACGATGGTGATCATGACGATGCTTCGAAGATGGAGATCACAAGCACAAGATGATGATGGCCATATCATATCACTTATATTGATTGCATGTGATGTTTATCTTTTATGCATCTTATCTTGCTTTGTTTGACGGTAGCATTTTAAGATGATCTCTCACTAATTATCAAGAAGTGTTCTCCCTGAGTACGCACCGTTGCGAAAGTTCTTCGTGCTGAGACACCACGTGATGATCGGGTGTGATAGGCTCTACGTTCAAATACAACGGGTGCAAAACAGTTGCACACACAGAATACTCAGGTTATACTTGACGAGCCAAGCATATACAGATATGGCCTCGGAACACAGAGACCGAAAGGTCGAGCGTGAATCATATAGTAGATATGATCAACATAGTGATGTTCACCAATGAAACTGCTCCATCTCACGTGATGATCGGACATGGTTTAGTTGATTTGGATCACGTGATCACTTAGAGGATTAGAGGGATGTCTATCTAAGTGGGAGTTCTTAAGTAATATGATTAATTGAACTTAAATTTATTATGAACTTAGTCCTGGTAGTATTTTGCAAATTATGTTGTAGATCAATAGCTCGCGTTGTTGCTTTCAAATGTTTATTTTGATATGTTCCTAGAGAAAATTGTCTTGAAAGATATTAGTAGCAATGATGCGGATTGGATCCGTTATCTGAGGTTTATCCTCATTGCTGCACAGAAGAATTATGTCCTTGATGCACCGCTAGGTGACAGACCTATTGCAGGAGCAGATGCAGACGTTATGAACATTTGGCTAGCTTAATATGATGACTACTTGATAGTTTAGTGCACCATGCTTAATGGCTTAGAATCGGGACTTCAAAGACGTTTTGAACGTCATGGACCATATGAGATGTTCCAGGAGTTGAAGTTAATATTTCAAGCAAATACCCGAGTTGAGAGATATGAAGTATCCAACAAGTTCTATAGCTAAAAGATGGAGGAGAATCGCTCAACTAGTGAGCATGTGCTCAGATTGTCTGGGTACTACAATCTCTTGAATCAAGTGGGAGTTAATCTTCCAGATAAGATAGTGATTGACAGAATTCTCTAGTCACCATCACCAAGTTAGTAGAACTTTGTGATGAACTATAATATGCAAGGGATAACGGAAACAACTCCCAAGCTCTTCGTGATGCTGAAATCAACGAAGGTAGAAATCAAGAAATACATCAAGTGTTGATGGTTGACAAGACCACTAGTTTCAAGAAAAGGGCAAAGGGAAGAAGGGGAACTTCAAGAAGAACGACAAGCAAGTTGCTGCTCAAGTAAAGAAGCCCAAGTCTGATCCTAAGCCTGAGACTAAGTGCTTCTACTGCAAAGGGACTAGTCACTGGAAGTGGAACTGCCCCAAGTATTTGGCGGATAAGAAGGATGGCAAGGTAAACAAAGGTATATTGGATATACGTGTTATTGATGTGTACTTTACTAGTGTTTATAGCAACCCCTCGGCATTTGATACTGGTTCAGTTGCTAAGAGTAGCAACTCAAAACGGGAGTTACAGAATAAACAGAAACTAGTAAAGGGTGAGGTGACGATGTGTGTTGGAAGTAGTTCCAAGATTGATATGATCATCATCGCACAGTCCCTATACTTTCGGGATTAGTGTTGAAACTAAATAAGTGTTATTTGGTGTTTGCGTTGAGCATGAATATGATTTGATCATGTTTATTGCAATACGGTTATTCATTAAAGTCAGAGAATAATTGTTGTTCTGTTTACATGAATAAAACCTTCGATGGTCATACACCCAATGAAAATAGTTCGTTGGATCTCGATCGTAGTGTTACACATATTCATAATACTGAAGCCAAAAATTGCAAAGTTAATAATGATAGTGCAACTTATTTGTGGCACTGCCGTTTAGGTCATATCGGTGTAAGGCGCATGAAGAAACTCCATACTGATGGGCTTTTGGAATCACTTGATTACGAAACAGTTGATGCTTGCGAACCATGCCTCATGGGAAAGATGACTAAGACTCCGTTTTTCGGAACAATGGATCGAGCAACAGATTTGTTGGAAATCATACATACTGATGTATGTGGTCCGATGAATATTGAGGCTCGCGACAGGTATCATTATTTTCTGACCTTCACAGATGATTTAGGCAGATATGAGTATATCTACTTGATGAAACATAAGTCTGAAAAGTTCAAAGTATTTCAGAGTGAAGTGGAAAATCACCGTGACAAGAAAATAAAGTTTCTACGATCTGATCGCAGAGACGAATATTTGAGTTAAGAGTTTGGTCTTCAATTAAAACAATGTGGAATAGTTTCACAAACTCATGCCACCTGGAACACCACAACATAATGGTGTGTCCGAACGTCATAACCGTACTTTATTGGATATAGTACAATCTATGATGTTTCTTACCGATTTACTAGTATCGTTTTGGGATCATGCATTAGAGACAGCTGCATTCACGAAAAAAGGGGCACCATCTAAATCCTTTGAGATGACACTGTATGAACTGTGGTTTAGCAAGAAACCAAAGTTGTCATTTCTTAAAGTTTGGGGTTGCAATGTTTATAAGAAAAAGTTTCATCCTGATAAACTCAAACCCAAATCGGAGAAATGTGTCTTCATAGGATACCCAAAGAAGACAGTTGGGTACACCTTCTATCACAGATCCGAAGGCAAGAAATTCGTTGCTAAGAATGGATCCTTTCTAGAGAAGGAGTTTCTCTCGAAAGAAGTGAGTGGGAGGAAAGTAGAACTTGATGAGGTAACTGTACCTGCTCCCTTATTGGAAAGTAGTTCATCACAGAAAACGGTATCTATGACACCTACACCAATTAGTGAGGAAGTTAATGATGATGATCATGAAACTTCAGATCAAGTTATTACTGAACCTCGTAGATCAACCAGAGTAAGATCCGCACCAGAGTGGTACGGTAATCCTGTTCTGGAAATCATGCTACTAGATCATGATGAACCTACACTACAACAAAAACACCCCTATAGCAATGCATACTTACCAACGAAATAATAGCATCTGTTGTTGTGTCCACTTCCCACGTTCCACGAAGAGCTAACCTCCCCTACCCCTTCGCACCTCCACATTATTTATGCCTCCTCTGTGCAAATAGCACGCAACAGATTTGTGTATATAGAAGAAAAAACATATCTTTCCTCCCACCACCTATCTCCATTGATTCATCTCTCCCATCGGCTTGGATCCCCTAACCTTTCTCCTCCGATCCCCCCTTGGAGATGCACTCCATGCCTCTCCATGCGCCCCCGCATCCATGGGTCGCCGTCGCCAGCGCAGATCCGCTCCTCATCTGGTGTGATTGATCGGCGTCTCCGCACACGCCACAGCTGAATTGGACGCCGACGGTGCTGCTCCGCCTCGGCTACATCGACTTCGACGCCGACGGTTCGGTAAGGCACTCCTCCCATCTTCTCTTATCCTTCCAGTCGCTGCCCAAATAAATGGCTGCCGCACATCACGCACGAGTCCAAAGGCGCTACGCGCACCACACACACACACCACCTCTATGCCCCTTCCCCGACGTCTTAGTGTTGTTCGACGCCGCCGCCCGACCCTCTGCTGCGGCAGGCAGCCGATGCCCCCCCAAGCATCTTCCCTCTCCCAACCAAGTTACGGTTCTTGACTGTGCCTCCATCATCTCTGTGAACGCCGGTCGCGATTGCGAGTTCCTCTGGTGGTTAAAATAATTATACATCTTCTCTGCCTAGTTGATATGCAGGTAGTGTGTTTTCCTCTTCTGGTTGATATGCAGGTAATGGGTGCCCATTGGATGTCGATGTCATATAGGAAAGAGGGAAGCACCCCAATGCATTGGAGTTGAGTTTGAGAAATAATTGTTCTTATAATGCAAGTTGGGCTCTGTTAATTGGTGAATTCTATGTTAGAAGCCCACTTTTATAGGAAAAAAGTAGGTGCCACAATCTTGACCACCCTGTTAAGATATTCAAGACCTGATTTAGATTGAACTTGTAGTTTTGATTTGTTGAATCACAAGCTAACAAGAATCCGTTGTATGCCTGCACCGAATCATTTAAAAAATATGTGCTTTCAACAACTGTTTATATGTCAACTCCTCCAAATTAGGAACACAGCTAATGACACCATATGTGAGTCTGGTACTGCATTTGTGAGCAGTTCTGCTGAATAAGTACTGAGCAAATGACACGATATTTATTAAAAGTAAGGAACTTCTTTTGTCTACTGACAACCATCCAATTAAGTAATTTAGTTTTTGGTGAAAAATGAAATGACTTGATTGTTATACAGTTAGAAGATTTCCCTTTTCTTTTTAGTGTGCATTATGAATTAAATTAAAAGTATGCATTTAACTTTTAGCAGTGCATGTCCAAGTCAGCTGTGATGCAAATCACAAAGTAAAAGACTTACATCTAGAGAAATGACACCGCCTAGTGCTCAGCATACTTAGTACTTGAATAGGAGCAGCATTATGTAATACATATCTGCTTGTGAGTTGTGAATTGCTCCCTCGGTCCCGTAATGTAAAACTTTTTTGATAATGTAAGACGTTTTTTGACACAAGTGTAGTAACAAAAAATGTCTTATATTATGGGACGGAGGGAGTAAATGACTAATAAACACTTTGTATTATGATATGCATAAAAAAACTGGTAGTAGTTTGCATGTGTTGTAGTTTGAGTGCGTTTATCTTGTTCTGTCATGAAAGTTAACAATGAGTTTATGTGATATTCAGGGGTGCTGTTCAAACAAGTAGGTAGCTTGCATGAATTCTTCTTGCTGGAATTGTGCAGAATCCAGGACAATTTGGTCTCCCCATAACCACTTTGGTGTCCTGTTATGGAACAAGTTATACACCACTCTGGTACATCTAATGTTCACTTGTCGTTTATGTGTATTGATAGTGTTATCAAATTCTCATGTAACTCCCAGCTGGCTTAGTAACTAGAAAACCCCGACAAGATCCTCTGTATGATATCTCTAATTTGGATCCAAGCTCAAGCAGGAATACAGGTAGAGCTACTGTTGACTTCCTCTATATATATGTATTGCAGGAACGTTAGTACTGTTGATATTTGAATTTTGTTCCATTAACAAAAATAGTTCAAACTATGTGTATGGGATGTCCAACAGTGCAAACGATGTCTATGACTTATGTATATCTCTAGATATCTCTTTGAGTTTGATTGCAAAATATGCTGATATAGTCAAGTGATATGGGTGTATCTTGAACGTGGTTTATGGAAGAAAATAATTTCTATGGAAGCATTCTATATTTGTTATACAGATATTATGCAATACAACCTTTTCAAGTACATTTTTACAGATAATTCCATTTAGCATGGATGAACATCAGTTTGACAATGGCGCGAAAACTATTGTATATTGTGATTACTGGGATATCTTTTAGTCTTCATTCTTGTAATAGGCCTACTCGAGACTTCCTGTACATCAAGTTGCATGTGTACAATAGCTAAAGGTCATCACCTCTTCATAGACCATGTTTTCATTGTATTCTCTGTTGGAAATATGCCCTAGAGGCAATAATAAATTAATTATTATTATATTTCCTTCTTCATGATAATCGTTTATTATCCATGCTAGAATTGTATTGATAGGAAACTCAGATACACGTGTGGATACATAGACAACACCATGTCCCTAGTAAGCCTCTAGTTGACTAGCTCATTGATCAATAGATGGTTACGGTTTCCTGACCATGGACATTGGATGTCATTGATAACGGGATCACATCATTGGGAGAATGATGTGATGGACAAGACCCAATCCTAAGCCTAGCACAAGATCATGTAGTTCGTATTCTAAAGCTTTTCTAATGTCAAGTATCATTTCCTTAGACCATGAGATTGTGCAACTCCCAGATACCGTAGGAGTGCTTTGGGTGCACCAAACATCACAACGTAACTGGGTGGCTATAAAGGTACACTACCGGTATCTCCGAAAGTGCCTGTTGGGTTGGCACGAATCGAGACTGGGATTTGTCACTCCGTGTAAACGAAGAGGTATCTCTGGGCCCACTCGGTAGGACATCATCATAATGTGCACAATGTGACCAAGGGGTTGATCACGGGATGATGTGTTATGGAACGAGTAAAGAGACTTGCCGGTAACGAGATTGAACAAGGTATCGGGATACCGACGATCAAATCTCGGGCAAGTATCATACCGCTAGACAAAGGGAATTGTATACGGGATTGATTGAAACCTCGACATCGTGGTTCATCCGATGAGATCATCATGGAACATGTGGGAGCCAACATGGGTATCCAGATCCCGCTGTTGGTTATTGACCAGAGAGTCATCTCGGTCATGTCTGCATGTCTCCTGAACCCGTAGGGTCTACACACTTAAGGTTCGGTGACGCTAGGGTTGTAGGGATATGTATATGCAGTAACCCGAATGTTGTTCGGAGTCCCGGATGAGATCCCGGACGTCACGAGGAGTTTCGGAATGGTACGGAGGTAAAGAATTATATATAGGAAGTGTTATCTCGGCCATCGGGACAAGTTTTGGGGTGGGACCACCGAAAGGGTCCCGGGGGTCCACCGGGTGGGGCCACCTATCCCGGAGGGCCGCATGGGCTGAAGTGGGAAGGAATCCAGCCCAAAGTGGGCTGGGGCGCCACTTCCCCCTAGGGCCCATGCGCCTAAGGGTGGGGAAACCCTAGGGGAAGAGTCCTAAGAGGGGAAGGCACCCCTAGGTGCCTTGGGGAGGAGGGATTCCTCCCTTGGCCGCCGCCCCCCCTAGGAGATTGGATCTCCTAGGGACGGCGCCCCACCCCTAGGCTCCCTATATATAGTGGGGGAAGGAGGGCCTCTTGATCCACGCCTTTGGTGCCTCCTTCTCCCTCTCCAACACATCCTCCTCCTCCATAGTGCTTGGCGAAGCCCTGCCGGAGTACTACAGCTCCACCACCACCACGCCGTCATGCTGCTGTTGGAGCCATCTTCCTCAACCTCTCCTTCCCCCCTTGCTGGATCAAGAAGGAGGAGACGTCGCTGCTCCGTACGTGTGTTGAACGCGGAGGTGCCGTCCGTTCGGCGCTAGGATCATCGGTGATTTGGATCACGACGAGTACGACTCCATCAACCCCGTTCTCTTGAACGCTTCCGCGCGCGATCTACAAGGGTATGTAGATCCACTCCTCCCTCGTTGCTAGATGACCCCATAGATTGATCTTGGTGACACGTAGGAATTTTTTTGAATTATTGCTACGTTCCCCAACAGTGACATCATGAGCTAGGTCTATTGCGTAGATTCTATGCACGAGTAGAACACAAAGTAGGTGTGGGCGTTGATATTGTTCAATATGCTTACCGTTACTAGTCTTATCTTGATTCGGCGGCATCGTGGGATGAAGCGGCCCGGACCGACCTCACACGTACTCTTACGCGAGACTGGTTCCACCGACTGACATGCACTAGTTGCATAAGGTGGCTAGCGGGTGTCTGTCTCTCCCACTTTAGTCGGATCGGATGTGATGAAAAGGGTCCTTATGAAGGGTAAATAGCAATTGGCATATCACGTTGTGGTTTTTGCGTAGGTAAGAAATGTTCTTGCTAGAAACCCATAGCAGCCACGTAAAACATGCAAACAACAATTAGAGGACGTCTAACTTGTTTTTGCAGGGTATGCTATGTGATGTGATATGGCCAAAAGGATGTGATGAATGATATATGTGATGTATGAGATTGATCATGTTCTTGTAATTGGAATCATGACTTGCATGTCGATGAGTATGACAACCGGCAGGAGCCATAGGAGTTGTCTTAATTTATTTATGACCTGCGTGTCAACATAAATGTCATGTAATTACTTTACTTTATTGCTAACCGTTAGCTGTAGTTGTAGAAGTAATAGTTGACGAGATAACTTCATGAAGACACGATGATAGAGATCATGATGATGGAGATCATGGTGTCATGCCAGTGACGATGATGATCATGGAGCCCCGAAGATGGAGATCAAGAGGAGCAAAATGATATTGGCCATATCATGTCACTATTTGATTGCATGTGATGTTTATCATGTTTATACATCTTATTTGCTTAGAACGACGGTAGTAAATAAGATGATCCCTCATTAAAATTTCAAGAAAGTGTTCCCCCTAACTGTGCACCGTTGCGAAAGTTCGTCGTTTCGAAGCACCACATGATGATCGGGTGTGATAGATTCTCACGTTCGAATACAACGGGTGTTGACCAGCCTAGCATGTACAGACATGGCCTCGGAACACATGCAAAACACTTAGGTTGACTTGATGAGCCTAGCATGTACAGACATGGCCTCGGAACACAAGAGACCGAAAGGTCGAGCATGAGTCGTATAGAAGATACGATCAACATGAAGATGTTCACCGATGTTGACTAGTCCGTCTCACGTGATGATCGGACACGGCCTAGTTGACTCGGATCATGTAATCACTTGGATGACTAGAGGGATGTCTATCTGAGTGGGAGTTCATAAGATGAACTTAATTATCCTGAACATAATCAAAAGGTCTTCGCAAATTATGTCGTAGCTCGCGCTTTAGTTCTACTGTTTAGATATGTTCCTAGAGAAAATTTAGTTGAAAGTTGATAGTAGCAATTATGCGGACTAGGTCCGTAAACTAAGGATTGTCCTCATTGCTTCATAGAAGGCTTATGTCCTTAATGCACCGCTCAGTATGCTGAACCTGGAACGTCGTCTGTGGATGTTGCGAACATCTGACATACACATTTTGATAACTACGTGATAGTTCAGTTAAACGGTTTAGAGTTGAGGCACCGAAGACGGTTTTTGAAACGTCGCGAAACATATGAGATGTTTCGAGGGCTGAAATTGGGATTTCAGGCTCGTGCCCACGTCAAGAGGTATAAGACCTCCAACGATTTTCTTAGCCTGCAAACTAAGGGAGAAAAGCTCAATTGTTGAGCTTGTGCTCAGATTGTCTGAGTACAACAATCATTTGAATCGAGTGGGAGTTGATCTTCCAGATGAGAAAGTGATGTTTCTCCGAAGTCATTACCACCAAGCTGCTAGAGCTTCGTGATGAACTATAATATATCAGGGACATATATGATGATCCTTGAGATATTCGCGATGTTTGACACCACAAAAGTAGAAATCAAGAAGGAGCATCAATTGTTGATGGTTGGTGAAACCACTATTTTCAAGAAGGGCAAGGGCACGAAGGGATACTTCATGAAACGGCAATTCAGCTGCTGCTCTAGTGAAGAAACCCAAGGTTGAACCCAAACCCGAGACTAAGTGCTTCTGTAATAAAGGGAACAGCCACTGGAGCAGAATTACCCTAGATACTTGGTAGATAAGAAGGCTGGCAAGGTCGATAGAAGTATATTGGATGTATTATGTTAATGTGTACTTTACTAGTACTCCTAGTAGCACCAGGGTATAAGATACCGGTTCGGTTGCTAAGTGTTAGTAACTCGAAATAAAAGCTACGGAATAAACGGAGACTAGCTAAAGGTGAGCTGACGATATGTGTTGGAAGTGTTTCCAAGGTTGATATGATCAAGCATCGCACGCTCCCTCTACCATCGAGATTGGTATTAAAACCTAAATAATTGTTATTTGGTGTTTGCGTTGAGCATAGACATGATTGGATTATGTCTATCGCGATACGGTTATTCATTTAAGGAGAATAACGGTTACTCTGTTTATTTGAATAATACCTTCAATGGTCTTGCACCTAAAATGAATGATTCATTGAATCTCGATCGTAGTGATACACATGTTCATGCCAAAAGATAGTAATGATAGTACCACCTACTTGTGGCACTGCCACGTAAGTTATATCGGTATTAAACGCATGAAGAAGCTCCATGTTGATGGATCTTTGGGCTCACTTGTTTTGAAAGGTTTGAGACATGCGAACCATGTCTATTGGTGTATATGCATGAAGAAACTCCATGCAAATGGACCGTTTGGACTCACTTGATTTTGAATCACTTGAGACATGCAAATCATACCACATGGGCAAGATGACTGAAAGCCTCGTTTTCAGTAAAATGGAACTAGAAAGCAACTTGTTGGAAGTAATTCATTTTGATGTGTGCAATCCAATGAGTGCTGAGGCATGTAGTGGATATCGTTATGTTCTTACTTCACAGATGATTTGAGTAGACGTTGAGTATATTTACTTGATGAATCACGAGTCTGAATTATTGAAAGGTTCAAGTAATTTCAGGGTGAAGTTGAAAGATCATCGTGACAAGAGGATAAAATATCTATGATATGATCATAGAGATGAATATCTGAATTACGAGTTTGGCACAGAATTAAGACATTGTGGAAATTGTTTCACAACAAATACAGCCTGGAACACCATAGTGTGATGGTGTGTCCGAACATCATAACTGCACCCTATTGGATATGATGCATACCATGATGTCTCTTATCGAATTACCACAATAGTTTATGGGTTAGGCATTAGAGACAACCACATTCACTTTAAAAGGGGCACCACGTAATTCCGATGAGATGACACCGTATGAACTATGGTTTAGGGAAACCTAAGCTGTCATTTCTTAGAAGTTTGGGGCTGCGACGCTTATGTGAAAAAGTTTCAGGCTGATAAGCTCGAACCCAAAGCGGATAAATGCATCTTCATAGGACACCCAAACAGTTGGGTATACCTCCTGTCTCAGATCCGAAAGCAATAAGGGATTGTTTCTGGAATCGGGTCCTTTCTCGAGGAAAAATTTCTCTCGAAAGAATTGAGTGGGAGGATGGTGGAGACTTGATGAGGTTATTGAACCATCTCTTCAACTAGTGTGTGGCAGGGCACAGGAAGCTGTTCCTGTGGAACCTACACCAATTGAAGTGGAAGCTTATGATAGTGATCATGAAACTTCAGATCAAGTCACTACCAAACCTCGTGGGATGACAAGGATGCGTACTACTTCAGAGTGGTACGTAATCCTGTCTTGGAAGTCATGTTGCTAGACAACAATGAACCTACGAGCTATGGAGAAGCGATGGTGGGCCCGGGTTCCAACAAATGGCTCGAGGACATAAAATCCGAGAAAGGATCCATGTACGAAAACAAAGTGTAGACTTTGGAAGAACTACTTGATGGTCGTAAGGCTGTTAGGTACAGATGGATTTTAAAAGGAAGACAGACAATGATGGTAAGTATCACCATTAAGAAAGCTCGACTTGTCGTTAAGATGTTTTCCGACAAGTTCAAGGAGTTGACTACGATGAGACTTTCTCACTCGTAGCGATGCTAAGAGTCTGTTGGAATTATATTAGCGATTACTGCATTATTTATGAAATCTTGCAGATAGGATGTCAAAACATTGTTTCCTCGACGATTTTTGAGGAAAGGTTGTATGTGATACAACCGGAAGGTTTTGTCAATCCTGAAAGATGCTAATAAGTATGCAAAGCTCCAGCAATCCTTCTGAGGACTGGAGTAAGCATCTCGGAGTTGGAATGTATGCTTTGATGAGATGATCAAAGATTTTGGGTGTATACAAAGTTTATGAGAAACTTGTATTTCCAAAGAAGTGAGTGGGAGCACTATAGAATTTCTGATGAGTATATGTTGTTGACATATTATGGATCAGAAATGATGTAGAATTTCTGGAAAGCATATAGGGTTATTTGGAAAGTGTTTTTCAATGGAAAGCCTGGATTAAGCTACTTGAACATTGAGCATCAAGATCTATAAGGATAAGATCAAAATGCTTAATGGTACTTTCAAATGAGCACATACCTTGACGTGATCTTGAAGGTGTTCAAGATGGATTAGTCAAAGAAGGAGTTCTTGCCTGAGTTGTAAGGTATGAAGTTAAGACTTAAAGCTCGACCGCGGCAGAATAGAGAGAAAGGACGAAGGTCGTCCCCTATGCTTTAGACGTAGGCTCTACAGTATGCTATGCTGTGTACCGCACCTGAAGTGTGCCTTGCCATGAGTAAGTCAAGGGGTACAAGAGTGATCCAAGAATGGATCACAGGACAGCGGTCAAAGTTATCCTTAGTAACTAGTGGACTAAGGAATTTTCTCGATTATGGAGGTGGTAAAAGAGTTCGTCGTAAAGGGTTACACCGATGCAAACTTTGACACTAATCCAAATTATTCTGAGTAGTAAACTGGATTCGTATAGTAGAACAGTTATTTGGAATAGCTCCAAATAGAACGTGGTAGCTGCATCTACAAGATGACATAGAGATTTGCGAAGTACATACGGATCTGAAAGATTCAGACCCGTTGACTATAACATCTCTCACAAGCATAACATGATCAAACCCAGAACTCATCGAGTGTTAATCACATGGTAATGTGAACTAGATTATTGACTCTAGTAAACTCTTTGGGTGTTAGTCACATGGGGATGTGACCTTGAGTGTTAATCACATATCGATGTGAACTGGATTATTGACTCTAGTGCAAGTGGGAGACTGTTGGAAATATGCCCTAGAGGCAATAATAAATTAGTTATTATATTTCCTTGTTCATGATAATCGTTTATTATCCATGCTAGAATTGTATTGATAGGAAACTCAGATACACGTGTGGATACATAGACAACACCATGTCCCTAGTAAGCCTCTAGTTGACTAGCTCGTTGATCAATAGATGGTTACGGTTTCCTGACCATGGACATTGGATGTCGTTGATAACGGGATCACATCATTGGGAGAATGATGTGATGGACAAGACCCAATCCTAAGCCTAGCACAAGATCATGTAGTTCGTATTCTAAAGCTTTTCTAATGTCAAGTATCATTTCCTTAGACCATGAGATTGTGCAACTCCCGGATACCGTAGGAGTGCTTTGGGTGTGCCAAACGTCACAACGTAACTGGGTGGCTATAAAGGTACACTACAGGTATCTTCGAAAGTGTCTGTTGGGTTGGCACGAATCGAGACTGGGATTTGTCACTCCGTGTGACGGAGAGGTATCTCTGGGCCCACTCAGTAGGACATCATCATAATGTGCACAATGTGATCAAGGAGTTGATCACGGGATGATGTGTTACGGAACGAGTAAAGAGACTTGCCGGTAACGAGATTGAACAAGGTATCGGGATACCGACGATCGAATCTCGGGCAAGTATCGTACCACTAGACAAAGGGAATTGTATACGGGATTGATTGAATCCTCGACATCATGGTTCATCCGATGAGATCATCATGGAACACGTGGGAGCCAACATGGGTATCCAGATCCCGCTGTTGGTTATTGACCAGAGAGTCATCTCGGTCATGTCTGCATGTCTCCCGAACCCGTAGGGTCTACACACTTAAGGTTCGGTGACGCTAGGGTTGTAGGGATATGTATATGCAGTAACCCGAATGTTGTTCGGAGTCCCGGATGAGATCCCGGACGTCACGAGGAGTTCCGGAATGGTCCGGAGGTAAAGAATTATATATAGGAAGTGTTATCTCGGGATCGGGACAAGTTTCGGGGTCACCGGTATTGTACCGGGACCACCGGAAGGGTCCCGAGGGTCCACCGGGTGGGGCCACCTATCCCGGAGGGCCCCATGGGCTGAAGTGGGAAGGAATCCAGCCCAAAGTGGGCTGGGGCGCCACTTCCCCCTAGGGCCCATGCGCCTAAGGGTGGGGAAACCCTAGGGGAAGAGTCCTAAGAGGGGAAGGCACCCCTAGGTGCCTTGGGGAGGAGGGATTCCTCCCTTGGCCGCCGCCCTCCCTAGGAGATTGGATCTCCTAGGGCCGGCGCCCCACCCCTAGGCTCCCTATATATAGTGGGGGAAGGAGGGCCTCTTGATCCACGCCTTTGGTGCCTCCTTCTCCCTCTCCAACACATCCTCCTCCTCCATAGTGCTTGGCGAAGCCCTGCCGGAGTACTGCAGCTCCACCACCACCACGCCGTCGTGCTGCTGTTGGAGCCATCTTCATCAACCTCTCCTTCCCCCCTTGCTGGATCAAGAAGGAGGAGACGTCGCTGCTCCGTACGTGTGTTGAACGCGGAGGTGCCGTCCGTTCGGCGCTAGGATCATCGGTGATTTGGATCACGACGAGTACGACTCCATCAACCCCGTTCTCTTGAACGCTTCCGCGCGCGATCTACAAGGGTATGTAGACCCACTCCTCCCTTGTTGCTAGATGACTCCATAGATTGATCTTGGTGACACGTAGGAAATTTTTTGAATTATTGCTACGTTCCCCAACATTCTCATCACATTCTTGATTTTCAGAGATGTAGAAATGGTGATCATTTATTACATCTTCAAATGCTGGAAAATATATAAGCACAATCCAACTCCCCGTTGGCTGAGAGAAAATTTGTTTGTTACACTGGTAAGTACTGACCTAGATTTAAAACTGAGGTTGTTAACTTTTGAAATGAATGTGAGAAATCTGTGTTATGCTACAATAGAAAAATATGATCAGTTGATATGACCACTCAAAAATGTCACAAGTATTGATCATGTAGCTAGATTATTTGTCGTATGGCCTTCAACCTTGCATATGTTGCTTCTCTTTTAAATTTTATTGCTCTATTAACCTATTTTTTCTTCTTTCTCTAATGATACATCACTTATGTTAGCTTCTTTTATTGTTGTAGATCACCCAGATAATTGAATGGTGCATGGCTAAGTTGTTGTGGAGAATGGGGGCTAATTTGTTGATTGCAAGGTGGGGAATGGGGGCCAAGTTGTTGATTGCAAGGTGGAGAATGGGGCTACTACCAAATAGTTTTACATTCAGATTGTAGAACATGACTTTCATGCTCAATGTATAACAATCATTGGATTGTGTTCCATGTAATGCAACCTACATGATTTAATAAAGAGATCTTTCTGTTTAGTAGATTTGTCACTCATATGCAGTATCAATGTTGATTTAGTCATTATTGTTGGTAATGTATAAAATACTAACATACAAGGGTCGTACTAATCTGTTATGTTCATTTCAAAATGAGTTCATGTATCACCAACGCATACGATTGTTAGGCTGCAACTATATTTGTTGCTACCCTGCAACACTTCTTCACGTCGATTACCAACGCAATTATATACGTTGTTGTAGACCCTTCCAATGCCACCAAGGGCAACGCATAATAATCCGTTGGTGTAGACCTTAGCAACGGATATCCGGACATACAACAACACATCAATGCGTTGCTGAAGGGGGGTTCTTGTTGTAGTGCTACGAACTATGAAGAAGTGATGGTGAGCCCAGATTCCGCAAAATGGCTTGAAGCCATGAAATCTGAGATGGGATCCATGTATGAAAACAAAGTATGGACTTTGGTTGACTTGCCCGATGATCGGCAAGCAATTGAAAATAAATGGAACTTCAAGAGGAAGACGGACGCTGGTAGTAGTGTTACTATCTACAAAGCTAGAATTGTCGCAAAAAGGTTTTCGACAAGTTCAAGATGTTGACTACGATGAGAGTTTCTCACTCGTATCTATGCTTAAGTCTGTCCGAATCATGTTAGCAATTGCCGCATTTTATGAAATCTGGCAAATGGATAAACAAAGCTGCGTTCCTTAATGGATTTCTTAAAGAAGAGTTGTATATGATGCAACCAGAAGGTTTTGTCAATCCTAAAAATGTTAACAAAATATGCAATCTCCAGCGGTCCATCTGTGGACTGGTGCAAGCATCTCGGAGTTGGAATATGCGCTTTGATGAGATGATCAAAGTATATAGTTTTATACAGACTTGTGGTGAAGCCTGTATTTACAAGAAAGTGAGTGGGAGCAATACAGCATTTTTGACAAGTATATGTGAATGACATATTATTGATCGGAAATAATGTAGAATTATTCTGCAAAGCATAAAGGAGTGTTTGAAAGAAGTTTTTCAAAGAAAGACCTCGGCGAAGCTGCTTAAATATTAAGCATCAAGATCTATAGAGATAGATCAAGATGCTTGATAAGTTTTTTCAATGAGTACATACCTTGACAATATTTTGAAGTAGTTCAAAATGGAACAGTCAAAGAAAAGAGTTCTTGGCTGTGTTACAAGGTGTGAAATTGAGTAAGACTCAAAGCCCGACCACGGCAGAAGATAGAAAGAGAATGAAAGTCATTCCCTATGCCTCAGCCATAGGTTCTATAAAGTATGCCATGCTGTGTACCAGATCTATTATATACCCTACACTGTGTTAAGCAAGGGAGTACAATAGTAATCTAGGAGTAGATCACTGGACAGTGGTCAAAATTATCCTTAGTGGAATAAGGATATGTTTCTCGATTATGGAGGTGACAAAAGGTTCGTCGTAAAAGGGTTACGTCAATACAAGTTTTGGCACTGATCCGGATGACTCTTAGTCTCAATCTAGATGCATATTGAAAGTGGGAGCAATTAGCTGGAGTAGCTCCGTGCAGAGCATTGTTGACATAGAAATTTACAAAATACATAAGGATCTGAATATGGCAGACCCGTTGACTAAACTTCTCTCACAGGCAAAACATGATCACACCTTAGTACTCTTTGGGTGTTAATCACATAGCGATGTGAACTAGATTATTGACTCTAGTAAACCCTTTGAGTGTTGGTCACATAATGATGTGAACTATTAGTGTTAAATCACATGGCAATGTGAACTAGATTATTGACTCTAGTGCAAGTGGGAGACTGAAGGAAATATGCCCTAGAGGCAATAATAAAGTTATTATTTATTTCCTTATTTCATGATAAATGTTTATTATTCATGCTAGAATTGTATTAACCGGAAACATAATACATGTGTGAATACATAGACAAACAGAGTGTCACTAGTATGCCTCTACTTGACTAGCTCGTTAATCAAAGATGGTTATGTTTCCTAACCATAGACAAAGAGTTGTTATTTGATTAACGGGATCACATCATTAGGAGAATGATGTGATTGACTTGACCCATTCCGTTAGCTTAACACTTGATCGTTTAGTATGTTGCTATTGCTTTCTTCATGACTTATACATGTTCCTATGACTATGAGATTATGCAACTCCCATTTACCGGAGGAACACTTTGTGTGCTACCAAACGTCACAACGTAACTGGGTGATTATAAAGGAGATCTACAGGTGTCTCCAAAGGTACATGTTGGGTTGGCGTATTTTGAGATTAGGATTTGTCAATCTGATTGTCGGAGAGGTATCTCTGGGCCCTCTCGGTAATGCACATCACCTAAGCCTTGCAAGCATTGCAACTAATGAGTTAGTTGCGAGATGATGTATTACGAAACGAGTAAAGAGACTTGCCGATAACGAGATTGAACTAGGTATTGAGATATCGACGATCGAATCTCGGGCAAGTAACATACCGGTGACAAACGGAACAATGTATGTTGCTATGCGGTCTGACCGATAAAGATCTTCATAGAATATGTAGGAGCCAATATGAGCATCCAGGTTCCACTATTGGTTATTGACCGGAGACGTGTCTCAGTCATGTCTACATTGTTCTCGAACCCGTAGGGTCCGCACGCTTAAGGTTTCGATGACAGTTATATTATGAGTTTATGAGTTTTGATGTACCGAAGGAGTTCGGAGTCCCAGATGAGATCGGGGGCATGACGAGGAGTCTCGAAATGGTCGAGACGTAAAGATCGATATATTGGACGACTATATTCGAACGTCGGAAAGGTTCCGAGTGGTTCGGGTATTTTCCGGAGTACCGGGGAGTTACGGGAATACGGGAGAAGAAGTATAAGGGCCTTATTGGGCTTTAGGGGAGAGGGAGAGGCAGGCCGCGCGCCCCCCCAAGGCCTAGTCCGAATTGGACTAGGGGGAGGGGCTGCGCCCCCTCCTTCCTTCTCTTCCCTCTTCCCCTTCCTTGTCTCCTACTCCTACTACATGGAAGGACTCCTAGTTGGACTAGGAAAGGGGGAATCCTACTCCCGGTGGGTGTAGGACTCCCCTAGGGCGCGCCATAGAGAGGGCTGGCCCTCCCCTCCTCCACTCCTTTATATACGGGGGCAGGGGGCACCCCATAGACACACAAGTTGATCCACGTGATCATATTCTTAGCCGTGTGCGGTGCCCCCTTCCACCATAATCCTTGATAATATTGTAGCGGTGCTTAGGCGAAGGCCTGCGACGGTAGAACATCAAGATCGTCACCACGCCGTCGTGCTGACGGAACTCTTCCCCGACACTTTGCTGGATCAGAGTCCGGGGATCGTCATTGAGCTGAACGTGTGCTAAAACTCGGAGGTGCCGTAGTTTCGGTGCTTGATCGGTCGGGCCATGAAGACGTACGACTACATCAACCACGTTGTGCTAACCCTTCCGCTGTCGGTCCACAAGGGTACGTAGATCACACTCTCCCCTCTCGTTGCTATGCATCACCATGATCTTGCGTGTGTGTACGATTTTTTTGAAATTACTACGTTCCCCAACAGAAATCACCCTCGATGACCACGACCGGATAGCTACACTACAGAGATCTCATCAGGAGTGATGTAAGAGGTTCCACCCTCGGCACTCGATGGTAACTCTACAGAGTCGAGCAACAAAAGGGGAAAGTGATGTGCGGTGCCGGGGTCTGGTCTTCGATCCCGTTGATCGGGTCTTCGATGATGAAGTAGGGGCAACTGGGACAAGGTGGGGGTCACTCATGGATCTCTAACCAACCTATACTAAGCAGTTTAGAATAAGTAGGTAAGGTATGAAAGCAGGTAACAAAAACAAGCTATGCATCAGAGTAGGATCATACAGAAAGCAGTAGCAGTTCTAATGCAAGCATGAGAGGGAAAGAACTGGGTGATATCGGAATGCTCAAAGGGGGTTTGCTTGCCTGGTTTGTCTGGCAAGAGAGAGGGGTCGTCAACACCGTAGTCATACTGGGTAGCAGCGGCGTCGGTCTCGGTGTCTAGCGAGAGAAGAGGGGGAAGAAACAATAAATATTAAGCAAGCAGATGCATCGCGATGCATGACATGACGAGTATCGGTGCTAGGGGTGCCCTAACGCGGTATGAGGTGGTACCGATGAAGGGGGGAAACATTCGGGAAAATATCCCTGGCGTTTCGCGTTTTCGGACAGATGAACCGGAGGGGGAAAGTTCTGTGTTCGCTATGCTAGGGATGCGTGGCAGACGAACATGCTGCGTATTCGGATTCGTCTCGTTGTTCTGAGCAACTTTCATGTATAAAACTTTTTCATCCGAGCTACGGTTTATTTTATATTAATTTTAAAAGATTTAAAACATTTTTAGGATTTATTTAATTATTAAAATCAACATTATCCAAAGCAGTGCATGCTGACGTCAGCATGACGTCAGCAGTCAACAGAGGTGTTGACTGGGTCAAATTGACGTGTGGGACCCACCTGTCATAGGCTGAAGACTAATTATTATGTTAACATTTAATTAGCAGGTTTAATTAGAGTTTATTAGTGATTAGATTAATTAAATAGGATTAATTAACTTAATTAATTATTTTATTTATTTATTTATTTATTTTTAATTCCTTTTTAAAATCATTTTGGGCGTGGGCCCATATGTCATAGGCCCAGGGGCCTTAACGGGCGTGGGCGACGGGCACAGCCCGAATGGGCGCAGCGGGCGACGGGCGCCGTGTGCAGGGGAGTGCGGGCGCATGCCCGAGGGCGCTAGGCGCGCGCGGCGCATGCCGGCGCCGGCGGCCAGGCCAAGGAAGGCGATGGAGGGACGACTGCGGTGGCGGGCGCCGGTCGCGGGGCAAGCGACGACGCGAGGGGAGGTAGCGGCTAGTGGGCAGCAGCGGAGGGGGGAGCGGGCGCGGCGGCAGCAGCAGTGCGGTGGCGATGGCGAGCGCGGGCCGCGGAGCCGTGGCCCTGGGCAGCCGAGGCCCAGGCGGGCGCGTGGCTCAGGAGGTCACCGCGTGCCCCGGGCGAGCGAGCGTCGGGAGCAGAGCAGACGCGCCGCAGCGGGGAAGCGGCATGGGAGGCGAGCGGCATGCGGACGACGTCGACAGCGAAGCGAGGCTGGCATGCGGGCGATGCGCGGGTGCGGCAGGTGCGCACGTGCTCACCGCGAGCACGAGCACCGGGCGGCGCGTGCACGACTGCGGGACAGCGCGATGAGAAGAGGAAGAGAGGCCGATGGCCTCACCGCGGAGTCGTAGGGTCAAGGGCAGCGGAGCGTGGGGAGGTAGACGGGGACGACGGCGTCTAGGAGGAAGTTCGACGAGGTGGCCGTCGACGAGGCAAGTCACGGTGGTGGCGTTCCGGGTGGCGGCGGCGGCGGTTCGATCCCTCCCCAATCCAATCGGGGGGCAGAGGAGGGGAGAGGGGGAGGCGCCTGGAGGGAAACGAGACGACGGCAGCAGGGTGGCGCCGGCGACGGGCGCCGTCATCGTGTCGCAGGGCGGCGTGGGATCGGGGCGATCCCGATCCAGATCGTGGGGGGAGGGGGAGTGGGGGAACGTGGGAACGGTGCTAGGGTTCGGTTCGGGGGAGGGGTTATGCAAGGGGTCGGAGTGGGCCGTTTCGGCCAGGGGGCTGGTGCCTGCCGGCTGGGCCTCTTGGCCCAGTTGGCCAGGGGGCTTCCTTTTCATTTTTTTGTTTGTGTTCCTTTTTCTATTATTGCTTTAGTTTATCTTTTCATTTATTTAGTTTTAGAAAAACTACAACTACTACCTAATTAGTAGTAATAAATAATATATTGCCCCATTAATTTTTGGCAACTAAATAAAGTGGTTTAATATCTTATTAATTGTAAAAGGCATTTAATCAATTTTTTTATATCCGAGCATTTAACATTTTATAAAGGAGTGGTTTCTCCACCACTGTTTCTTATGAATTATTTGGCTCACTTCAAACATTTTAGTTTTATTATCAGAAAACTTTTATTGTTTTCTTGATTTTTAATTTAAATTCAAACCGGTTTCGAACTAACGTGAGACTAGCAACAGTAATCGAGGTGACGTGGCATCATTAGTAGAGGTTCACTGTAGCTTAAGTATCCGGGCGTCACAGCGCCCCTCCTCAGCTCTTGCGCACTTGGTCGCCAGGTTGAACAACTCCTGAGATGTGCAGAGCTCCTCGTGGATGGCGAGCTCTTCCTTCATCTTGACGTCACGGACGCCGTCGGAGAACGCGGAGATGATGGCCTCGTCCGTGACCTTGGGGATCTTAAGGCCGGTGTTGTTGAAGCGCTGGATGTACTTCTGGAGGGTCTCTCCTGGTTGCTGCCTGATGCGGCGTAGATCACCCGTGGGCGGTCGCGAGTGCCCTGGAAGTTGGCGATGAAGCGGTCGCGCATCTTGTCCCAGGAGGAGATCGAGCCGTGCTGCAGGTTCAAGAGCCAAGAGCGAGCTCCATCCTTGAGAGCCATGGGAAACCAGTTCGCCATGACCTTTTCGTCACCGTTGGCCGCTTCGATGCTCAGCTCATAGAGTTGCAGTGACTCCGTGGGGTCGGCGGTACCGTCATAGCAAGGAGGCAGATCCGGCTTGAACTTGCCCAACCAGACGACGCTACGCAGATTGGGGGTGAAGGCGCGGCAGCCAGCCGTGGTTGCCGGGGCCCGCTTCGGAGGTGGAGCTTGGTCTTGACGAGGTCCGCGCTGCACCGCTGCGGGCGGTGCGCGGTCTTGACGAGGTGGCGCAGGGAGCGCAGGTGCAGCTTCTCGCGGCCGCGGAATTTCTTGGCAGCTTCTCTCTTCGCGCGCGGGCGCCGGGCGCGGCGGGTCATGCCGCGGAGCCGCGCGCCTTGGTGCCAAGGCGCCGTCTTGGGGCTGAGCTGGTGGAGGCACGCCATGAGCCCCGTCGCCCGCGGCTGGTTGAGGGGGAGGCAGAGAGTGGGACGGCGCCGGAGAGCCCCCATCGGCGCGGACGAGCTCGGCGACTCGGTAGAGCCACTCCTCGTAGAGGTTGTCGACGGGGCGGTAGCACAGGAGCTCGTTCGCCGCGAGGAGCGCGGCCCATGCCAACATGGGAGCGCGGTGCGCGTGAGATGAAGAACCGGCAGGGGTCAGCGATGGAGTGGCGGTGCAGCCGTCCTGCTGCACCGAAGGATGTAGTGAGGACGCCCGCTGCTCATTCCCCGCCGGGCCAGTGGCAGCGTTGGCGGCGGGAGACGGACAACGACAATGTGTGATGACCCACAAGTATAGGGGATCTATCGTAGTCCTTTCGATAAGTAAGAGTGTCGAACCCAACGAGGAGCAGAAGGAAATGATAAGCGGTTTCCAGCAAGGTATTCTTTGCAAGTACTGAAATAAGTGGTAACAGATAGTTGTGTGATAGGATAATTTGTAACGAGCAACAAGTAACAAAAGTAAATAAAGTGCAGCAAGGTGGCCCAATCCTTTTTGTGGCAAAGGACAAGCCTGGACAAACTCTTATATAGAGAAAAGTGCTCCCGAGGACACATGGTGTTGGGGATATTACTACTGGACTTAAATCGGCCAAGAGTAGCCGGATTAACTTTGTGAAGATTAGAAGCCCATGAAGATGTGAAGATGATGGCGCTTTACGAAGGCCCAAGGCCTAGAAGTGAGTTAAATCCTGTAGATACAAACCAACTTAATCATGTAACTTGCTTTGTAAGATAGGAAGTGTAGAGACTGAACCGGAAACGTTTATGCTCCAGCTTCGGGACTCTGTAAACCGACGGCGCCACCCATGTATATAAGGGGACAACCAGGCAGTGGTTCAGGGGGCGGACAACAACTCGAGAGCCAGACAAAGCGGATTTTCTCCCTGGCCTTCGAAACCCTAGCAATACCAATCACAACTAGACGTAGGCTTTTACCTTCCTTGAAGGGGCCGAACTAGTATAAAACTCCTCGTGTCCCCCTGTCCGGTTTAACCCCTTTAAGCTAACCCGTTGCGATGGCTCCACGACTAAGTCCTTTCACAAGGACATCTGCCGTAACAAACCCACGACAGTTGGCGCCCACCGTGGGGCTATCGCACGATGGTTTCGAGTTCTTGAAGGGCAGCTTTGATGGACTCAAGGGATACGCTGTGGGCCGGATGACGAAGAGTCACCGCGGCAAGCTCTACATCGACAACGCAGGATGGGGTCCTGAGGCCGATTCAATCAAATATGGGTACCGGGTCCCCTTTGGTGGGATTCACGTCTTCATCGGCAAGATCGGCGAACTGGCCCCTGAGCCGGACATCTGCACCGACATCATCGAAACGGCTCGGCGTGCAAGTTCTTTGCCGGTTCAGCCTGTGACAAAGCATGTTTTCGTAGGTTTCATCCATGGAGCGAGATATGAGGACAGACCGGCGTCCGATGGAGAAACTGTTGTCTGTTCCGATGATGAGTCTTCTGGAGAGACCGAATCACTATATCAGTTACAAGATGGCCGGATTGATGGGGGATCCGAGGGCAACAGTATTCCGGACCCCCCTGATTTGCCAAACCGGGCCGCTATCTTCATGGCCGGCACAAAGTCAGCGCCTCACTCATCAACTGCTGCAGCGATGCTCTCCGGTTCAACAACAGCCACGCCGGCGGGGGCAGGTGGCTCTGCGCCGCCTCCGGCTCAGGTCATGTCTAACCTGTTCGACGTTTTGGCAACGTTAATGGCTGCAGAGGTGGATGCAGCAGCCCGGGATCTGCACAATGCGGAGATTGCGAAGGTGAAGGATCAAATAGCTCAGGCTAAAGCGGACCTAGCGGCAGAGAACGCTAGGATGGCTACAGAACGGGTCGAGCTGGAAGCTCAGGCCTACCAGATTAGACTGGATCAGAACGCTTCCAAAGAAGTCATGAGAAGAAGGTACCGATCGCATCTCCCGTCGGGTTATGAGCCACGAAATCTCTTCAACACACCAGGAGCAAGAGTAGGAGCTAGTCACTAGCCAATACTGAATCGGGCGGAGGCACCAGGAACGGGAGCGCCGGTTCAGCCGTGCATAATGGACCCGCCTCGTCAGAACAACGATGTGCCACAGTATGTACCAACACCTCCCGTGCATTATTCCAACCCGTTGGACAATATCGTGGCCGCCGCTTCACGCCTGGCAGCCCTCCCAACCGACGGCGAATCACCAGTTGTGATTGAGGCACGTCGGGCCAGAGATCTCCTTCAGACGACACTAAATCAACAGCAGGCATACTCGCACAGTCGCGAGAGGATTCATTCCACTCCTTGTCCGAGCAGGAGCTATAGCAGACACGTGGATGATGAACCGGCTGTGTCAAGCAGCGCACGTCGCCATAATTCGCCGCAAGGACACAACCCGGCAGGGGGAGGTGCTAATGCACAAGATGTTGTAGATCATGGCCGCGCGCGTCGGGAGGCCGAGTTAGCAGCTTGATACGGGGCGCGTCAACATACTCTGGTTCACCCTACCGCGTCAGTAGAACCAGGGGTGGTGTTCAGTTTCTTAGGGGTGTCGTGTCTCACCCCCGCTTTGCGTAATGTGAGATTGCCTAAGGATTTCAAAGGGCCTCATAAGGTGCCCAATTACACCGCCGATTTGCAACCAGAGGCGTGGGTTGAAAGTTACGAGATGGCAATGGAGATGCTGGATGTGGATGAAGTGGTATGTGCTAAATACTTCACCATGATGTTGGAGGGAATAGCTTGTACTTGGTTAAAGAGCTTACCAGTTAATTCTGTCGGATCATGGGCCGAATTGAAGCACCGGTTTATCCAGAACTTCAAAGATACTTGTAAGCAGCCCATGTCAATTGTGGATCTGGCTGCCTATGTCCAGGAGGAGGGGGGAGTCCACGACCCATTGGGTCAAGCGGGTCTCAACGATTTTGCATTCATCGGATCGTATCAATGCAGATACCGCAATACTAACGTTGGAGGGCAATTGCTGTTTTCTGCCGCTTAAACAGAAGTTAGGAAGGCTCAAACGTCACTGCAATGATATGTCAACTTGGTTAAATACGCCGATTTAGATAATACCAAGGACCTGGACTTAGAGGAGGACAAACTGGGGAAGGGAAAGAAGAACGGCAACGCCAAGGGTCAGCAGCCTAATTCGGCAGGTCATGGGAACAGTGGTAAGCGCAAGGCCGACAACAGCTTGGACTTTGTCGCTAACACCAATGCTCAGGAGAACAGCCAGCGCCGCAAGGGCAAGCAGCCCCAGAGGGGCGGATGTTCGGGCCCCAATTTGGAGCGCATGTTAAATCAGCCCTGTCCAAAGCATGGATCAAAGGAGAAGCCAGCATCGCATCTTTGGAAGGACTGTTACATCATGCGGGATTTTAAGAACTCCAATATGTTCCAGTACGATAATGGCCCGCCCGGCGGTTCAGGAGGTGGCTTCGACGGGCCGGGTTACGGAGGTGGCAGTTCTGGTTCAGGATTTCAAGGCAATCAAACCGGGCACATCAATCAAGGGCACCAAGGCAACCAGGGAGGCTACAACCATCAGGGGAACCAGCAGCAGCAGCAGTCAGGTTATCAGAGCCATCCTAAGCAGTTAAATAGTGGGCAATACCATGTCTTCACTACTAGCTTATGTAAACATGATCAGAAGCTTCACAAGAGGGCAGTAAACTCTGTTGAACCGGCAGTGCCTCAGTATCTACGCTGGTTTGAGCAACCCATTTTATGGAGCAGAGAGGATCACCCACCTCGGGTTGACAATCCGGGTCACTTGGCCCTAGTGGTGGCCCCTCAATTGGGGGGATATAAGTTCACTAAAGTGCTCATGGATGGAGGAAGTAGTATCAACATTCTATATTATGATACATTCCGCCGAATGGGGTTAACAGATAGTAATCTTAAACCGTCAAATACAGTTTTTCATGGTGTGGTGCGTGGTAAGTCCGCATACCCAGTGGGCAAGATAGCCTTAGAGGTGGCCTTTGGGGATGATTATGATTCAAGGTCAGAAACATTGACTTTTGAGGTGGTGAAAATCAAAAGTCCGTATCACGCCCTGTTTGGGCGGCCGGCTTATGCTAAGTTCATGTCAAGGCCGTGTTATGTTTATCTACAGCTTAAAATGCCAGGTCATAAGGGGACTATCATAGTGCATGGAAGCAGAAAGATCGCTTTGGAGTGTGAAGAAGGTGATGCGGCTTATGCTGAGTCGGTTTGTGCCACGGAGGAGTTGAAATTCTATAAGGAGCAAGTTGATCCGGTAGATATGACCTCTTTGAAAAAGCCGACTACGGAACATGATCCGGCGTTGAAGTTCAAATCGGCTACAGATACTAAGATGATTGATTTTGTTCCTGGTGACTCATCCAAGCAATTCAGCATCAGCGCTAACCTGGATCCCAAATAGGAAAGCGCGCTCATCAAGTTCATCCGTGAGAACCGGGACATCTTTACATGGAAACCTTTTGACATGCTAGGTGTACCAAGGGAACTCGCTGAGCACACACTTAACATTGATCCTAAGTTTGAACCGGTCCGACAGTTTCTCCACCGCTTCAATGAAGAAAGGCGTAAGGCTATCGGTGAAGAGGTAGCCCGTTTGTTGGCCGCAGGGTTTATCGTGGAGGTCTTTCATCCAGAGTGGTTGGCTAATCCGGTGCTGGTTCTTAAGAAAAATGACACTTGGTGTATGTGTGTGGATTACACAGATTTAAACAAGGCTTGGCTTGCAGACCCCTTTGCCCTCCCTCGTATTGACCAGATAATTGATGCTACGGCAGGTTGTGACCGTTTGTGTTTCCTGGATGCATATTCTGGTTATCATCAGATCAAAATGGCGGTTAAGGACCAGGAGAAGACATCATTCATAACTCCCTTTGGAGCCCTCTGCTATGTCTCCATGCCCTTTGGACTCAAGAGTGCGTAGGCAACTTATTAGCGCTGTGTTCAGAATTGCCTTCATACACAGATTGGGCGCAATGTTCATGCACATGTGGATCATATTGTGATAATGTCCAGGAAGGAGGAAACATTGATAGATGATTTGCGAGAAACCTTTGACAACCTCCGGGTTTACAAGATGATTCTCAATCCGGAGAAGTGTGTCTTTGGTGTCCCGGCAGGCAAGCTCTTCGGTTTTCTAGTGTCAAACAGAGGCATTGAGGCTAATCCGGAAAAGATTTCAGCAATTACATCTTTGGCTAAACCGGCGTGTATCAATGATGTTCAACGTCTGGCCGGCCGGATTACAGCTTTGAGCCAGTTTATCGGTCTCCTTGGAGAGAAGGCCATCCCTTTATATCAGATGCTCAAGAAAACAGATAACTTTGTCTGGAGCAAGGCAGCAGATAAAGCGTTCGAGGATCTGAAGAGGCAGTTAGCTGAACCGCCCGTGCTTGCAGCACCGATCGATAAAGAGCCGTTATTGCTATATGTGGCTGCTAATGCCCGAGCTGTTAGCGTAGCTATTGTGGTAGAGCGCAAGGAAGCTGGCAAGGAATATCTGGTTCAACGTTCGGTTTATTATATCAGTGAGGTGCTCATTGAGTCAAAACAGAGATATCCACATTGGCAGAAGCTGGTGTATGGAGTGTTTATGGCAAGCCGGAAACTCAAACACTATTTTCAGGGCCATCCCATCACAGTGGTCAGTTCAGCCCCTCGGAGATATATTTCAAAACAGAGAAGCAACTGGCCGGATTGCCAAGTGGGCTATTGAGCTTGGACCTCATGGGCTCAAATATATACCCCGCACAGCAATCAAATCCCAGGCACTCGTGGATTTCATCAATGATTGGACGGAGTTACAGGCACCTGAAGAGAAACCAGATAATACATATTGGACTATTCATTTTGATGGGTCCAGACAGTTGGAGGGCTCGCGGGCTGGAGTCATACTAACTTCCCCACGAGGTGACAAGTTTTGTTATGTCCTCCGTTTAATATTCCCTTGTACTAACAATACAGCTGAATATGAGGCTTTGCTCCACGGTCTTCGGATGGCTAAGGAGATGAACTTAGCCGGGTTAAGTGCTTCGGGGATTCAAATCTGGTGGCTCAACAGGTGTCTGGCACTTGGGATTCTAAAGACCCACTCATGGCTGCATATCGGCGAGAGGTGGACACAGTGGCTGGTCACTTCAAGGGTTATCAGGTGGACCATATAGACCGGCGAAAGAATGAAGCGGCGGACGCTTTAAGTCGTCTTGGTTCTCAGCATAAACCGGTTCCGCCAAATGTCTTTCTTGACGTATTGCATAATCCGTCAGTCAAGGTACCAACCGAAGAAGAGTTGGATATTCCGGATCTGGAGGCTCAATTTGTGGCAGCTCTGCACGTCATACCGGATTGGACAATCCCATATCTGACTTACATGAACCGGGGCGAGTTACCAGACGATGAAACGTTGGCTCGACAGATAGTCCGGCGTTCCAAGTCCATGACCATACTCAACGGGGAGTTACATCATTACAACGTTTCAGGAGCAATTCAGCGTTGTGTTTCTCCTCAAGAGGGTTGTGAGATTTTGCAAGAAATCCATGAAGGAGATTGCGGTCACCACACCGGTTCAAAATCTTTGGTTGCTAAAGCTTTTCGCCACGGTTTTTTCTGGTTGACAGCGCAGGCTGATGCGGAGGATTTAGTCAAGAGATGTGACGGTTGTCAAAAATTTGCCCGTCGTGCGCACATTCCGGCTCAAGAGCTGAGGATGATTCCAATAACTTGGCCGTTTGCGACTTGGGTGCTTGATATGGTTGGACCCTTCAGGCGATCCAAGGACAAAAAGACCCACCTGTTAGTAGCAGTTGATAAATTTACCAAATGGGTGGAGGCAGAACCACTCAGTAAGTGTGATGCGGCCACAGCGGTTAAGTTCATCAAAAAGGTGATATTCCGGTTTGGCTTTCCACACAGTATTATAACTGATAATAGTACTAACCTGTCAAAAGGGGAGATGGAGGAATTTTTCCAACGTGAGCACATCCGGATCGATCTAGCATTAGTGGCTCACCCCTAATCTAATGGTCAAGCAGAGAGGGCAAATCAAGAAATTCTACGAGGTATCAAACCCAGGCTTATGGTTCCTTTAAAGAGGACACCGGGTTGTTGGGTTGAGGAGCTACCTTCTGTGTTATGGAGCATCAACACCACACCCAATAGGTCTACGGGTTACATACCTTTCTTCATGGTTTATGGAGCGGAGGCAGTTCTTCCTAGTGACATCCGTCACGACTCGCCCCGTGTGACAGCCTACGTTGAAGCTGATAATGAGAAGGCACGTCAAGATTCCCTGGACCTGTTGGATGAAGAGCGTGATCTTGCAGCAGCACGTTCGGCGATTTATCAACAAGATATCCGACGTTATCACAGCCGCTGGGTTAAAACCAGAACCTTTCAAGAAGGTGATTTGGTGCTCCGGCTCATCCAAGATCAGACTGATATGCACAAGTTATCCCCACCTTGGGAAGGACCCTTTGTGGTCAGCAAGAATCTGCACAACGGGTCTTACTACCTCATTGATGTTCAAGAGCACAAAGAGTCACATAAATCGGAGGAGGAGACCAAGCGGCCATGGAACATAGCTCTTCTTCGGCCTTACTATACTTGAAGCCATAGGCACTTCATATGTACATATTTATGACGATGTATATATCATATAATAAACCGAAGCCTCCGTTACAGCGAGGTATCTGCTCTTTTTACATCCTGTGTGTGCTTACAAGAGTTTGCTGACAAAGCGGAGTTTTTTATTAATCTGGTCTCAGCAGCTGCACGAATATAAAGAAAATCACTAGGGGGCTTGGTCATATTTGAACCATAGCTACACCTCTTGATCGGTTTGAAACCACGAAGGGATATCACTAGGGGGCTTGGTTGTTGTCACACCATAGCTACACCTCTTGATAGGCGTTTAAGCCACAAAAGAAAAATATGTGGAGCCAAAGAGAGTGTTGCACAAAGCACAGACTCAAACATGGGCACACACCGAGCACAGCTCACAAAGTTACTTGGGGGCTCTTTTTGCAAAGAATCAAAGAGTTTGAAAGGACCCTTGTAATTGGCTATCAAGCCACGGCTTGGAAGCCTGGTGTATTCACCTAAAACCCCGGGTTAACCTGCCTTCATCAAGTAAGCCACTCCTGTCTAGGTAATCCTGGTATGACCCACCAAACATTTGACAAGTCAATCTTTTACAGACCCTGAACTTGTCAAAGTTAAAACGACGATTGGTTAATTGGAGGCCTATGTTAAAAGGCTTTGTTAAATGGTTTAACTCATAGGCCTGGCAGCCCATGAAAAGCCTCGATTTGGAGCCTGGCAGCTTGTAAAAAGCCTTGCATATTTCCTTTTTGAGTTTTATTTGTTGAAATTCATAAGTGTCTTCTGATAACCCGGCGTCCTTGACCCGGCTTGCTTTTCAACTACAAGTTGTCGGCACATGATCAGTTATAAACCGGTGTTCGTTGACCCGGTCTGGTTTGACTAAATCACCAGTGTTATAAAGAAAACCCGGTAATTCTCCCGGTCCGGTTTACTATATAATCTGGCATTATAAGGATGGGGTTATCAAAGTTCCAGATTGGTATTAACACCTTTGCCGTATACACCGTTGGTCAATCAATGAGGTATGTTGCACATATTGCTTTTTATACAAACACTTCGATTATTCATCTACGTATTGTATACTTGTTGGGCATCATGACCCGTCTAGCGGTAAACCGCTGGATACTTTTAAGTTGTTGTACCCAGGAACGCAATTCATCATGGGCTATGCATAAATATATCCCAAAAGGTGGCACAAGTTGTCACGAGGTATTACAAAACATGCTCGATGGCATGGCAGATAACGGAGTTTTGGCTATCCTATTACAAGAAGCTTTCAAAGCGGCTCCAATGGCATAATTGTTTTTCACAATATCGGCACACAATAGCCAGTAAACCGGCGACCGGTTTAAGACGCTTCATCTGGACAGTTTGATGGTTGAGGGTTAGTTGGTGTGGGCACTTCTTCATCCCTCCCCAGACGCTGGAAATCAACCGTCGACCAATCGATTCCAGTTAAAGCTTGAAATACTGCCTCTTCATGGATAAGATTGGATGGGTTAATATCAGGAGCGTAAGTGTGCTTACGAATCGGAGGCACAAGTTCTTCAACTTCATGGATTTCGACAGGCTATCTTTTCCCTTCAGCGTCATAAGCCGGTTGAAAATGGGACAAGTCTATGTCTTCAGCCAGCTTGCTGGCTACTGGCCGCATCTCTTTGGTCAGCCGCCGGAGATCATCATTGTCGAAGTTTGAACCGTCCTCCTTCACGCATGGGTATCCTTTAATGATATCCTCTGCTTCAAGGTCTGGAATCCAGGCTTTGGCTCGAATAAGTGCGGTTAAAGCTCCTGCTCTGGCAGCTGCCTTCTTCAATTCGGCAATACGGGTTGGTAACATGGCCAGCTTCTCAAGTGTTTCTTTTATCAAGGTTGGGGCCGATTTGTTGTAAGCCGCCATGCAAATGGCCTGCTGAGACCCAGAGTACAACTGTTCAATCAAAGTATACGCCGCTTTGAGCTTCATCCGCATGCCTGTACCAAGATGAGCAATCTGAGTGCCTGCCAAGGATTTATATCAACATTCTGGTCAGTGATAAGGTTCATTGACTTGCGCAAAACACATAAGCAGATACTTACCAAAGATAGCAGAAGTTATAGCGTTGATTTGTCGTTTCAAGCCAGCTAGTTCATCTACAATTGGTTTCAGGGCTGCCTCGGTGTCTTCAGCTCTTTTGGTTAAACCGGATTTTTCGGTTTCCCAGTTAGCACGATCTTTGTTGAAAGATTCCTTCAGCTTTTCCATTACGACCAGGGCTTGGGTCAGCTCCTCTTTGGCTTTTGCAGCTTCTGCTTGTTGTGACTTCACATTCTCTTGCAAGTTAGAGTTTCGGGCATCTCTATTTCTCAGTTCAGCCTACAACATTGAAGGTATATTAAACAACATGATATATATGTTCTAAGTACAAAGCGTATAACAAGTTATGCACTTCATACTTGGGGGCTAATGCCTATTTGCTCTAAAGTACTACATTTTATACAAGTCTCTAGAACAATGCAAGCATTATCCTGGACACTTGGGGGCTAATGTGCGTCTGTTCTTAAACAGATGCATGGACTAAAACCCGGATTAACTTGCCAAGTTAAACCGGCCTTTGGGGGCTATGCTGCAGAAAGTTATCTAATTGTTAAAAGATGAGTCTTGGTTCTTATTAGAGACCTGACATTTTGAGGATCAATGATGAGAAACTTAAAGTGCTACAAAGACCCGGTTTATGCTTAACATCATAAAACGGCCCTTGGGGGCTACTTGGGCTAGTATTTCAACTTCGAATCAACGAACAAAGGGAGATGAAAATACCTCATATCGCTCCTTCATCAAATTCACCAAACTGGCTTCATAGTCCCGGTTTGAGTGAAGACGGTTCAAGAAGCCAGAGTGAAGTTCTTCAGCGCTGAGATGAGCATAATTTGATAAATCACTACTCCTTTTGCCTTTTTCCCTAGCAGCCTGCTCTTCTTTGGCACTATGTTGAGCCAAGATTACGGGATGGCCAGGAGAGCTGTGGCCCATTCCAGTAATGATAACATCGTCTCTTTGGCCTTCAGTGTGTTTGGCTGGTGATAATGGAGTCTCGGCATCTCTCACCGGACTAGCCCGGTTTGGCTCTGCCGGTTTAGTATCAGCCGCGGCAGGTTCAGTGTCTATTGGTTCATCGGTGTTTTGGCCTTGAAGGGGCGGGTCGTCAGAAGCGGCTTCAGGATGAGGGCCTTCCGGTTCACAAGTCTGGTCCGGTTCGCCTCTCGGTTCTTCTTCAAAAGTGGCTGGGTCTTCGGGCGGATTGTTGACCCGAGCTTTCTTGCTGGGTCTGGCTTTAGCTCTGCAGACAAAATTAAAAAGAGGGTTAACATTTTATTCCAGATTTACAACGCATTGATATGAAAGGTTACAAAGCTTACCCAGCCACAGTTTTCAAAGGGGGGAGTTGAGTTGCTGTCGATTCACCAAAAGATGAGGGAGGTGTCACCTGATAATTTGAATCGGACGGATTAAGAGGTTGTCTGAAATAACCTGCCTTGGGGTAAGAATTGTCAGGAGTAGGAGAGACCTCAGACCGGCGCTTCCAAACTGGGGTGTTAGGTAAATCGTTTGAAGTAACCTGTTGGCCACTGTGCCGGGTAGTGCGGCGAGCTTCATGCTGTTGAGTCTTCAAAATAAATGTTGGATCCAAATGAGCAAGATGATGAGAAAAGCTTACTTTCCGGACTGCTTGACGGGTTTTTTGTGTTGGCTTAGAGTGTGAACCGGAGGAAAGGGTAATTACCTCTACATCATCAGCTTGACAGCCTTCTGCGTCCTCCTGAGGAAGATCATTGTTAATGAGATGCATGAAAAGGGAGCTAAGTGAGTCAAGTTCTACCTCAACTTCCGGATCATCAGCATCATCATCAAGTTCCATGTTGATCCAGTCAGCCGTTTTCCGTTTTGACGTCCGTTTGACGGCTTTGGTTTTGGGTAGGGCTGGAATTCAAGCCGAGTCGAGCCAGCTCGACTCGACTCGCTAAAACTTGTTTTGTTAACGAGCTAGCTCGACTCAACTTGTTACTATAACGAGTTCAAATTCAAGATTGGCTCGACTCGTATAACTCGCGAGCTGGCTCGTTTAGCTTGTTAAGCTCATTAAATATATGCCTGTAAAACCTAAATTATGATAAAAATTAGTATGTATATATTAAACATATACATCACCAAACAGATGCAATTTCCTTGTCACAACAGCAAGGCAGCATGGCCACAATATTCACGCTTGTGACAAAAACATGTACATAAACCAGAAGTACTTAAAAATCAACATAAAAGACCACTATCACATTGTAGGTAGCTTAACAGTCGAAAATTCATGCAGCATAATATTCCAAGGTTCGCATTACATTAAAGGGCACATACCACAATTCATAGAGAGATAGGAAATTAAGCATAAGTTGCAGCTGCGACATCAATGTTCAATTGTTGATGATCAACCATCCACCCATCACATGCTGCTAGCATCTACCAAAACTCTAAAAGGTCTTCCACTCCCACATATCTAGCATCTCATATACATTTAGTTTGAGTACCTGTGCAAATTGAAATGCCAAATTAGATAAGATTTCGATAATTAATAGCTTTTTTCGAACCAATCAAACATATAAGAATTTGATAATTACAACCTACTAGCAAGAAATAGATTAGTCAACAAACTTGTCATTCAAGAGCTTGCCACCTCACCCTTAGGAAATGGTATGAATTCAACATCCTCCTCCTCATCCTGTACATGGAAACAATGAATGTCATGCAGGTTAGACATAATATTTGTATGGAAAGTAACAGAAATATTGATAACAAGACTTACCACTATTATTGGTGGTTGATTGTCCTTGTGTGAACCTCGTATGAAGCTAGAGGCACATACTAATGCCTCGACCATTGCTGGACGTACAGAACTCCGGTAATCATCAAGGATATATTCTACCTCCTGTAGAGAAAGTTGACTCGGAAGAAACACTAGTAGCTGGTATAGTCAAGAATCTACGTGCCATCTTGGATATAACGGGGAACCTATGAGCATTCACCTTCCACCAATCAAGTAACACAAATGTCGTGTCTTCAGGATCTACATTTGCTTCATCCAAATAGAGGAGCAATTCTGATTTAGATGCTTCTGTAGCTGTTGCTTGTAGATAGTTCCGAAAACCACTTGGTCGTACTGTGGTTGTTGATGCCCTTGATTGCATACTCAAAGACGTACCTCCAGTATTTTGAGTAGTAGATTTTGGCGATACTCAGCCTCATAAGTGGCATATAGGTCATACAACTCCTTCCTAACCTCAGCTTCCTCCTCACAGCCCTTGGTTTCACCATAAATCTTTCTAAAACAGTAACCAACAAATCTCATCTTCCACCTAGGATCTAAAATAGTAGCAAGAACCATAACATTGTTTTTCTCCGCCCAATACTTATCAAATTTATCTATCATTGCGTATGCCATAGCTGATAGATGCTATCTTTAGAATGACATGCAACCGCTATCTCCATTTTGACAGTCACTATATAAGGGTAAAAGATACTTGTAGTAGGGTATACAGATCCTGATAATACCTTAGTTATCTCAGCAAATTGCGTCAAGATTGGTTGCACCTTGGAATACATATTCCAATCTGCATGAGAGGGCTCCCACGTGTAATTCATATCAGAATCTGCATATTCATGAAAAACAGGCCTATATGGAGTACAAGAATCAAACATCTTGTATGTTGAATTCCACCTTGTTGACACATCTAGACATAATCCAGCTCCAGGTTCTATATTCAGTGTTTTACAAACTTTAAGGAATTTATACATACGACTAGGAGACTTCTTCAAATACTTCACAGTTTCCCTTAGCGAGCTAATAAAAGCTTGCAATGGTGCCAAACCATCATTCACTACCAAGTTGACTATGTGAGAACAACAACAAACATGAAAATGTGTGGAAATGAAGCCAGGTACTTTCCTTGCAACAAACTTGTTAATCAAATTCCTCACAGCTCCATCATTATTTCTAGCATTGTCAACTGTGATTGAGATGACCTTGTCCTCTATTTTCCATTCACATAAACATTCAAATATTGCTTGAGCTATGATGCTTCCTGAATGTGGTGGATCTAACTCAATGAAGTTCAGGACACGACATTGCATAACCCAATCGACATCTATGTAGTGAGCGACCAAAGCCATGTAGGAGAGATTTTGATTTGATGTCCACAAGTCACTTGTTAAACAAATATGTTCAACATCCCTGAAACTCTTCTTAAGAAGTTCCTTCTCAGATTCATAAACCTTGATGCACTCTTTTCTTATGGTCTTTCTACCAATGAACTTATATGCTGGATTCATATGTCTCATCAAGATATTGAACCATTTGTGTTCTACCATTCTAAAAGGATAATCATGCGCAATTACCATCCTAGCAATGATCTTACGAGTTTCTTCAGGATTATATTCAGTGCAAACAGATGTAAGTGATGAACCCAGCTCGAAGTTGAGTGTACCTTGACCTTGTGATTTTCCCCTCATGAATGCTCGATATGCTGGACATAAGTCATTGTGCCTATTAAGACTAGTAGTCTGCCCCCCTTGTTTGTAAATAAATAAATCTCCACAATAGTTGCACTTGGCCTTTTCTTTCTCTTCCCCTTCAACTGGAACCATGGTAAAATGCTGCCAACATTTTGAACGCTTTCCTATCACCCTCTTTTTTTCACCTTGGGAGACACTGCAATACCCTTTTTCCTTCTACGGCTCTTCTTCAGCTCGGAGGATACACCATCAACTGGCCCATGTTCTTGCCGGCCCTCACTTCCAGAATCAATCATCACATGTGGAGGTAAGCTTTCCTCAGACATGTCATCATCCATATCAAACTCATCCTCTTCATACTCATAATCACGATTATCCTACACATAAAGAAGGAAATAGAAATCAAAACAAAACATATAAGAAACATAGCAACAATCCTAATGGCTAATGGTTTTTCTTTGGAGATGTACTGTACGTGTGACATGTGCATCAGTACATGCCCAACTGCAGTGGGAAAACGAATCAAAAACATAGCAGCAATCCTAACGGCTAATAGTTGTAGTTACATCTGAATGGAAAACTTTTTATTTGGAACGTTCTAAATCTTTTGCCAATTTTGATCATCAATTGTTAAACATGATCCTGTGAACTCGGGATTGCAGTCACGTACTTCAAATTCTTCAAGAGATTTTGGCCACTAATTAACAAGTATATAAGAGAGCATATGTACTATATATAGTCAAGACAAAGGAAATAATGCAGGAATTTAATTACTGCTTCTGCAGGCGTAGGCACTACAGCAACTTCTCTGGAGTGTGGCGGCTCTGTGCACTTGTGTGCCCGTGTCCGGGCAGTGGCGGATGCCGGCGAGTCAGTGGGACCAGATCGCCTCCTCTTTGCGGCCTTCGACTCCAAGCTTGGTGTCTTCCCCATGGTCACCGGCGGCTCACCGCTGGGTCGGACAGAAGAATGCAAGCATATATATAGATCAGTAGTAGAGAAGTAACTAAAGGAAGAGAAGGAGGAGATGAGCAGTGCTGGAAGGAAGGGTCCTATGCACGTCCGCACCTAAGAAGCGCAGGTCGCTCACCGGAGAGGTGGGGTTGCAGCGTAGGCGCGGCACCGCCGCCGTCGAGATTCAGAGGAGAAAGAAATAGAGAAGGCAGGAGTGGAAACGACCATCTACAACATCGCCAGGGATGGAAAGGAGCGAAATCGTCGCGCGACGTATGAGTATCCTAGATTCCTCGGCGGATGGGCCTTGGGCGGCTGGGCCTTGAACGGATGGGCTGAGTGGATAACCTTTTTTACCAAGCTTAACGAGTTATATGAGTACTCGTGAGATTGGCTCGTTTAACTCGGTCTATAAATGATCTTAAAATAAAGCTCGGCTCGACTCGTCATTCTTCGAGTTCGAGTCAATTCGAGCCGAGTCATGAGCTACTCGTTTAGCTCGCGAGCTTCGAGATTTTTTTCCAGCCCTAGTTTTGGGGCGAGATGGTTTGACCGCTTTATCCCCAGTTGGCTTTACTGCTTTTTCTATGGTTTTCTGTTTCCAGAAGGGGTCATCACCCTATACATATATACACAGAAGAAGGATTACAAGTTACACAAATTAAAGATATCAAAGATGAAAAGGAAGTATAATGCTTACAGCAGGCGGTTTGTTCTTGGTATAGAAGGGATTCAAGCCGGTTTGACTACAGACTAGTTCCGATTCATTCAAAATCTTCTTTACACCTTTAGTGACTTCTTCATCAGTTATTTGAATGTTGCAATGGCGTTGAGGGTCTTCAACCTGACCGGTGTACTCACACATTAAACCGGGACGCCGGCTTAGCGGCAAGATGTTCCAAGATATCCAACAGCGCACGAAATCAACACCTGTTCAACCGTTGGCCATAAAAGCCCGGAGTTTGGCGAGTTGAGGGGCATATTTCGCCCTTTCTGCGGAACTTAAGCGTTGCGGCATCGGATGGGTGTTGGAAAGCCGGTGATCACGAAAGCCTAGGAGGGGATTCTCATCTTCAGGAGAAGTGTCTCTGCAGTAAAACCAAGTCTAGTTCCATTCCTTTGGGTGGCTGTGCAGTTTGGCATGAGGAAATTCAACTTCTTTTTGCTTTTGAATTGAGACACCACCAAGTTCAGTGTTGGGGCCATTTACAAATTATGTGCGCCGGTTTAAGTGAAAGAAGTCCCGGAACAGCTCCGCAGTTGGTTCTTCCTGTAAGTACACTTCACAGAAGACCTGGAAGTTACATAGATTGGATACTGAGTTGGGCCCAATGTCTTGAGGATGGAGTTGGAAATTGGCAAGCACATCTCGGTAAAACTTTGACCCTGGCGGTTTGAAGCCATGGCTTATGTGGTCAACAAAGACCACCACCTCACCCTGCCTTGGGGTCGGATGATTTTCTACTCCTGGAACTCGCCATTTAATTTCAGTTCTCTTAGGCAAGGAGCCAATGCTGACCATATCGTTCAATTGTTCCTCGGTGACCCGGGAACGAGCCCAGTTGCAAGCGGTAAATTGTTTGGCCATTGCGAAACAAACAAGCTGGAAATGGAAGGCCGGTTTATAAATCACTCATGATGATATACAAGATGCAATGGAGCAAAAGATATACTGATATGTGAAATTGCATAAACTGGAGACCAATGCAATAATGGATAAAAAGGCAATACCAGAACAGGGGTACCTAGACACTGTTAAACCAGAGTATAACTATGGAGGTAAAAGGCTCCTCCGGTATATCAGAGGGCTAATGGTATAGATTGCTTATACAAAGTTAAACCGCCTATATTGGTGTGAGGAGAAACAGATTTCACAGAGGTATATGAAAATTTCGGATCTAAGGTATGACAGAAACTGGAATATATTCAGGTTCAAGCTTCAGGTATTAAATAGTTCAGCAGATTCAGATAAGTTGTTCTTGATATAAAGAGAGAGTCTAATGAGGAGAGTATGATTACGGCTATGGTCGCGCAAGGATAAACAGATCCAACCTAGCCTGGGATGCTACAGAGAAGAAAAGAGAAGAACAACACTGAGTTTTTCGATGAACTCCGACGAGCAGTGTAACCCTAAAAACAAGATCTAGGGTGGAAGGAAAAAGAATTACCAGTATCACGGGAACGGCGGAGAGATGCCGCAGTATTCTGGTGTGTTCAGGGTGATGCAGCGGCCGGAGTCGGAGCAGAGGCGACGGTCGACGATGGCGGCAGAGCTCTGGAGGTTGAAGCGCAAGGAAGGCGATGCGAAGAGGCACGAGGGGGAAAGTGAAAATGACTCCCCGATCTTATTTATAAAGGCAAGGGATAGGTGTCGGGCACGAAAATCGAGGAGCCAAAAGTTGGAAGTGCGGCAGAGTTGTTGCCTCGATTGTCGAAGGACCATTAATGAAGATGACGTCACGATGGTTTACCAAAGTATGAGAAGATGTGGAAGACAAAGTTTTTACTAAGGATTGACATGAAACCTGTTCAAATCAATCTGGGGCCTAATGTTGGGGATATTACTACTGGACTTAAACCGGCCAGGAGTAGCCGGATTAACTTTGTGAAGATTAGAAGCCCATGAAGATGTGAAGATGATGGCGCTTTACGAAGGCCCAAGGCCCAGAAGTGAGTTAAAGCCTATAAATACAAACCGACTTAATCATGTAACTTCCTTTGTAAGATAGGAAGTGTAGAGACCAAACCGGAAATGTTTATGCTCCGGCTTCGGGGCTCTGTAAACCAACGGGCGCCACCCATGTATATAAGGGGACGACCCGACAGCGGTTTAGGGGATAGACAACAACTCGAGAGCCAGACAAAGCGGATTCGCTCCCTGGCCTTCGAAACCCTAGCAATACCAATCACAACTAGACGTAGGCTTTTACCTTCCTTGAAGGGGCCGAACTAGTATAAAACTCCCTATGTCCCCTTGTCCGGTTTAACCCCCTTAAGATAACCCATTGCGATGGCTCCACGACTAAGTCCTTTCACAAGGACATCTGCCGTAACAAACCCACGACACATGGGAATATCGTCAAGCTAGTTTTCATCACGTTCATATGATTCGCGTTCAGTACTTTGATAATTTGGTATGTGGGTGGACCGCTGCTTGGGTATTGTCCTTACTTGGACAAGCATCCCACTTATGATTAACCTCTATTGCAAGCATCCACAACTACAACAAAAGTGTTAAGGTAAACCTAACCATAGCATGAAACATATGGATCCAAATCAGCCCCTTATGAAGCAACGCATAAACTAGGGTTTAAACTTCTGTCACTCTAGCAACCCATCATCACTTATTACTTCCCAATGCCTTCCTATAGGACCAAATAATGGTGAAGTGTTATGTAGTCAACGTTCACATAACACCACTAGAGGAGAGACAACATATATCTCATCAAAATATCGAACGGATACCAAATTCACATAACTACTAATAGCAAGACTTCTCCCATGTCCTCAGGAACAAACGCAACTACTCACAAAGCATATTCATGTTCATAATCAGAGGGGTATTTATATGCATATAGGATCTGAACATATGATCTTCCACCAAATAAACCAACTAGCATCAACTACAAGGAGTAATCAACACTACTAGCAACCTATTAGTACCAATCCCGGACTTGGAGACAAGAATTGGATACAAGAGATGAACTGGGGTTTTGAGAGGAGATGGTGCTGGTGAAGATGTTGATGGAGATTGCCCTCTCCCGATGAGAGGAGCGTTGGTGATGACGATGGCGATGATTTCCCCCTCCCGGAGGGAAGTTTCCCCAGCAGAACAGCTCTGCCGGAGCCCTAGATTGGATCCGCCAAGGTTCCGCCTCGTGGCGGCGGAGTTTCGTCTGAGAAGATGGCTTATGATTTTTTCCTTGTCGAAAGACTCCATATAGCAGAAGATGGCCATCGGAGGGCCACCAGGGGGCCCACGAGGTAGGGGGCGCGCCTAGGGGGTAGGGCGCGCCCCCCCACCCTCGTGGGCAGGGTGTGGCCCCCCTGGTGAACTTCTCGCGCTCAGTATTTTATATACATTTTGAAAACGTCTTCCGTGAAGTTTCAGGAATTTTGGAGCTGTGCAGAATAGGTCTGTAATATTTGCTCCTTTTCCAGCCCAGAATCCCAGCTTCCGGCATTCTCCCTCTTTACGTAAACCTTGTAAAATAAGAGAGAATAGGCATAAGTATTGTGACATAATGTGTAATAATAGCCCATAATGCAATAAATATCGATATAAAAGCATGATGCAAAATGGACGTATCAACTCCCCCAAGCTTAGACCTCGCTTGTCCTCAAGCGAAAGCCGAAATCAAAAAATATGTCCACATGTTTGGAGATAAAGGTGTCTATAAAAATAAAATACGGACATGAGGGCATCATGATCATTCTTAGAACAGCAACTTACATAATTCTTGTCATATGATTTCTTATGCTAGAGTAATAATTCAATCACAATTTCAAGTATGAATCGTAAACTTCATTGAAAACTAACAAACTATAATCTCAGTCATTGGAGCAATTGCAATTTATCATAACATAGGAAAGAGTCAATATGTAAGAGCTTTTCAGCAAGTCCACATACTCAACTATCATATAGTCTTTCACAAGTGCTGACACTCACGCAATACTTATTGGTATGGAGTTTTAATCGGACACAGAGAAAGATAGGGGCTTATAGTTTTGCCTCCCAACGTTTTACCTCAAGGGTAATGTCAACAATAATAGTTCATGAAAACTCACATCCAATTAGCCATATATACCAGGATCTTTCCAACATACTGTGCTTGCCAAAGGATAAAATGTAAAAAGGAAGGGTGAAGATCACCGTGACTCTTATGCAAGGTATGAGATAAAAGTAAAAGATAGGCCCTTCGCAGAGGGAAGCAGAGGTTGTCATGCGCTTTTATGGTTGGATGCACAAAATCTTAATGCGAAAGAACGTCACTTTATATTGCCACTTGTGATATAGACCTTTATTATGTAGTCTGTCGCTTTTATTTCTTCCATATCACACGATCGTATAAAGCTTATTTTCTCCCACACTAATAAGTCATACATATTTAGAGAGCAATTTTTATTGCTTGCACTGATGACAACTTACTTGGAGGATCTTACTCAATCCATAGGTAGGTATGGTGGACTCTCATGGCAAAACTGGTTTAAGGGTATTTGGAAGCACAAGTAGTATCTCTACTTGGTGCGATGAATTTGGCTAGCATGAGGGGAAAGGCAAGCTCAACCATGTTGGATGATCCATGACAATATAATTTATCTCAGATGTAAGAAAACATAACCCATTACGTTGTCTTCCTTGTCCAACGTCAACTCTTTAGCATGTCATATTTTAATGAGTGCTCACAATCATAAAAGATGTCCAAGATAGTATATTTATATGTGAAGACCTCTCTTTCTTTATTACTTCCTATTAATTGCAACGATGACCAAAACTATGTTTGTCAACTCTCACCAACTTTTATTCATCATACTTTTTCTATGTGAGCTCATTACTCTCCATAAGATCCATATGATCTCTTTGTTTCCTTTTTTATTTATTTCTCTTTTCTTTTATTCACTTAGGATCATGGAAAAATAATCAAGCCCTTGACTCAACACTAATCTTTATTATATATAGCTCACGGACTCGATTACATAGAGGGATCATAAAGCAAAACTCAAAACTAGATCATGCCATAAACTTTATTCTACTAGATCAAGATATTACCAAAAGGATCGAACTAAGGAAAACGATAAAGATAAAAGTGATGGTGATACGATACCTGGGCACTCCTCCAAGCTTGGCAGTTGCCAAGGGGAGTGCCCATACCAGATACTCAATTCTTCTTTGTTGGTGGAGAAGGTGATGGTTTTGTTGATGGCGTAGGCTTGTCGTCCTTCTTCCAAGTCATAGGCTCACCATCATAGAAGGATGATCGAGTCTCCTGAAACCTCAAATCTGCAGCCAAACTCATCCTCTTGAATCTATATTCATACTCACAGTTTTGATTTTGCAGGTCATAGATCTAGGCTTGGAGGTGCTCGATTTTCTCATGAAGCTTGAAGATGGCCTCCCCAATGCCCTTGACGTCCAGCTTGTGGTTGTTGGTGAACTCCGTGATCATAATGTGATTGGAATCGATTCAATGCTCCACCATCTCCTGACACTTGAAAACATCTTCCTCCAATGCCTCGAGCCTTGCCTCCGTGCTTCCGGTCTTCCTTGGTCGTTCAACATCGCGGATGTGCAACAACCCCTCACGCATCTCAATGGTTTGGGGGTGTTGCAGCACCTCCGCGAGGTAGGGGTTGATGACCTTCTCGAAGAACTGGTCCTTGGGGGCACTTGAAGATGACATGACGTCCTGGATCTGTCAGAAAAACAGCTCGAAACACAAACAGAGGATAATTGCGTGATACGGGAGTCAAAACCCCTGGGAGATTATATAATGAATTTTTACCGACCAAAATATGTGTCGTGTAAGAAAACGGAGTCCGGAAAGCGCATGAGGTGACCACGAGGTAGGGGGCGCGCCCAGTAGGGTAGGGAGCGCCCTCCACCCTCGTGGAGGCCTCGTGTCCTTCCCGGACTGCTTCTTATTTTTGTATTTTTCTAAATATTCCAAAACAGAGAAATATTGCCTTAAAAACTGTTTTGGAGTCGGTTTACTTACCGTACCACATACCTATTCCTTTTTGGAGTCTGAAACGTTCCGGAAACTGTCCCTTATGTATTCCTCCGGGGTTACGGTTTCAATAACATTGGTTTCAACATTTATAGGATTACCTGATATATAATGTTTGATTCTTTGACCGTTCACCACCTTCGGATTTGTGCCTTCGAAGTTGTTGATTTTTACGGCACCGGAATGATAGACCTCCTCAATAACCCAAGGACCTTCCCATTTAGAGAGGAGTTTTCCTGCAAAAAATCTCAAACGAGAGTTGTATAGCAATACATAATCACCTACATTAAACTCACGCTTTTGTATCCTTTTATCATGCCATCTTTTAACTTTTTCTTTAAACAGCTTGGCATTTTCATAGGCTTGGGTTCTCCATTCATGGTGTGAGCTAATATCAAATAACCTCTTCTCACCGGCAACTTTGAAATCATAGTTGAGCTCTTTAATAGCCCAATAAGCCTTATGTTCTAGTTCGAGAGGTAAATGACATGCTTTTCCATAGACCATTTTATACGGAGACATACCCATAGGATTTTTATATGTAGTTCTATAGGCCCATAATGCATCATCAAGTTTCTTGGACCAATTATTTCTAGATCTATTAACAGTCTTTTGCAAAATTAATTCGAGTTCTCTATTACTCAATTCTACTTGACCACTAGACTGCGGGTGATACGGAGATGTGATTCTATGATTAACATCATATTTAGCAAGCATTTTACAGAAATCACCATGAATAAAATGTGAACCACCATCAGTCATTAAATATCTAGGGACTCCAAACCTTGGGAAAATAACTTCTTTAAGCATTTTAATTAAGGTGTTATGATCAGCATTACTAGTTGGAATAGTTTCTACCCACTTAGTAACGTAATCAACAGCAACTAAAATATGTGTATAACCATTAGAGGCAGGAAAAGGTCCCATATAGTCAAAGCCCCAAACATCAGATGGTTCAATAACGAGTGAATAGTTCATAGGCGTTTCTTGACATCTACTAATATTACCAATTCTTTGACATTCATCAAAAGATAAGACAAACTTACGGGCGTCCTTGAAGAGAGTAGGCCAATAAAAACCAGATTGCAATACCTTATGTGCAGTTCTATCTCCAGCATGGTGTCCTCCATAAGCTTCGAAGTGACACTTGCGTAGGATCTGTTCCTGTTCATGCTCAGGTACACAACGTCTAATAACACCATCTACTCCTCCTTTATAAAGATGTGGGTCATCCCAAAAGTAATGCCTCAAATCATAGAAGAACTTTTTATTTTGCTCGTATGTGAAACTAGGTGGTATGAATTTGGCAACAATGTAATTAGCATAATCAGCATACCATGGAGCAGTATGAGAAGCATTTATGACATTTAATTGCTCATCAGGAAAGCTATCATCAATAGGTAGTGGGTCATCAAGCACATTTTCTAACCTAGACAAGTTGTTTGCAACGGGGTTCTCAGCTCCCTTTCTATCAATAATATGTAAGTCAAATTCTTGTAGCAAGAGAACCCATCTTATAAGTCTAGGTTTAGCATCTTTCTTTTCCATAAGATATTTAATAGCAGCATGATCAGTGTGAATAGTTACTTTAGAATCAACAATATAAGGTCTGAACTTATCACAAGCAAATACAACTGCTAAGAATTCTTTTTCAGTAGTAGCATAATTTCTTTGAGCAATTGTCTAGTGTTTTACTAGCATATTGAATAACATTTAATTTCTTATCAACTCTTTGCCCTAGAACAACACCTACAACATAATCACTAGCATCACACATAATTTCAAAGGGTTAATTCCAATCAGGTGGCTGAACAATAGGTGCAGAGATCAATGATTTCTTAAGTATTTCAAATGCTTCTACACAACCATCATCAAAGACAAATGGTATATATTTTTGTAATAAATTAGTTAGAGGCCGAGAAATTTTTGAGAAGTCCTTAATGAACCTCCTATAAAATCCGGCGTGACCAAGGAAACTTCTTATACCTTTGATGTCCTTGGGGGCATGGCATCTTTTCAATAGCATCAACCTTGGCTTTATCAACTTCAATACCTCTTTCAGAAACTTTATGCCCCAAGACAATACCTTCATTAACCAGAAAGTGGCACTTTTCCCAATTCAAGACAAGATTAGTTTCTTCACATCTCTACAAAACTCGATCAAGGTTGCTCAAGCAATCATCAAAAGAAGATCCATAGACGGAGAAATCGTCCATGAAAACCTCACAAGTCTTTTCACAAAAGTCAGATAATATAGCCATCATGCATCTTTGAAAGGTAGCAGGTGCATTACATAAACCAAAAGGCATACGTCTATAAGCAAAAGTACCAAAAGGGCAAGTAAAAGTAGTCTTTGATTGATCCTTGGCTGACACAGGTATTAGAGAGAAACCAGAATAACCATCTAGAAAGCAAAAATGTGTATGTTTGGATAATCTTTCTAGCATTTGATCGATAAAAGGTAAGGGTAATGATCCTTTTTAGTGGCCTTATTTAATTTGCGGAAATCAATTACCATCCTATAACCCGTAATAATTCTTTGAGGAATCAATTCATCTTTATCATTAGGAACGACAGTAATACCTCCCTTCTTAGGGACACAATGGACAGGACTTACCCACTGACTATCAGCAACGGGATAGATTATACCCGCCTCAAGAAGCTTTAGTATTTCCTTTCTTACCACTTCTTTCATTTTAGTATTCAGCCGTCGTTGATGATCACGAACTGGTTTAGCATCTTCTTCCAAATTTATTTTATGTTGACATAGAGTGGGACTAATGCCCTTAAGATCATCAAGAGTATACCCAATAGCAGCACGGTGCTTCTTCAAAGTTTTCAATAATCTCTCTTCCTCGTGCTCTGAAAGGTTAGCACTAATAATAACATGATATATCTTTTTCTCATCAAGATAAGCATATTTAAGAGTATCAGGCAATGGTTTAAGCTCAAACACGGGATCACCCTTGGGTGGAGGAGGATCCCCTAGGATTTCAATAGGAAAATTGTGTTTCAGAATAGGTTCCTGTTTAAAGAATACTTCATCTATTTCCTTTCTTTCATTCATAAACATATCATTTTCATGGTCTAGCAAATATTGTTCTAAAGGATCACTAGGAGGTACAACAATAGAAGCAAGACCAATAATTTCATCCTTACTAGGTAATTCTTCTTCACGGTGTTGTCTACTAAATTTAGATAAATTAAATTCATGAGACATATCATCTAAACCGATAGTAACAACATCCTTTTTGCAATCTATCTTAGCATTAACAGTGTTTAAGAAGGGTCTACCAAATATAATGGGACAAAAGCTATCTTGTGGGGAACCAAGAACAAGAAAATCAGCAGGATATTTAGTTTTCCCACACAAGACTTCAACATCTCTAACAATTCCCATTGGTGAAATAGTATCTCTATTGGCAAGTTTAATTGTGACATCAATATCTCCTAACTCAACAGGTGCAATATCATGCATAATTTCTCTATATAGGTCAATAGGTATTGCACTAGCACTAGCACCCATATCACATAAGCCATGATAACAATGATCTCCTATTTTAACAGAAATAACAGGCATGCCTACCACAGGTCTAGGTTTATCTTTAGCACAAGGTTTAGCAATTCTAGCATTTTCATCACAGAAATAAATAACATGCCCATCAATATTATCAGCCAAAATATCTTTAACAATAGCAATATTAGGTTCAACTTTAATTTTCTCAAGAGGTGTATAAGTTCTAATATTGCTTTTACGAACCACAGTTGAAGCGTTAGCATGATCTTTTATCCTAACAGGGAAAGGTGGTTTCTCAACATAAGAAGTAGGAACAATAGGATCATTATAAGTGATAGTCTTTTCTTCAACTTTAATAGGTGCAGCTACTTTTACTTCTATGGGAGGATGATATTTAAACCACTTCTCCTTGGGGAGATCAACATAAGTAGCAAAAGATTCACAGAAAGAAGCTACTATCTCAGAGTCAAGTCCATATTTAGTGCTAAATTTACGGCAAACATCGGTATCCATAAAAGATTTAACACAATCAAACTTAGGTGTCATACCTGACTCCTTACCTTCGTCGAGGTCCCAATCTTCAGAGTTGCGTTTAATTCATTCCAATAAATCCCATTTGAATTCAATAGTCTTCGTCATAAAAGAGCCAGCACAAGAAGTATCGAGCATGGTGCGATTGTTATCAGAAAGCCGAGCATATAAATTTTGAATAATCATATCTCTTGAGAGCTCATGATTGGGCATGAATATAACATTGATTTAAGCCTCCCCCAAGCTTGAGCGATGCTTTCTCCTTCGCGAGGCCAGAACTTATATATATAATTGCGATCACGATGAACAAGATGCATAGGATAAAACTTCTGATGAAATTCCAATTTCAAACGTTTGTAGTTCCATGACCCCGTATCATCACATAGCCTATACCATGTAAATGCATCTCCCTTCAAAGATAAAGGGAAGACCTTATTCTTAATAACATCTCCAGGCACACCTGCAAGCTTAAATAATCCACAAACTTCATCCACATATATTAGGTGCTCATCAGGATGCGTTGTTCCATCTCCTGAAAAAGGATAGCTAGCAGTTTTCCTAACATACCCGAAGGAATTTCAAAGCAGACATTTTCATTTTCAGTAGGTTGAGGGGCAACTCTTTGCTCTACTGGTCGAGGTGAAGATATCCCGAACAAGCCCCTCAGAAGATTACTTTCCATAGTAACAAGTGATAGTAAATTTCAGCACACTATATAAATTTTTCCTTACCAAATTCCACCTACCAAAGGCGCTTCACTCCCCCGGCAACGGCACCAGAAAAGAGTCTTGATGACCCACAAGTATAGGGGATCTATCGTAGTCCTTTCGATAAGCAAGAGTGTCGAACCCAACGAGGAGCAGAAGGAAATGATAAGCGGTTTCCAGCAAGGTATTCTCTGCAAGTACTGAAATAAGTGGTAACAGATAGTTTTCTGATAGGATAATTTGTAACGAGCAACAAGTAATAAAAGTAAATAAAGTGCAGCAAGGTGGCCCAATCCTTTTTGTAGCAAAGGACAAGCCTGGACAAACTCTTATATAGAGAAAAGCGCTCCCGAGGACACATGGGAATATCGTCAAGCTAGTTTTCATCACGTTCATATGATTCGTGTTTGGTGCTTTGATAATTTGGTATGTGGGTGGACCAGTGCTTGGGTACTATCCTTACTTGGACAAGCATCCCACTTATGATTAACCTCTATTGCAAGCATCCACAACTACAACAAAAGTATAAAGGTAAACCTAACCATAGCATGAAACATATGGATCCAAATCAGCCCCTTACGAAGCAACGCATAAACTAGGGTTGAAGCTTCTGTCACTCTAGCAACCCATCATCTACTTATTACTTCCCAATGTCTTCCTCTAGGCCCAAATAATGGTGAAGTGTTATGTAGTCGACGTTCACATAACACCACTAGAGGAGAGACAACATACATCTCATCAAAATATCAAACGAATACCAAATTCACATGACTACTAATAGCAAGACTTCTCCCATGTCCTCAGGAACAAACGTAGCTACTCACAAAGCATATTCATGTTCATAATCAGAGGGGTATTAATATGCATATAGGATCTGAACATATGATCTTCCACCAAATAAACCAACTAGCATCAACTACAAGGAGTAATCAACACTACTAGCAACCTACTAGTACCAATCCCGGACTCGGAGATAAGAATTGGATACAAGAGATGAACTAGGGTTTTGAGAGGAGATGGTGCTGGTGAAGATGTTGATGGAGATTTCCCTCTCCCGATGAGAGGAGCGTTGGTGATGACGATGGCGATGATTTCCCCCTCCCAGAGGGAAGTTTCCCAGGCAGAATAGCTCTGCCGTAGCCCTAGATTGGATCCGCCAAGGTCCCGCCTCGTGGCGGCGGAGTTTCGTCCGAGAAGATGGCTTATGATTTTTTCCTCATCGAAAGACTCCATATAGCAGAAGATGGCCATCGGAGGGCCACTAGGGGGCCCACGAGGTAGGGGCGCGCGCCCAGGGGGGTAGGGCGCGCCCCCACCCTCGTGGGCAGGGTGTGACCCCCCTGGTGAACTTCTTGCACTCAGTATTTTTTATATATTCTGATTCTGAAAATGACTTCCGTGAAGTTTCAGGACTTTTGGAGCTGTGCAGAATAGGTCTCTAATATTTGCTCCTTTTGCAGCCCAGAATCCCACTGTCGGCATTCTCCCTCTTTATGTAAACCTTGTAAAATAAGAGAGAATAGGCATAAGTATTGTGACATAATGTGTAATAACAGCCCATAATGCAATAAATATCGATATAAAAGCATGATGCAAAATGTACGTATCAATGTGGCCCGCCGACGGGAGCCGTCTGAGCGACGCGGGCGGTGAGGGCAGCTCGACACTTAGCTCGAGCATGGCGACGACGGAGCGACAGAGCGATGAACTGATGGAAGGGAAGCTACGGCGCACCCCTACCTGGTGCGCCAAATGTCGGATGTGGGGTTCCGGCAAACCCTTAAGGTTCAAACACTGGGGTGGGCACTTGCTTGCTAAGATCTCGTGGACGAACTCGCAACACAGAAAGACACGAGGTTTATACTGGTTCGGGCCACCGTTGTGGTGTAATACCCTACTCCAGTGTGGTGGTGGTGGATTGCCTCCAGGGCAGATGATGAACAGTACAAGGGAAGAATAGCCTCCTGAGGTTGAGGTGTTCTTGTGAGTAGGCTCTCGACCGGGTTGGATCAAGCTAAGATGAGATGAGATGAGATGAGATGCGATCAGATGCCCCTACTATGGTGGCTAGCTCTACTTATATAGGCCCTGGTCCTCTTCCCAAATATCGAGCGGGAAGGGAGCCAACAACGGCGCGGGCCAATTTGAAGGGGGGCAGCTAGTACAAGCTATCCTAACAAAAGTGGTCATCGCCTATGAAAAGCTCTGGCGGTGACGCCGTCTTGGGCTCCACGATGACCTGCGTCTTGTCGTCCTCCTGGTCTTGGTCTTGTTGCACCAATATAGCAACCTTTGCCTGATGCCTCGGTACTCTTCACCTGCGCTGGCCTCCTTAGCACCAAAGAGGAAGTAAGGACGTTGCGTGCGCTGGCCTTCGCCTGGCGCCCGCCTGGTGTCGTGCGTCATGGCTCACGTCACGAGGGCCTCGTGAGGTTTTCCCCGCCTTGATATCTCCACTCCTCGTGAGCCTGCCTAGCTAGGCCACTCTAGAGGAGACCTTGCGTCATCCGCCTCGCGAGGCTTGGACCCTCGCGAGGGTCTTGGATGCCTTGTTGATGAAGATGGGCCGCAGGCAGGCAAGTCTGGGGACCCCCGTTCCCAGAACACCGACAGTCCCCCTTGACGTGCAAACATTCTTCGTACCTTTGCCCTCGCCGAGGCTCGGCTCGGGAGGGGCATGCGACAACCAGGTCCGGGGGACCTGGTTGGGTTGCGTACGCTTGGGAGTGACCCGAGCGCAACCCCCATGCCCAGCCCCCTCGCGCGGCTCTCCCAAGGGGATGCGTTGCAGTGAGGCCGGACACTGAGCTCTGGGGCTCCCTGAGGTTGGTACAGCTATGGGGCCCCCTTAGTTGTTTATCACCAGCACGGAGTGTAGTGCTTCCGCTTGTGCACGGGCATAGCCGCTCCTCGGCAGTGTCGACGGCCAGCGCAGAGCATGGTGCTTCCACTTGGGCGTGGGAGGGGGACTCCCTACTGCGGAGAGCCCCCGGGGCGTGTATAGCCCTGCCCTGACACGTGGCTTGCACGACAGGGCTAGATGAGGTGTATCTGGGCACGCGTGAGCCAGCGCGGGACTCACGAGGCCCTACCTCAAGGCGGGTTGCGCGTGGTCTTGATTCTTGTTCACTGTCCTGGTCCTGCGAGGTGGTTAGACAACCTGCGCCGAACAAATCACCTGAGGTCATCGCGTGAATAAGCCAAGCACCAACGGCCCCAGGAGGTGACGTGAACGGGGCCGGCCCGCCAGACAGAGCTCAGCCGCTAGATTTATCAACACTGCAGGGACGGGCCCAAGCACAGACGCCATGCTTAACTTACTCATGTGAGGGGTTCTGAAGAAAAATATCCGGCGCACGGCTCTCATGGTGGGTGACAATCAAGCAGGCGATGGTCATAGATAGATTAAGCATGGAAAGCAACCTAGCTCAGGTAAGTGCAGGGAAGATGCATGCCACCGGGTCCGGCCCGAGCGGCTTAGGGATGATGCAGCCCGAGGGGCACCCCCATCAGGGTAAGCTAAAGACATAAAAGGAAGGATACACGCCACAGGGACGGAACCACATGGCCTGGGAATGATGCAGCCCTGGGGGCGCTCCCAGCTGAATGAACTTTGGAAAATGTCACCTGGCTCTTTTGATGAAGGAGAGTTGAGGTAGTTGAAGGCATGCGGCGAGAGGGCTGCCCCTCATGAGCCACTGGGGTCCTAAGGCTCAGGAGGCCCTGGGGGCCCAGGGGGTTCCTAGAGGACCGTCTTCATATCCATCAGCACCGCGTGGTTCCTGGCCTCCTGAGCCGCCAGGATGCTCTGCAGGTTACGATGATAGGCGGCTGCCACGCTTGGCAGACCGAAGGGCATGCGAACGTAACTGTGAGGTGGTCCCTCGCAGCATCCCACGCACGAAGGCTAGAGAAGCTCCTGAGAGGCGGCCCGATTGAGCCCTGGAACATCGATGCAGACGCGCAGTCCGGCATCCTCGCCTGGATGGGGAGCTGTGCCTGGTGAGCGGCGGCTGCCGCGCATGGCCCTCGCGTCTTGCAGTTCCTGAGTGGTCTTGGTGATGAACTCCTGAGCGGTGGGTATTCCTTGCCATGTGTTCTCCCGAGGGAAACGTGTTGCGAAGCACGCCTCCAAGCGGTGCCCAAGCGCCTCCCTCGTGATGCTGGCAAAGTCTGAGGCCCTCCAGAAGAGAGCCCCCGAGCCCTGCCCGAGAGGGGCGCTGGGCGTGCCTCCCTATGCGATGGAGGGAGGCGCCCCAGGCGCGGATGCCGATCCAGACGAGGCGCCGCTTGCCTGAGGCCCTGCGTGACGCAACTGCTTCTTCTTCTTGGGTGTGGCCTTAGGAGGGTGCTTGCCCTGACTGTCGGAGTCGTCGATTGCTGCAGCTTGGAAGGCACGCTTGAGGGAGCACACCACGTCCGTTTCTTCGCACGGGACTGTGATGATTCCGCCGCTTCCCGGCATCTTGAGGACATTGTAGCCGTGATGGGTCACCGCCATGAACTTGGCCAGGGCTGGATACCCGAGGATGGCATTGTATGGCAGGTGGATGTAGATGACGTCGAAGTTGATGAGTTCGGTGTGGTAGTTGTTGCATTCTCCGAAGGTCACGGGGAGGCGGACCTGCCCGATCGGAGTAGTAGAGCCGTTGGTCACTCCTGAGAAAGGTTTGGTAGGCTGAAGCTGATCATATGGCACTTGGAGGTTGTCGAACGTGTCGACGGACATGACATTGAGCCTCGAGCCGCCGTCGATGAGGGTCTTGGTAACTTGCACGTTGCTGATGACTAGCGAACAGAGCATTGGGAGGACGCCGGCAGTGGCCGCTCACTTGAGCTGACCTGCCGAACTAAACGTGATGGGGCACCTGGACCATCTGAGTGGGCGTGTGGCCTCGAGCTTGGGGAGAACTGCATTCACTTCACGGGAAAACTGTTTGAAGATACGCTGGGAGGCTGGGGCTTGAGCTCCGCCCAAGATGTAGGCGATAGCGCGTGGCTCCTGGAAGCCCCCAGCCCCCTTGTCTTGATGGTGGTCGTCATTCCTTCTGGGTGGTGGTGGTAATGGAGGAAGGCCTGCGTTGCCTTGAGACGAGCTTCACGAGGCTGGTCCCTCCAGGCGCCCTCGCGAGGCTGATCCTGCCAGCGGTCCTCACGAGGCCGATCGTGCCACTCCTAGCGCGGGCCACTGTCATCCCAGCGTCTGCCACCACGTCCTCCTCCTTGGCTGTAGCTCCGGTCGCTGCGCTCGGGGCGTCGACTGAAGCGTCCTTCTCGAATGGCTTTGAGCTCTTAACAGTCGCTGGTGTTGTGGGTATGCAGGTTGTGGAAGGCGCAGAATGGTCGGCTGCCCTTGGATGACTCGGGCTGGTCTCTGCCGCGCTTGGTGTCTAGTTCCGCCACGAACACGGCTGCTCCCTTGCGTTTCACGTTCTTGGCCTTGGTCTTTTTCTCCCCTCGGTCCGCAGCAGGGAGCTCGAGGAGGGAGAGGTGCCCCTCCTCAGCTCTTGCACACTTGGTTGCGATGTTGAAAAGCTCCAGGGTCGTGCACAAGTCTTCGTGGATGGCAAGCTCCTCCTTCATCTTGACGTCGCGGACACCGTCGGAGAACGCTGAGATGATGGCCTCGTCGGTCACCTTGGGGATTCTGATGCGCGCGCTGTTGAAGCGCTGAATGTACTTCTGCAGGGTCTCTCCTGGTTGTTGCTTGATGCGGCGTGGGTCACCCGCGACCTGGGGGCGGTCGCGAGTGCCCTGGAAGTTGGCGATGAAACGGTTGCTGAAAGCACAACTGCTCCCTAGGTGGTTGTGATAATTGATGACAACATATCTCTTGTTGGACTAACATTTTGATCTAGCATGTTTCAGATAAGTTCAACAATGGAGTGGCATGGACTAAAGGTTGTGGGAACTCCTTCAAGATGCTAAGGACAAAGCATTGGCTAAAGCTTCAAGCTCAAGACTCTTCATTTTATATTTTAGTCATCCAAGATCACATTGAGTCTTTAGGAAAAGCCAATACTATCAAGGAGGGATGAGGTGTTGCTTAATGAGCCTCTTGCTTCATGTGATTAGTGATATGCTCCAAAACCCTCAACTACTTTCCCATATCCACATATGACCTAAACCCTAAGCCAAACTCGGTCCTACCAATTCTTCCCATCCGGCGCCACCGAGTTTCACTTGTCATAAGCCACTGCCAAACCCTAATCAATTCGGTCTCACCGATGGGATCTCGGTCTCACCGAGATGGGCTTGCAAACTCTCTGTTACCCATTGCATTATTCTCGGTCCCACCGAGATATGCAATCGGTCCCACCGAGTTTGCTTGACCAAATCTCAGTTTCACTTATTACCCAATTCGGTCCCACCGAGTTTGAGTAATCGGTCAAACCGAGTTCTGGATTTACCCTAACCCTAGCACATCAGTCCCACCGAGTTGATCCAGTCGGTCCCACCGAAATCTCTAACGGTCACTAGGTTTACATTTTCGGTCCGACCGAGTTTGTTGATTCGGTCCCACCGAGATTGGAAAACTGTGTAACGGTTGGATTTTGTGTGGAGGCTATATATACCCCTCCACCTCCTCCTCATTCGAAGAGAGAGCCATCAGAACACACACACACCATTCCAACTCATATGTTCTGAGAAAGAACCACCTACTCATGTGTTGAGACCAAGATATTCCATTCCTACCATATGAATCTTGATCTCTAGCCTTCCCAAGTTGCTTTCCACTCAAACCTTCTTTCCACCAAATTCAAATACTATGAGAGAGAGTTGAGTGTTGGGGAGACTATCATTTGAAGCACAAGAGCAAGGAGTTCATTACCTACACACCATTTGTTACTTCTTGGAGAGTGGTGTCTCCTAGATTGGCTAGGTGTCACTTGGGAGCCTCCGACAAGATTGTTGAGTTGAACCAAGGAGTTTGTAAGGGCAAGGAGATCGCCTACTTCGTGAAGATCTACCGCTAGTGAGGCAAGTCCTGTGTGGGCGATGGCCATGGTGGGATAGACAAGGTTGCTTCTTCATGGACCCTTTGTGGGTGGTTGCTTCTTCGTGGACCCTTTGTGGGTGGAGCCCTGTGTGGACTCGCGCAACCGTTACCCTTGGGTGGAGCCCTGTGTGGACTCGCGCAACCGTTACCCTTTGTGGGTTGAAGTCTCCATCAACGTGGATGTAGGATAGCACCACCTATCCGAACCACGGGAAAAACATCCGTGTCTCCAATTGCGTTTGAATTCTCCAAACCCTTCTCTTTACATTCTTGCAAGTTGCATGCTTTACATTCCGCTGCTCATATACTCTTTGCATGCTTGCTTGATATGTATTGTGTGTGTTGAAATTGTGCCTAAACTCCACTTAAACCGAAAAAGCTTAAAAATTGCAACTTGAGCACTATGTGTCTAATCACCCCCCTCTAGACACATCTACTTCTAGATCCTACAAGTGGTATCAGAGCTTTGGTCTCCATTGCCTTGGTTTAATCACCATTGGAGGAAGATGGATGTGTCTACATTAGGGAGTCTTAGACATAGAGTGCCTATTCTTGATGGAGAGTATTTCCATGAGTGGAAAAATGAGATGCTTGTAATCTTCAATCAATATCATTTAAACAAGTATATTGCTATCCCTTGTGCACCTCGTATTGATCCTTTGCATCCTACCCTAGATGAAGATATTGACATGATTCGCAATCTTAGAACTATTGAGCTCATCATTAGAGGATTGCCCAAAAATTTGATTGCTAGTTTTCCTACTCACAATTGTGCCTATACCATATGGAAATTTCTTGAGGAACGATTTCCCGATTATTCCTTGAAAACTTTGGATGAAATTCTCCATAAATCTATTGCCTTGAGTAAGATGAACTCTAGTGATCCTAGTTTTGGTAAATGTCTTTTTGAACTTGCCAATCTTAAGCATGCTAAAGGAGATGTTGGAATCATTAATGATATCATATTCAAAGCTATAAGAATTCATAAAAATGACCACTTTGATAATCATTTATCTAATGAATTACCCTCTCTAGGAAATGATGAGTCACAAGATCATGATGAACATGAATATTATGATGATGATAGTGACTTCGATCTTGATGATGCAATGAGACATTTTGGTCTTATGGCAAATCTTCGGGGATATGAATCAGGAGGAAAGGAATGGGTTCTTGATAGTGGATGTACTGATCATATGACCGGAGATGAAGAGATGTTTCGTGAGCTTGCTGAAAATGACGGCCCTCGAAAATATGTCACCTTTGGTGATAATTCAAAGGGTAAAGTGGTTGGCCTTGGTAAGGTGGCCATCTCACATGATAGTTCCATTCAAAATGTCATGCTCGTTGAATCTCTTGGCTACAACTTACTTTCAGTATCTAGACTTGCTGATTTCGGTTTGAATGTCCTATTTACTAAGGTAGATTGCCAAGTATTTCGTCGAGACAATCATAAAATGGTCTTTACGGGTATGCGTAGAGGTGATCTTTACATTGTCGATTTCTCTAAAAAGGCACAACGTAAAACTTGCTTTGTTGCTAAATCCTCAAAAGGTTGGTTGTGGCATAGACGACTAGGTCACGTTGGCATGAGAAACCTTGACAAGCTTATTAAAGGAAATCATATCCTTGGAGTTAACGATGTCATATTTGATAAGGATAGACTTTGCAGTGCTTGTCAAGCAGGTAAACAGGTTGGAGGAAGACATCTCGTGAAGAACATCATGACCACAAGGAGGCCACTCGAGCTACTTCACATGGATCTTTTTGGTCCCAACGCCTACAAGAGTCTTGGTGGAAATTCTTTTGGTCTAGTTATAGTTGATGATTTTTCAAGATTTACGTGGGTGTTCTTTCTTAATGACAAATCGCAGGTCCAGAAGATCTTCAGAAACTTCGCTAGGAAGGCCCAAAATCAGTTTGATGTGAAGATCAAGAAGGTTCGGAGTGACAACGGAACGGAGTTCAAGAACGCAAATGTGGACACCTTTCTTGACGAAGAAGGGATTTCACACGAGTTCTCGGCTACGTACACACCTCAAAAAAGTGGAGTTGTTGAGAGGAAGAACCGGACACTCATCGAAATGGCAAGAACGATGCTTGATGAATACAAGATGCCAAAGCACTTTTGGGCAGAAGCGGTTGAGACAGCTTGTCACGCAACAAATCGCTTATATCTTCACAAGCTACTCGGCAAGACGGCATACGAGCTTCTCACCGGTAACAAACCCCAAGTTGGATACTTTCGAGTATTCGGCTCAAAGTGCTACATTCTTGATAAGCATCGTCGTTCAAAGTTTGCTCATCTCATGAAGGTTTTCTACTTGGTTATGGCTCAAACTCTCACACTTACCGTGTCTACAACAATTTCACCCGAAAGGTTGAAGATACGGTAGATGTGAAGTTTGATGAATCTAATGGCTCGCAAGTAGAGCAACTGCCAATTGATGTAGGAGACAAAGACCCTTCAGAAGCAATTCAAGACTTGTCCATTGGCAAAATTCATCCAACGGAGGTGAAGGAGAGTACTTCATCCGTTCAAGTGGAAGCTTCTACTTCACGACAAGGTGAACCAAGAATCGACACGGAAGCATCCACAAGTGGGACACACCAAGATGAAGAAAACGAGGAAATACGTCAAGACGAACATCAACAACCTCCTTCTCCACCACGACAAGAGAACGATGACGTCAACAATGAAGAAGGCCAAGAAGAAGAACAAGATGAAGAAGATGTTCAACGAAGACCCAAGCAAAAGCTCTCACGAGTTCGAGCAAGAATTGCCAAAGATCATCCCGTCGAGCAAATCCTAAATGATATACAAACCGGGAGAATCACTCGCTCAAAAACTCGTTTAGCTAAATTTTGTGAAAACTATTCATTCATCTCTAGCATTGAAGCTATAAAGGTTGAAGAAGCATTGGAAGATCCGGATTGGATAAATGCTATGAATGAAGAGCTACATAATTTTGAGAGAAACCAAGTTTGGACATTGGTCGAGAAGCCCGACAACAACCACAACATCATTGGTACCAAATGGGTGTTTCGCAACAAGCAAGATGAAGATGGACAAGTGGTTCGCAACAAAGCACGTCTCGTCGCCCAAGGGTACACACAAGTCGAAGGTATGGACTATGGTGAGACATATGCTCCCGTTGCTAGACTTGAGTCCATTCGCATCTTACTTGCCTATGCTAATCACCATAATATCACCTTGTACCAAATGGACATTAAAAGTGCTTTTCTAAATGGTGAAATAGAGGAGGAAGTTTATGTCAAACAACCTCCCGGCTTTATCAATCCTAAGAAACCAAATCATGTTTACAAACTTCACAAAGCTCTTTATGGTCTTAAACATGCTCCTAGAGCATGGTATAAATGCTTGACCAAGTTCCTTACTACAAGTGGTTTTGAAATTGGTAAAATTAATTCTACTCTTTTTACTAAAAGGGTTAATGGAAAACTATTTGTATGCCAAATTTATGTTGATGATATCATATTTGGTTCAACTAACCCTCTCTTTAGTGAAAAATTTGGAAAACTAATGTCAGAGAAGTTTGAGATGTCTATGATGAGTGAACTCAAATTCTTTCTCGGGTTGCAAATCAAGAAAACTAAGGAAGGTACATTTGTCTCTCAAACAAAGTACACCAAGGACTTATTCAAGAAGTTCAATATGCAAGAATGCAAAGGTAAGTCTACACCCATGCCTACTAGTGGACATAATGATTTGACCAAAGATGGTGAACCTGTTGATCAAAAGGTTTATCGCTCTATGATTGGTTCATTGTTATACCTATGTGCTTCACATCCCGATATTATGCTAAGTGTGTGCATGTGTGCACGATATCAAGCTGCTCCTAAAGATTGTCATCTTAAGGCTGTGAAAAGGATAGTGAGATATTTAATCCATACACCAAATTTTGGCATTTGGTATCCTAAGAGGTCTTCTTTTGATCTTGTTGGCTATTCCGACTCGGATTATGCCGGAGACAAGGTTGATAGAAAGTCCACTTCGGGTACTTGTCAATTTCTTGGCAGATCTCTTGTGTCTTGGCCTTCCAGGAAACAAAACTCGGTATCCTTATCCACCGCCGAAGCGGAATACATTGCCGCTGGTTCATGTTGCGCTCAATTACTTTGGATGACCCAAACTCTTAAAGATTATGGTATTTATGTGAAACATGTTCCACTGCTTTGTGACAATGAAAGTGCTATCAAAATTGGTCATAATCCTGTACAACATTCTTGAACTAAGCATATTGAAGTTCGTCATCATTTCATTCGAGATCATGTTGCTAAGGGTGACATCAATCTTAAGCATGTTCGCACCGACAAGCAATTAGCGGATATATTTACTAAACCACTTGATGAGAAAGTGTTTTGCAGGTTGAGAGGAGAATTGAACATCATTGATGCTTCGAACTTGGAGTAGAAACTCCATTGGATACATGCAAGACATGAGCTTATGACTAATCCATGATATATCTCTTATGATAACTATCTTATGTCTTGGATATATTTGCACCTTGCATGTTGCCTAACCCATGTAGGTGCTTGGTTGAATATAATTCCATGAGATTGCGACTCACTCACATCTTGAGCAATCTCTACAAGATCAAGACTCTACACAATAGTGGTTGAAGACAAGGAAGCACAAAACCACTCAAACATATCCTTTGACAAATTCTATGTTAAGCTTCATGATTGTCATTTTTGGATACACAAGTGCTCTTCCTTGCAAGAACTAAACCATGTAGGTAGATGAACTCAAACTCCAAGTGGTGCTCCCAACTCTTGATGAGCTACATCAACCTTGAGCACCCACACAAGTTCAACTACATGAGCAAGAACCACACCACCACCCACGGTATGTTATTCCATCTTAGAGAAGCTTTACTCCAATACATGAGACAAAGCAACTCAACAAGATGTGAATACATCAAGATGCTTAAACGAAAAATGGTAACCCCATTTTGAGCTTAAACGATGAGTATGACCTATGATCAAGCGTTCTCACTTGACTCCTAAGTCAATATACTCTAACATAGGTGACTATGTCACCGCCCAATTCTAGATGAAGTTCTCTTGTATTCTTTTCTGAGTTATTGCATTTGTCCCTTGCATATTTGTTTCTTTCTTTCTCAATCAAAAAAAACTTCGTCAAGAAACTTTCACTCTTTTCTTTTTGGTTTTTGTTCTGCATATTTCTGCATCAAATTCCTTGCAAATCTTTCAGCTGATTCATTGCAAATCTTTGTGAGATCTTACTTGACTAGTGAGCTGAGGTGACAAGTGTTTTTCTCTGTGATGAACTCGGTTTCACCGAATTGCCATTTTCGGTCCAACCGAATCCCTTCGGTACTACCGAAACATGCCACTCGGTGCCACCGATTTTGCAATACTCTATATTTCTTCTCATCCAGCTCCACTCAATGAATCTTGTCCTCTACAAGCATCACAGTTTTATTCCCTGCTTTGTACTGAATCTCAAGGACCAAACCTATTCGACGGATTCCAGGAAAAACCTTCTTGGAAATTGATGTCAAAGGGGGAGAGAGAGATCACATCAAAGCTTATCATCAGGGAGAGAGAGATCACATCAAAAGCTCATCACCTACAAAGGAGAGAAAGTACTAAGGGGGAGAGAATGCTCAAGGATCCCATATATTAAGAGAAAGAAATCTCCAAGGGGGAGAGAATACTCAAGGATCCCAGATGCTTGATGTTCAAGAGGAGAGATGCCACATGTCTTTTTGGAGGAGAGACATGTTCATAATATGAACTCATTTGAATTAAGTTCTATTCATATCTTTCAGCTCTGATTTTCTGTTTCCTATCTTCTCCCAATATCCCATGTAAGATTCAGGGGGATCAAGACACCTAAGGGAAAGAAATCAGTCAAATTCATTGAATATGTTTATTCTTGGGGACATGTTGAATTCAATGTGGTACCTTGTACTCACTCTCTACATGTCATCCCAGTCTTGGTATTCTTGTGGTTTCTTTTGTTTGCTCTGGCTAGTGGACGTACCTGTGTTATCTAACCTTGTTTGTGCAGGTTCATTCCATCCTAAGCCAACTCAAGACCACAAGGTAAGTATATGCATCAAAATCATGAGTATGAGGAGTTCTTGCTTATGTACATACTGTTTGCAAGAAGGACTCATGAGCATGAAGGTATTTTCCTTGATAATCTTTTGCTCTGATGCATATGGCCAAGATGCATGTAACACTTTGCCTACTCTGTCATGGTTATGCTCTCACATGTCTCTATATTTCATATTTACATGAGTGCATACATGTGGGGGGAGCCTATGCTTGTTACATGTCCTTCCAAAGCTGTACTTGCTGTTCTTTATATCTTTATCTAAAGCTTTGATGTATGTTGCCATCAATTACCAAAAAGGGGGAGATTGAAAGCACAAGTGCTCCCTAGGTGGTTTTGATAATTGATGACAACATATCTCTTGTTGGACTAACATTTCGATCTAGCATGTTTCAGATAAGTTCAACAATGGAGTGGCATGGACTAAAGGTTGTGGGAACTCCTTCAAGATGCTAAGGACAAAGGATTGGCTAAAGCTTCAAGCTCAAGACTCTTCATTTTATATTTTAGTCATCCAAGATCACATTGAGTCTTTAGGAAAAGCCAATACTATCAAGGAGGGATGAGGTGTTGCTTAATGAGCCTCTTGCTTCATGTGCTTAGTGATATGCTCCAAAACCCTCAACTACTTTCCCATATCCACATATGACCTAAACCCTAAGCCAAACTCGGTCCTACCGATTCTTCCCATCCGGCGCCACCGAGTTTCACTTGTCATAAGCCACTGCCAAACCCTAATCAGTTCGGTCTCACCGATGGGATCTCGGTCTCACCGAGATGGGCTTGCAAACTCTCTGTTACCCATTGCATTATTCTCGGTCCCACCGAGATATGCAATCGGTCCCACCGAGTTTGCTTGACCAAATCTCAGTTTCACTTATTACCCAATTCGGTCCCACCGAGTTTGAGTAATCGGTCAAACCGAGTTCTGGATTTACCCTAACCCTAGCACATCAGTCCCACCGAGTTGATCCAGTCGGTCCCACCGAAATCTCTAACGGTCACTAGGTTTACATTTTCGGTCCGACCGAGTTTGTTGATTCGGTCCCACCGAGATTGGAAAACTGTGTAACGGTTGGATTTTGTGTGGAGGCTATATATACCCCTCCACCTCCTCCTCATTCGAAGAGAGAGCCATCAGAACACACACACCATTCCAACTCATATGTTCTGAGAAAGAACCACCTACTCATGTGTTGAGACCAAGATATTCCATTCCTACCATATGAATCTTGATCTCTAGCCTTCCCAAGTTGCTTTCCACTCAAACCTTCTTTCCACCAAATCCAAATACTATGAGAGAGAGTTGAGTGTTGGGGAGACTATCATTTGAAGCACAAGAGCAAGGAGTTCATTACCTACACACCATTTGTTACTTCTTGGAGAGTGGTGTCTCCTAGATTGGCTAGGTGTCACTTGGGAGCCTCCGACAAGATTGTGGAGTTGAACCAAGGAGTTTGTAAGGGCAAGGAGATCGCCTACTTCGTGAAGATCTACCGCTAGTGAGGCAAGTCATGTGTGGGCGATGGCCATGGTGGGATAGACAAGGTTGCTTCTTCGTGGACCCTTTGTGGGTGGTTGCTTCTTCGTGGACCCTTCGTGGGTGGAGCCCTGTGTGGACTCGCGCAACCGTTACCCTTGGGTTGAGCCTTGTGTGGACTCGCGCAACTGTTACCCTTTGTGGGTTGAAGTCTCCATCAGCGTGGATGTAGGATAGCACCACCTATCCGAACCACGGGAAAAACATCCGTGTCTCCAATTGCGTTTGAATTCTCCAAACCCTTCTCTTTACATTCTTGCAAGTTGCATGCTTTACATTCCGCTGCTCATATACTCTTTGCATGCTTGCTTGATATGTATTGTGTGTGTTGAAATTGTGCCTAAACTCCACTTAAACCGAAAAAGCTTAAAAATTGCAACTTGAGCACTATGTGTCTAATCACCCCCCTCTAGACACATCTACTTCTAGATCCTACAGTTGCGCATTTCATCCCAGGAGGAAATTAAGCCTGGAGGCAGGTTTAGGAGCCAGGAGCGGGGGCCATCCTTGAGAGCCATGGGAAACCAGTTCGCCATGACTTTCTCATCACTGTTGGCCGCCTCGATGCTCAGCTCATAGAGCTGCAGGAACTCCGCAGGATCGGGGGTGCCGTCGTAGCGAGGGGGCAAATCTGGCTTGAACTTGCCCGGACAGGCGACGCTACAAAGCTCGGGAGTGAAGGCGCGGCAGCCGGCCGTGGTCACCAGGGCCTGCCTTGGAGGTGGAGCTTGGCCTTGGCGCCCGTGCGCCGCTATGGCCAGCAGCGCGGGTCCTTGCCGCAACAAACAATCCTGGCGCGGTGGAGCGAGGAGTGGCAGAGCATTCGCTTGCGGTCGAGGGACTTCTTGGCAGCTTCTTTCTTCGCGCGTGGGAGCCGGACACGGTGGGTCGCGCCGCGGAGCCGCATGCCTTGGCTCTAGGGCGCCATCTTGGGGCAGAGGTGGCGGAGGTGCTTCTTGAGCTGCGTCGCCCGTGGCTGGCGGAGGGCGAGGTAGAGAGTGGGACGGTGCAGGGGAGCCTCCTGGGCGCGGATAAGCTCGGCGATGCGGTCAAGCCAGTCCTCGTAGAGGTCGTTGACCGGGCGGTAGCGCAGGAGCTCGTGCCCCATGAGTAGCGCGGCCCGTGCGTCCGTGGGAACGTGACGAGCGTGATACAACGAACCAGCGGGAATCAGCGATGGAGTGGCGGTGCAGCCGTCCTGTCGCACTGAGGGGTGCAGCGAGGATGCTTGCTGCACTGAGGGGTGCGGCGTTGGCGGCAGGCGACGGAGAGCGATGAGGTTGCCCACTGACAGGGGCTGGCCGAGCGACGCGGGTGGCGAGGGCAGCCCAGCGCTCGGCACGGGCGCGATGTGCATCCGCCATGGAGACGATGGAGCGACGAGGTGTAGAGAGACGAAAAGGAAGCTTCGGCGCACACCTACCTGGCGCGCCAAATGTAGGATCACGGGTTCCGGCAAAACCCTTAAGGTTCGAACGCTGGGGTGCACGCGAAGATCTCCCCCCCCCCCCTATCGATCCGCATCCTAACTTAGCCTAGATCTCATGAACTAACTCAACGAACTCGCAACACAAAGAACACGAGATTTATACTGGTTCGGGCCACCGTTGTGGTGTAATACCCTACTCCAGTGTGGTGGTGGTGGATTGCCTCTTGGGCTGAGGATGAACAGTACAAAGGGAAGAACAACCTCCTCAGGTTGAGGTGTTCTTGTGCTTGGTGCACTTGTGTGGCTGAGGATGATCTTGGATTCTTCTCCACCTATGGTGGTGGCTAATCCTATTTATAGAGGCCCTGGTCCTCTCCCCAAATATTGAGCGGGAAGGGAGCCAACAACAGCCAATTTGAAAGGGGACAGCTAGTACAAGCTATCCTAACAAAAGGTGGTCTTCGCCTGCCAAAGGCTCTGGTGGTGACGCCGCCCTGGGCTCCATGGTGACCTCCGTCTTGCCGTCCTTCTGGTCTTGGTCTCATTGCACCAATATGGAAACCTTTGCTTGATGCCTCGATACTCCGTGCATGCGCTTGCCCCCTTAGCACCAAAGAGGAAACAAGGACGCTGCGCGCGTTGGCGCCTGTCTGGCGCCCGCCTAGTCTCGATCGTCATGGCTTACGTCACGAGCACCTCGTGAGGTTTGCCTGACCTTGAACTCTCCACCCCTCACGAGCCGGCCTGAGGAGGCTGCTCCTGAGGAGGTCTTGTGTCGTCCGCCCCGCGAGGCTTGGCTCCTCGCGGGGGTCTTGATTCCTTGTTGATGAAAATGGGTCGTACAAGCCTGCCAGCAAAGCCACGCCATGGGCCGCAGGCAGGCAAGTCTGGGGACCCCCATTCCCAGAACACCGACAACGGCGACGGCAATGGTGGCTACGGCTACTAGGAGAGGCCGAGGAGAGGGGATATCGAAGTGGCTGCTCACTACAGGTGTAGGGAAGCGGACGAGGGAGCCGGAGGGAGCTCGACAGCGACGTACGGCGGCAGTGATCCCGAGCGGACAAAGGTTGAAGACGACGGCGTGACGGCGCTTGAGGGAGTCCGGGATTAGGGGGTCTCCGGACAGCCGGACTCTATCCTTTGGCCGGACTGTTGGACTATGAAGATACAAGATTGAAGACTTCGTCCCGTGTCCGGATGGGACTCTACTTGGCGTGGAAGGCAAGCTAGGCAATACGGATATGGATATCTCCTCCTTTGTAACCAACCTTGTGTAACCATAACCCTCTCCGGTGTCTATATAAACCAGAGGGTTTTAGTCCGTAGGACAACATACAATCATACCATAGGCTAGCTTTTAGGGTTTAGCCTCTCTGATCTCGTGGTAGATCAACTCTTGTAATACCCATATCATCAAGAATAAATCAAGCAGGGCGTAGGGTTTTACCTCCATCAAGAGGGCCCGAACCTGGGTAAAACATCGTGTCCCCTACCTCCTATTACCATCCACCTTAGACGCACAGTTCGGGACCCCCTACCCGAGATCCGCCTGTTTTGACACCGACATTGGTGCTTTCATTGAGAGTTCCTCTGTGTCGTCGCCGTTAGGCTTGATGGATCCTACGATCATCGATAGTGATGCAGTACAGGGTGAGATTTTTCTCCCGGGACAGATCTTTGTGTTCGGCGGCTTTTCACTGTGGGCCAACTCGCTTGGCCATCTGGAGCAGATCGAAAGTTACGCCCCTGGCCACCAGGTCAGGTTTGGAAGCTTAAACTACACGGCCGATATCCGCGGAGACTTGATCTTCGACGGATCCGAGCCTCTGCCTTGTGCGTCACACGGTCACGATGAGTACGATTTAGCTCTACCATCGGACAGTGTTCAGGAGATCGCACCGGCGGCTGCTCCGACCCTCAATTTGAAGCCAGTTGCACCATCCATGTACGGGTGGATGGACCCCGCAACGGAGGCCTTATCCTCAGCGGGGATCGATCCGAACATCGACCTTACCCTGCACGAGAGCCGTGTTGTCAAACTACCGGATCCTTCTCCGGCCACGGACTCCGAACCGCCTGCGCCCGTTCCTAGCGAATCCAATTGGGCGCCGATCATGGAGTTTACCTTCGCGAATATTTTCCAGCACTCGCCCTTTGGCGACATACTGAACTCATTAACGTCTCTCTCCTTGTCAGGAGGATCCTGGACGAACTATGTCCGGCAGGATTGGGATGCGGATGACGAAGAAATTCGCTGCCCACCCACCACCCATTTAGTAGCCACTGTTGACGACTTAACCGACATGCTCGACTTCGACTCCGAAGACTTCGACGGTATGGACGACGATGCGGGAGACGAAGAGGAACCACTGCCCACAGGGCACTGGACAGCCACCTCATCATACGATATATACATGGTGGACACACCCAAAGAAGGCAATGGCGACGAGACAGCGGAGGATGACCCCTCCAAGAAGCAACCCCAAGCGCCGATGTCAGTGGCGCCGCTCTAAGTCCCGCCAAAGAAAAAGTGGTGATACCGGCATAGGAGATAATAGCACTCGGGATAGTGCTGAAGATGGCAACAATCCCCCCAGCATGATTTAGGGCAGGAGGAGGGAGAAGCCAACCCTCTAGAAGGAGCGGCAGACGGAGAGGCGGAGGATGATAATTACATGCCTCCCTCCGAAGACGAGGCAACCCTCGACGATGACGAATTCGTCGTGCCAGAGGATCCCATCGAACAAGATCGCTTCAAGCGCCGGCTTATAGCCACGGCAAATAGCCTTAAGAAAAAGTAGCAACAGCTTCAAGCTGATCAAGATCTGCTAGCTGACAGATGGACCGAAGTCCTTGCAGCCGAGGAATATAAACTCGAACGCCCCTCCAAGAGTTACCCAAAATGCAGGTTGCTACCCCGACTGGAGGAAGAAGCGTATGACGCGGCTGATCGGCCACCTCGTGGCCGCGACAGAGAGGCATTCCAGCCAAAAGCTCAGCCTGCACCCCGACGCCATTCAAATAAAAAGGCATGGGGAAATACGCCAAACCTGCGAGACGTATTGGAGGACAAAGCAAAACATGCAAGATCGATCTACGGATCACAAGGGCGCGCCACTATGCGAGACGATAATCGTCACGCCGGATACAGTAAAAGTAAATCCGGCCGGGCCGAGCACAGCGGGCAGGACTCATTGGAGCTGCATCGCGATATAGCCCAGTACAGAGGCACCGCACACCCCTTATGCTTCACAGACGAAGTAACGGATCATCAAATCCCAGAGGGTTTCAAACCCGTAAATATAGAATCATACGACGGCACAACAGATCCTGGGGTATGGATCGTGGATTTCCTCCTGCATATCCACATGGCACGCGGTGATGATCTACACGCCATTAAATACCTCCCACTCAAACTCAAAGGACCAGCTCGGCATTGGCTCAATAGCTTGCCAGCAGAGTCCATTGGCTGTTGGGAAGATCTGGAAGCCGCATTCCTCGACAACTTTCAGGGCACTTATGTGCGACCACCAGATGTCGATGACTTGAGCCACATAATTCAGTAGCCAGAGGAATCGGCCAGGCAATTCTGGACACGGTTCCTAACAAAGAAAAATCAAATTGTCGACTGTCCAGATGCAGAGGCCCTAGCAGCTTTCAAGCACAACATCCGCGACGAGTGGCTAGCCCGGCACCTTGGTCAGGAAAAGCCGAAATCTATGGCAGCCCTCACGACACTCATGACCCGCTTTTGTGCGGGAGAAGACAGCTGGCTGGCTCGCAGTAATAACATATCAAAGAACCATGGTACTTCAGATACCAAGGATGGCAATAGCAGGTCACGTCGCAACAAACATAAGCGCTGCATTAACAGCGACAATACCGAGGATACGGCAGTCAATGCCGGATTCAAAGGCTCTAAACCCGGTCAGCGGAAAAAGCCATTCAAAAGAAGCACTCCGGGCCCGTCCAATTTGGACCGTATACTCAATCGCTCGTGTCAAATACACGGCACCCCCGACAAGACAGCCAACCACACCAACGGGGATTGTTGGGTGTTCAAGCAGGCCGACAAGTTAAATGCCGAAAACAAAGATAAGGGGCCACCTAGCGATGACGAGGAAGAGCCCCGGCAGCCGAACACCGGAGGACAGAAGAGGTTCCCCCCACAAGTGCGGACGGTGAACATGATATATGCAACCCACAACCCCAAGAGGGAGCGGAAGCGTGCGCTCAGGGGCGTATATGCGTTGGAACCAGTGGCCCCAAAGTTCAACCCATGGTCCTCCTGTCCGATCACCTTCGATCGCAGGGACCACCCCACTAGTATCCGTCATGGCGGATTCGCCACACTAGTCCTAGACCCAATCATTGACGGATTTCACCTCACTCGAGTCCTTATGGATGGCGGCAGCAGCCTGAACCTGCTTTACCAGGACACAGTGCGCAAAATGGGTATAGACCCCTCAAGGATCAAACCCACAAAAACGACCTTTAAAGGCGTCATACCAGGTGTAGAGGCCCATTGCACAGGCTCAGTCACACTGGAAGTGGTCTTCGGATCCCCAGATAACTACCGAAGCGAAGAGTTAATCTTCGATATAGTCCCGTTCCGCAGTGGTTATCATGCACTGCTCGGGCGAACTGCATTTGCGAGATTCAATGCGGTACCGCATTATGCATACCTCAAGCTCAAGATGCCAGGACCTAGGGGGGTCATTACAGTTAATGGAAACATAGAGCGCTCTCTCCGAACGGAGGAGCACACTACGGCCCTCGCAGCGGAAGCGCAAAGCAGCCTCTTAAGGCAATCCACTAGTTCAGCGTTTATGGACCCGAACACCTTCAAGCGCGCCCGGAGTAATCGGCAATAGGACCGCCTGGCACGTTCTGAGCTCGCATAGCAATGCGACCCCCAACCCGGCCCAAGCCAAACGGCGAAACTCGTGCCACGCGTACATAATTACGCATTAAAATACCATGGGCACAGGTAGGGAGGGGGCACAATTAAGGCACGCTCCAAGACGTGGCTTAAACCGCACTATGGGGCTTCCTGCTTTGTTATTTTTCTCTTTCAGGACTTTAATTTCTGGAAACCCTGTCCGGCAGCATGATCGCCGAATATATGATGCAGCAACCACGAAGGCAGAAAGCTACGTCACACCATGGAACTCCCAGGTGGATTACGATAATGAGTGAAATACTTGCTTTAATACTATTCTTCAGCTTGCCCTTGGAGGGGACATAGTCCTACTTTTTGCTTATCGCACTACCGGTATCATTCTGCTTTAACGCACCTTTTTGAATAAACAATGCATAGCATTAATACTATTATTGCATTCTTATATATATATATATATTCATTCATGACATCCAGCACATGTGCACTCTAGTACGGCCAATACGCTAGGGGCTTAAGCATACCCCACAATATGGCGTGAGAAGTCCGGACACTTTCGATAGTGCGGCACCCCGAACTTATAGCATTATATGCATCAGCTCCGAATCATGTCTTGGGTCAATAGTTGGGTTTGCCCGGCTCCCATGTTTTGGTACCTTACGTTCCGCTATATCGACTAAGGTAGCACTGGGAGAACTACTGCGATTGTGCCCCGGTTCTGCTGGGCTAAGCACCTCAGTAGAGAAAGCTAAAACTGACTGTCATGATAAGGCGAGAGACTGGTCGCTGTTCGAGAGGTTTCGAGTCCCTAAAGACTTATGCCACTTAGAGTGAGGAGTCGGCCCTGTCCGGCTTAAGGAGTGTATCGCGCCCCGAATTCGGCCTTCCGAACACTAGGGGCTTCGCTGAAATTTAAAATTATAGAATTCTATGGCTAAGTGAGAGTGATAACACATTATAGTCCGATTGCCTTGTTCGTTGTGCTGAGCACCTCCCTCGAAGGACCCAAAAATGGGAACAAGAGTGCTTAGGTTTATCCCGAGCACCCCAGCACTTGTGGCATGGGGGAAGAAGCTGACGACTAGCCATCTCTCAGATTCGATAAACAGCCGAACAGAAGGTAATATTTTAAATTCAAACAAGCGTTGCATAGCGCATATGAACAAGTTTTCATGAATACAGGATTACACGAGCAAGTTTACTCAAATATTATATCTTTCGTACACTCGTCCGCTACGAGACTGGCACCCTTTAGGACTCCCTCATAGTACATCTCGGGGTGGCGATGCTCCTTGCCCTCCGGCGGCCCTTCCTTGATCAGCTTCACGGCGTCCAGCTTGGCCCATTGCACCTTCACACGGGCTAAAGCCCGGCGTGCACCTTCGATGTAGACGGACCGCTTGATGACTTCCAGCCGTGGGCAGGCATCCACAAGCCGCCTCACCAGGCCGAAGTAGCTGTTGGGAAGGGCGTCGCCAGGCCACATCCGGACTATAAAGCCCTTCATGGCCTGTTCGCCCGCCTTGTGTAGCTCGACCAGCTACTTTAGCTGGTCGCTCATAGGCACCGGGTGTTCGGTCCTAGTATACTGAGACCAGAACAGCTTCTCCATTGAGCTTCCCTCCTCGGCCCAGTAAAATTTTGCGGCATCCGACACGCTGCGGGGCAAATCTACGAATGCTCCTGGAGAGCTCCGGATTCGGGTAAGTAACAAGTAATTTACTTTCACATGCTTGCTTTGCATATAGAATGCCTTACCCGTCGCTATCTTCTTCATCGCATCAATCTCCTGGAGGGCCTTTTGGGCTTCGGCCTTGGCACTTTTTGCACTCTCAAGGGCCGCAGCAATCTCGGACTCTCGCGTCTTCAAGTCAAGCTCCAACGCCTCGTGCTTCGTCACGAGAGCGTGGAGCTCTTGCTGCACCTCGCCCACCCGTGCCTCATGCCTTTCCCGCTCGGTGCGCTCCTTGGCCGCTTTGTTCTCAGCCTCGGATAGCGCTTGCTTCAGGGTCGCCACCTCAGTCATGGCCCCTGCAAATTTACGATAATCCTGTCATTTTGCAGTTGCATTCTTTTTATATCCATAGACTAGGTACTACTTACCTTTGTTCTCCTCGAGCTGCCTCTTGGCAAGCCCGAGCTCTTCCTTGGACCCTTTGAGGTCCTGCTTCAGTGCGGCGACCTCTGCAGCAGTGCGGCAGAGGCCAGCAGCGAAGCCTGCATACGCATATAGACATACTTATATTAGACTCCTGCGATATTGTTTGATCCTCTGTTCGGCTTTTCTTTGTGAACACCGAACAGAGCATCAGGGGCTACTGTCTATGCGGTAATATTTTTCCTATATTTCAAAAACTTACCTCAAAGCCTATTAGAAGGCTGGCACAGGCTTCAGTCAGTCCCCTCTTGGCGGACTGAACCTTCTGGACCACCGCACTCATAATAGTGCGGTGCTCTTCGTTGATGGAAGCACTGCGAAGCGCTCCCAGTAGATTGTCCGGTGCCTCTGGATGGACAGAGGTCACCAGCACAGGCGTCTTGCCCCTCTTGGAAGGAGGCCGCCTACCCGAGTCCGGAACCACTGGAGGTTCCGGCGCGGTGTTCGGCTGAGGGCCGAACTCGGAGCCCTCAGGAGCCTTGCTCCCTCTGCTCCCAGAGTCCGGAAGGTCGCCTTGAGGCGCCTCCGGAACTGTCTCCCCTCGACCCGGTGCTTCTTGAGACAACACCTCGGCGTTGTCCGTAGGGCAAGGGGAGGTGGCGGTCGGAAGTGGATCGCTATCCATAGCCGACGAGTCCAGGGAGCCGTCCGACGAGGATACGTCGATACGGGTTCGGGGCGGTCTGCATAATCATAATTCGGCGTTAGGAGAAGCAGTGCGACAAAGGTATGCTATGAGTTACTCTGGTATCCGAATACTTACGATTTCGCCAGGGGCTTGGCCCAGAGAAGCCACTCGTCCTCGCCTTCAGCGGCGGTGGTGGAGTAGTCCGGAAGGAGAGCCCTTCCCTTCTAGGACCCTCCGCCCCCCCCCAGTGGGGACGGCCTTCCTTTTCTTGTCTCCCCCGACTGAAGGGGGGAAATCTTCATCTTCCTCCTTGTCTTTGGGGGAGGAGTGCGTCGCGGAGTAATCGGACGATGAGTCCGATAACACCTGGCGCCGGGAACTCTTTCGGGTTCCCTTGGCCTTCTTGGTCTTCTCCGGCACCTTGTAAGGAGCCGGAGTCAGCATCTCCGTCAGGAGAGTGTCCGCAATGTCTTCGGGCAGAGGGGCCGGCAGTTAATCTGCCCCGACGTCTCCACCCATTCCTGTCAAAGGCATGGAGCTCAGACCCCGCACATGATTAATCTAGGGGAAATAAATATCCTACCGGATGTGTAGAACTCACCGAATGCGCTAGGCCCTTCGCGCTTAGCCCGCGGTCCTCGGTGAGAGAGGGAGGGACCTCGGCGCCCTTGAACAGCACCCTCCAGATGACCTTGTGCGTCGTGTCGAAGAGCTCGCTCAAAGTTTGGTGCTGGGCCGGGTCGAACTCCCACAAGTTGAAATCCCATTGTTAACACGGGAGGATCCGGCGGATGAGCATGACCTGGACTATGTTGACAAGCTTGAGTTTCTTGCTTGCCATGTTCCGGATGCTTTTCTGGAGTCCGTCCAGCTCCACCGATGAACCCCACGACATGCCCTTCTCTTTCCAGGAAGTGAGCCGTGTAGGGAATCCGGATCGAAACTCGGGGCCGCCGCCCAGTTGGTGTCGCGTGGCTCGGTGATGTAGAACCACGCCGATTGCCACCCCTTTTATGGTCTCCATGAAGGAGCCTTCAAGCCATATAACATTGGGCATCTTTGCCACCATGGCTCCGCCGCATTTTTCTTGTTGGCCGCCCACCACCTTCGGCTTGATATTGAAGGTCTTCGGCCACAGACCGAAGTGGGGGCGGATGCGGAGGAAAGCCTCACAGACGACGATGAATGCCGAAATGTTGATGATGAAGTTCGGGGCCAGATCATGAAAGTCCAGCCCGTAGTAAAACATGAGACCGCGGACGATTGGATGAAGGGGAAACCCCAGTCCACGGAGGAAGTGGTGGAGGAAAACTACCCTCTCATGAGGTTCTGAGGTAGGGACGATCTGCCCTGCAGCAGGCAGCCGATGCGCGATATTCGCGGCTAAGTATCCGGCTCCGCGCAGCTTTTTGATGTGTTCCTCCCTAATGGAGGAAGCCATCCACTTGCCTCCCGCTCCGGATATGTTTGGAGAAGGTTGAGGAGAAAGATGTGGACTTGGGCATTGGGGCTCGAGTGCGCGAGAATGGATGAGCAAGGAGGAAGAATGCGTGGGTAGAAAAAGGTTAAACCTTATCCCTTTATAAGGGCGGCCGAAACTATGCGCCCCCACTAGCCTGGTAAAACTCGCTTATCCCCCAAGCGTCGTAATCGATGGCGCGGTTGGGTTACCCACGCCCGTATTGATGAGAATCCCGTAATAAGGGGAACACGATCTCTGCTTTGACAAGATGTGTCAAGAAATTGCCTCGCGTTATGTGCGGGGCTAGTTAAAGAAAAACGGTTCGAATAATCGCCGAGCCATGGCATGATGTCATGTTGCCAAAACTTGTCAGCAGATTAGATTTGTGGAAATATTATTCTCTCTACGGTGGTATGTGGAACTTATTTTGCAGGGTCGAACACTATCCTTTTATTTGAACTCTTCTTTGGTATATCCGGAGGGGGAACCCGCCTTGCAATGCCGAAGACAACACTGCGCGCCGGACTCATCATCATTGAAGCCTGGTTCAGGGGCTACTGAGGGAGTCCGGGATTAGGGGGTCTCCGAACAGCCGGACTCTATCCTTTGGCCGGACTGTTGGACTATGAAAATACAAGATTGAAGACTTCGTCCCGTGTCCGGATGGGACTCTACTTGGCGTGGAAGGCAAGCTAGGAAAAACGAATGTGGATATCTTCTCCTTTGTAACCGACCTTGTGTAACCCTAACCCTCTCCGGTGTCTATATAAACCGGAGGGTTTTAGTCCGTAGGACAACATACAATCATACCATAGGCTAGCTTTTAGGGTTTAGCCTCTCCGATCTCGTGGTAGATCAACTCTTGTAATACCCATATCATCAAGAATAAATCAAGCAGGACGTAGGGTTTTACCTCCATCAAGAGGGCCCGAACCTGGGTAAAACATCGTGTCCCCTACCTCCTATTACCATCCGCCTTAGACACACAGTTCGGGACCCCCTACCCGAGATTCGCCGGTTTTGACACCGACGGCGCTCTAGGCCTCCGAGCTCCTGCGGATGGCACCAGGCGGCGTAGCGGACGAAGAGGAGGATCTACGTCATGGCGGTGACATGCGTGGTGGCCGGTGGCCACGTCAGAACAAGGTGGATGGTGACGGGCACGTTTGGGCGAGGTGAAGAAGGGGATCTGGGGAGAGCCCTGAGAAGAGCGGGGCGACAGAGGAGAGTGGGGCAGTGGGTCCAGGTAGGTGGGGGAGGAGGCCCAAGGCGTCGACGTCGTCCTTATCCTGTCTGGGCATCGCCGACGAGGAGGTGCGGTGGCGCTTGGACGCGCCCCTTCCCCATGGTCGGAGGAACAGGAAGGGGAGCGACCGAGGAGGGGGGGACTGGGTCGCTCTAGCTGGGCCAGCTGGCTCGGGTGGGCCAAGGCCCAGGGTGTAGGGGAGCTTTCTCTCTCTCTCTCCGATTTTCCTTTTCTTTTACTATTTTTTAAACTTCTCTGCTTTCTTTTATTTCCAAAAAGCAAAACAGTTTTATAATTTATAAAAATTACACCTAAATAGTATAATAATTTAGGACACTGTCACAACAAGTTCGAAACCAAAATAAATTAGTTTAGTACTTTTTAACTCAAAAACATTTAATTTAATTGCTTTAGCCACTGTTTAAAATAGTTTAGGGCACTTAGACATTTTGCAAAAATGTTGGTTCACCACCAATAGTATCAAAAGAATATTTGCCACATGATGACCATTTTAGTTTTCATGTTTGAGAAACTTTGAATTTCACTTAACATTTGAGTTTGAATTTGACTGGAATTTGAAATGAGATATTGATCAAAGTGACTAAGCACTGCTTTAGCAAAATGATTTGCGTGATCTCAGGGATTACTGTAGCATCATTACACCAGGGTGTTACATTGATGTACCGAAGGTAGTTAGGAGTCCCGGATGAGATCAGAGACATGACGAGGAGTCTCGAAATGGTCAAGACATAAAGATCAATATATTGGAAGGCTATGTTTGGACATCGGAAGGGTTCCGGATGAGTTCGGGTATTTACTGGAGTACCGGTGGGTTACCGGAACCCCCCGGGGAGTCTATGGGCCTTAGTGGGAGAGAGGAGGAGGCAGCCAAGGTGGGGGCACGCCTCCCCCCAAGCCCAATCCGAATTGGGGTTGGGCCGGCCCCCCTTTCCTTCTCCCTCTCTCCTCCTTCCTTCCTCTCCTACTCCAACTAGGGAAGGGGGAATCCTACTCCCACCGGGAGTAGGACTCCCCCCTTGGGCACGCCATGAGAGGGCCGGCCCTCCCCTCCCCCACTCCTTTATATACGGGGGAGGGGGACACCCCATTTACATAGAAGTTGATTGTTTAGCCGTGTGCGGTGCCCCCCTCCATAGATTTCCACCTCGGTCATATCATTGTAGAGCTTAGGCGAAGCCCTGTGTCGGTAACTTCATCATCACCGTCCTCACGTCGTCGTGTTGACAAAACTCTCCCTTGACCTTAGTTGGATCTAGAGTTTGTGGGACGTCACCGAGCTGGACGTGTGCAGATCGTGGAGGTGTTGTACCTTCGGTGCTAGGATCGGTCGGATCGTGAAGACATACGACTGCATCAACCGCGTTGTCATAAGCTTCCTCTTACGGTCTACAAGGTTACGTGGACAACACTCTCCCCTCTTGTTTCTATGCATCACCAAGATGGATCTTTGCGTGTGCGTAGGATTTTTTTTGAAATTACTGCGTTACCCAACAGGGGGTAATTGGAGTTTATCCATCTTTAGCAAAATATGTTGTATACCATGTAAGGGTGAAGCAAATAAGAGCAAACCGACAAGCAATCTAGGTAGATCTAACATTAAACAAGACCATGTACAAGGAACTACTAATTAAATAACTAAGCCAGAGACAGTAGATATATCTCAAAGTTCAAGTTGTTGGCACTACTATATGTCTTCATTGGAGACGCTTCTATGTGTAGCCCCATAGTCAGACAAACTTTACCTAGTGCCCCTTGATGTAAGTTCATGAAGAATTCATTCAATCACTCACAAGAGATGTTTAGGTCATCCTTGGAATTTCATGAACTTGTAACAACACGAGAGTTTTTACAGCCGCATGGATTTTTCAATGAACCATCAAATTATACCATTACAATACTTTTTGTCCTCGTATTTTTGGGATTAGGTTTACTTTGTTTAGCCAACATATAAAAACCTCTTTGTAAGTTGCACCATGTCCCTTCCTATACAACTTTTTCCTCATCTAGCGAAGCTCGATCCTTAATTTTGTTCTTATGACCGGTGTTGAACTAGGGACACGAGGCGGGGTTGAGGGTGGCGGTCGAGTATGTACTTTTACTATTTTATTTAAATGTTGATGCATTGTGGTAATCCTTAAAAGTTTTGTTTTCCATGGCTACATTGGAGTGCCTCAGACCTGGCTTGGAACTGTTCGAAGCTCCCTTGTGATCAGTGGCGGAGCTATGTTCAACGCTGCAGGGACCATGCCCCCCCCAGCCTTCATAAAATATGTGAAAGAAAAAAATATTTTGAAGGAGAAGATTAGGGAAACTAGAGTCTTTTGCCCCCCCGCCCAACATCCATATTTATGTTTGGCCTTCCCAAAGGATCTTACTTGGCTCCGCCAGTAATTTGGATGCCATTGACATGAACCATTTTCAAGTGGCAATGAAAATCGTTGTGGGTGATGGGATCAAGGCAAGTTTCTAGTTTGATCATTTGTTGCATGGTTGCCCCCTAAAGAGATTGCTCCCTCCATATTTGCAATTGCTCGACACAAATGCCTCACTGTTTTTGAAGCTCTTCGCGATAATCATTGGATGTGCTAGTTTGGAAATTCCAAGTTTGTTGGCCTATGAATCTCTCTTCATGATGTGCATCTTGAGCGAACCACTCCTAATGCCATATAATAGACGGCTCTTTCAAATGGTGATTACTCTGTGGCTTTAGCTTATAGGCAGCAATTTGAAGGTGTGTCGATTCGTTTTAAGGCACACAAGGTTTGGGAGTCCCAAGTTGAGCCAAAGTACAAGCTGCTTGTCCGCTTCTCCTACATCTCAAAGCACTAACCACAGACCGTCTTGCTATTTGTGGTTAGCCTCATGAAGAGGTTTGCAGTCCATGCCATCTGAATTTCAAACAAACGAGCATCTCTCTCGGGGTTGCTCTTTTTTTCTGGGCTCTTGGGCTGTCGTTGATGGATGGTCCTCTATCATGGAAAGCTTGGACCCAGATTTCTTTTTCCATGATTAAGGACCGGTGGAACAAAAATATTGAGCTTTTGGACTCGTCGTGCGAGGCTGGCATGTGTGAAAGGAGAGTAACTAGAGGCTTTTTCAGAAAACCTCTTTGCAGCTTTTGGATGTTGCTTGCCTTGTCACCGAGGACCTTCTCCAGTTCGGGTGGTTGTGGCAATCGACATGTAATTCTTATGGCTTTTTTGTCTTGTAAATATCTTTTGTATGCTTTTACTTTTTCCATATCTATATGAAATCGCCACACCATTTGCATTTTATCGTCTAAAAGCAATCCTTAAAGTAAATTGCCCAGTCGATCCAGTTCCTTGCAGCAAATTAGTAGAAATTTGAAGGTGCAAAAATGGCACTATACTATGAAAAATGAAAGCTTAGTTAAATTGGTGTGCATCTTCATACCCTTGAAGATCGCAAAGTGGAAGCGTTTATCAACGCGGTTGATGTAGTCGTACACCTTCATGATCCGTCCCGATCAAGTACCGAACGTACGACACCTCCGCGTTCAGCACATGTTTAGCTTGATGACATCCTCGCCTTCTTGATCCAGTAAGACGGGTGAAGTAGTAGATGTGTTCCAGCAACACGACGACGTGGTGACGATGTTGGTGAAGAACAATCTCCGCAGGGCTTTGCCAAGCACAACAGAAACTATGACGGAGGATAAACTAGAGGGGACAGGGTTGCCGGCACACGGCTTGGTGATTCTTGATGTGTCTTGGGTGCTAGCCCTACCCCTCTTTTTGTATGTTGAGCCCTGGGGTCGAAACTTGGAGTAAAAGCCTACACAAAGTCGGTTTCACCCGAAAGGCAAGAATCCTTCTCGGACTCCAGGACCAGACGCCAGGGTTCCCAGCGTCTGGACCCAGACGTCAGGGACATTGGCGTCTGGCCCCTGGACTCTGCAAAACTTCCTTTTGCGCTTTCCAAAAACCTTGTGGGCTTTCCCCTTTGGCCCAAATAAAGTGTTCTCGTACCCAAACATTTCGAGAAACATCCGAACCCCTTCCGGTGAATTTCGGAACCCTTCCGGAGACCAAACACTATTATCCCATATATCAATCTTTATATCCGGACCATTCCGGAGTTCCTCGTCAAGTTCGTGATCTCATTCGGGACTCCGAACAACATTCGGTAACCAACATACACAACTCATATAATACTATATCGTCAACGAACGTTAAGTGTCCAGACCCTACAGGTTCGAGAACTATGTAGACATGACTGAGACATCTCTCTAGTCAATAACCAATAGCGGAACCTGGATGCCCATATTGGCTCCTACATATTCTACGAAGATCTTTATCGGTCGAACCGCATAACAACATACGTTGTTCCCTTTGTCATCAGTATGTTACTTGCCCGAGATTCGATCGTCGGTATCATCATACCTAGTTCAATCTCGTTACCAGCAAGTCTCTTTACTCGTTCCGTAATGCAACATCCTGCAACTAACTTATTAGTCACATTGCTTTCAAGGCTTATAGTGATGTGCATTACCGAGAGGGCCCAAAGATACCCCTCCGACTATCGGAGTGACAAATCCTAATCTCGATCAATGCCAACCCAACAAACACCATTGGAGACACATGTAGAGCATCTATATAATCACCCAGTTACGTTGTGACGTTTGATAGCACACTAAGTGTTCCTATGGTATTTGGGAGTTGCATAATCTCATAGTCATAGGAACATGTATAAGTTATGAAGAAAGCAATAGCAATAAACTAAACGATCATAGTGCTAAGCTAATGGATGGGTCAAGTCAATCACATCATTCTCTAATGATATGATCACGATCATCAAATGACAACTCATGTCTATGGCTGGGAAACTTAACCATCTTTGATTAACGAGCTAGTCAAGTAGAGGCATACTAATGACACTCTATTTGTCTATGTATTCACACATGTACTAAGTTTCCGATTAATGCAATTCTAGCATGAATAATAAACATTTATCACGATATAAGGAAATATAAATAACAACTTTATTATTGCCTCTAGGGCATATTTCCTTCAGTCTCCCACTTGCACTAGAGTCAATAATCTAGATTACATTGTAATGATTCTAACACCCATGGAGTCTTGGTGATGATCATGTTTTGCTCGTGAGAGAGGCTTAGTCAATGGGTCTGCAACATTCAGATCCGTATTATTTTGCAAATCTCTATGTCTCCCTCCTTGACTTGGTCACGGATGGAATTGAAGCGTCTCTTGATGTTCTTGGTTCTATTCCTTTGCCAAGGCAATTGCACCAGTATTGTCACAAAAGATTTTCATTGGTCCCGATGCACTAGGTATGACACCTAGATCGGATATGAACTCCTTCATCCAGACTCCTTCATTTGCTGCTTCCGAAGTAGCTATGTGCTCCGCTTCACACGTAGATCCCGCCACGACGCTCTGCTTGGAACTGCACCAACTGACAGCTCCACCATTCAATAAAAATATGTATCCGGTTTGTGACTTAGAGTCATCTGGATCAGTTTCAAAGCTTGCATCGACATAACCATTTACAACGAGCTCTTTGTCACCTCCATAAACGAGAAACATATCCTTAGTCCTTTTTAGGTATTTCAGGATGTTCTTCCGTTGTCCAGTGATCCAGTCCTGGATTACTGTCGTGCCTCCCTGCTAAACTAATAGCAAGGCACACATCGGGTCTGGTACACAACATTGCATACATGATAGAACATATGGCTGAAGCATAGGGAATGACTTTCATTTTCTCTCTATCTTCTGTAGTGGTCGGGTATTGAGTCTGACTCAACTTCACACCTTGTAACACAGGCAAGAACCCTTTCTTTGCTTGATCCATTTTGAACTTCTTCAAAACTTTATGGAGGTATGTGCTTTGCGAAAGTCCAATTAAGCGTCTTGATCTATCTCTATAGATCTTGATCCCCAATGTATAAGCAGGTTCACCGAGGTCTTTCATTGAAAAATTCTTATTCAAGTATCCTTTTATGCTATTCAAAAATTCGGTATCATTTCCGATCGACAATATGTCATCCACATATAATATCAGAAATTCTACAAAGCTCCCACTCACTTTCTTGTAAATACAGGTTTCTCCAAAAGTCTGTATAAAACCATATGCTTTGATCACACTATCAAAGCATATATTCCAACTCCGAGAGGCTTGCACCAGTCCATAAATGGATCGCTGGAGCTTGCACACTTTGTTAGCACCTTTTGGATCGACAAAACCTTCTGGTTGCATCATATACAACTCTTCTTTAAGATATCCATTAAGGAATGCAGTTTTGACATCCATTTGCCAAATTTCATAATCATAAAATGCGGGAATTGCTAACATGATTCGGACGGACTTAAGCATTGCTACAGGTGAGAAGGTCTCATCGTAGTCAACTCCTTGAGCTTGTCGAAAACCTTTCGCAACAAGTCGAGCTTTGTAGACAATAACATTACCATCAGCGTCAGTCTTCTTCTTGAAGATCCATTTATTCTCTATGGCTTGCCGATCCTCGGGCAAGTCAACCAAAGTCCACACTTTGTTCTCATACATGGATCCCATCTCAGATTTCATGGCCTCAAGCCATTTTGCGGAATTTGGGCTCATCATCGCTTCCTCATAGTTCATAGGTTTGTCATGGTCAAGTAACATGACCTCCAAAACAGGATTACCGTACCACTCTGGTGCGGATCTTATTCTGGTTGACCTACGAGGTTCGGTAGTAACTTGATCAGAAGTTTCATGATCATCATCATTAGCTTCCTCACTTACTGGTGTAGGAATCACTGGAACTGATTTCTATGATGAACTACTTTCTAATAAGGGAATAGGTACAATTACCTCATCAAGTTCTACTTTTCTCCCACTCACTTCTTTCAAGAGAAACTCCTTCTCTAGAAAGGATCCATTCTTAGCAATGAATATATTGCCCTCGGATCTGTGATAGAAGGTGTACCCAACAGTCTCCTTTGGGTATCCTATGAAGACACATTTCTCCGATTTGGGTTCGAGCTTATCAGGTTGAAGTTTTTTCACATAATCATCGTAGCCCCAAACTTTAAGAAATGACAACTTGGGTTTCTTACCAAACCATAGTTCATATGGTGTCGTCTCAACGGATTTAGATGGTGCCCTATTTAACATGAATGCAGTTGTCTCTAAAGCATAACGCCAAAACGATAGCGGTAAATCAGAAAGAGACATCATAGATCGCACAACATCTAATAAAGTACGATTACGACGTTCAGACACACCATTACGTGGTGGTGTTCCGGGTGGCGTGAGTTGCGAAACTATTCCGCATTGTTTCAAATGAAGACCAAACTCGTAACTCAAATATTCTCCTCCACCATCAAATGGTAGAAACTTTATTTTCTTGTTACGATGATTTTCCTCTTCACTCTGAAATTCTTTGAATTTTTCAAATGTGTCAGACTTATGTTTCATCAAGTAGATATACCCATATCTGCTCAAATCATCTGTGAAGGTTAGAAAATAGTGATACCCGCCGCGAGCATCAACACTCATCAGACCGCATACATCAGTGTGTATTATTTCCAATAAGTCTGTTGCTTGCTCCATTGTTTCGGAGAACGGAGTCTTAGTCATCTTGCCCATGAGGCATGGTTCGCAAGCATCAAGTGATTCCAAAAGCCCATCAGCATGGAGTTTCCTCATGCGCTTTACACCAATATGACCTAAACGGCAGTGCCACAAATAAGTTGCACTATCATTATTAAACTTATATCTTTTGTCTTCAATACTATGAACATGTGTATCACTATTATCAAGATTTAGTAAAAATAGACCACTCATTAAGGGTGCAAGACCATAAAAGATATTATTCATATAAGTAGAAAAACCATTATCCTCTGATTTAAATAAATAATCGTCTCGCATCAAACAAGATCCAGATATAATGTTCATGCTTAACGCTGGCATCAAATAACAATTATTCAGGCCTAAAACTAATCCCGAAGGTAGATGTAGAGGTAGCATGACGACGGCGATCACATCGACTTTGGAACCATTTCCCACACACATCGTCACCTCGTCCTTAGCCAATCTTCGCTTAATCCGTAGCCCCTGTTTCGAGTTGCAAATATTAGCAACAGAACAAGTATCAAATACCCAGGCGCTACTGCGAGCATTAGTAAGGTACACATCAATAACATATATATCAAATATACCTTTCACTTTGCCATCCTTCTTTTCCGCCAAATACTTGGGGCAGTTCCGTTTCCAGTGACCAGTCCCTTTACATTAGAAGCACTCCGTCTCAGGCTTAGGTCCAGACTTGGGCTTCTTCACTTGAGCAGCAACTTGTTTGCCATTCTTCTTGAAGTTCCCCTTCTTCCCTTTGCCCTTCTTCTTGAAACTGGTGGTCTTATTGACCATCAACACTTGATGCTCCTTCTTGATTTCTACCTCCGCAGCCTTTAGCATTGCGAAGAGCTCGGGAATCGTCTTATCCATTCCTTGCATATTATAGTTCATCATGAAGCTTTTGTAGCATGGTGGCAGTGATTGAAGAACTCTGTCAATGACACTATCAACTGGAAGATTAACTCCCAGCTGAGTCAAGTGATTGTGGTAGCCAGACATTCTGAGTATATGCTCACTGACAGAACTATTCTCCTCCATTTTGCAGCTGTAGAACTTATTGGAGACTTCATATATCTCAATTCGGGCATTTGATTGAAATATTAACTTCAACTCCTGGAACATCTCATATGCTCCATGTCGTTCAAAACGTCGTTGAAGTCCCGGTTCTAAGCCATAAAGCATGGCACACTGAACTATCGAGTAGTCATCAGCTTTGCTCTGCCAGGTGTTCACAACATCTGGCGTTGCTCCTGCAGCTGGTTTGGCACACAGCGGTGCTTCCAGGACGTAATTCTTCTGTGCAACAATGAGGATAATTCTCAAGTTACGGACCCAGTCTGTGTAATTGCTACCATCATCTTTCAACTTAGCTTTCTCTAGGAACGCATTAAAATTCAACGGAACAACATCACGGGCCATTTATCTACAACAACATAGACATGCAAAATACTATCAGGTACTAAGTTCCAGATAAATTAAAGTTCAATTAATCATATTACTTAAGAACTCCCACTTAGATAGATATCCCTCTAATCATCTAAGTGATCCATATCAACTAAACCATGTCCGATCATCACGTGAGATGGAGTAGTTTTCAATGGTGAACATCACTATGTTGATCATATCTACTATATTGTTTACGCTCGACCTTTCGGTCTCAATGTTCCGAGGCCATATCTACATATGCTAGGCGCGTCAAGTTTAACCCGAGTATTCCGCGTGTGCAAAACTGGCTTGCACCCGTTGTATGTGAACGTAGAGCTTATCACACCCAATCATCACGTGGTGTCTCGGCACGACGAACTGTAGCAACGGTGCATACTCAGGGAGAACACTTATACCTAGAAATTTAGTGAGAGATCATCTTATAATGCTACCGTCGTACTAAGCAAAATAAGATGCATAAAGGATAAACATCACATGCAATCAATATAAGTGATATGATATGACCATCATCATCTTGTGCCTTTGATCTCCATCTCCAAAGCACCGTTATGATCACCGTCGTCACCAGCTTAACACCTTGATCTCCATCGAAGCATCGTTGTCGTCTCGCCAACTATTGCTTCTATGACTATCGCTATCGCTTAGTGATAAAGTAAAACAATTTCATGGCGATTGCAATTCTTACAATAAAGTGACAACCATATGGCTCCTGCCAGTTGCCGATAACTGTGTTACAAAACATGATCATCTCATACAACAATTTATATAACCACGTCTTGACCATATCACATGACAACATGCCCTGCAAAAACAAGTTAGACGTCCTCTACTTTGTCGTTGCAAGTTTTACATGGCTGCTACGGTCTTAGCAAGAACTGTTCTTACCTACGCATCAAAACCACAATGATTTTTTATTAAGTTTGCTGTTTTAACCTCCAACAAGGACCGGGCATAGTCACACTCGATTCAACTAAAGTTGGAGAAACAGACACCCACTAGCTACCTGTGTGCGAAGCACGTCGGTAGAATCAGTCTCGCATAAGCGTACGCGTAATGTCAGTCTGAGCCACTTCATCCAACAATACCGCCGAATCAAAGTATGACATGCTGGTAAGCAGTATGACTATTATCGCCCACAACTCTTTGTGTTCTACTCGTGCATATAACATATACGCATAGACCTGGCTCGGATGCCACTGTTGGGGAACACAGCAATTTCAAAATAATTCATACGATCACGCAAGATCTATCTAGGAGATGCATAGCGACGAGAGGGGGAGAGCATCTTCATACCCTTGAAGATCGCAAAGCGAAAGCGTTTATCAACACGGTTGATGTAGTCGTACACCTTCACGATCCGTCCTGATCAAGTACGGAACGTACGGCACCTCCGTGCTCAGCACATGTTCAGCTCGACGACGTCCTCGCCTTCTTGATCCAGCAAGACCCACGAAGTAGTAGATGAGTTCCGGCAGCACGATGGTGTGGTGATGGTGTTGGTGAAGAACAATCTCCACAGGGCGTCGCCAAGCACAACGGAAACTATGAAGGACGATAAACTAGAGGGGACGGGGTTGCCGGCACATGTCTTGGTGATTCTTGATGTGTCTTGGGTGCCAGCCCTACCCCTCTATTTATATGTTGAGTCCTGGCGTCGAAACTTGGAGTAAAAGCCTATACAAAGTCAGTTTCACCCGAAAGGCAAGAGTTCTTCTCGGACTCCAGGACCAGACGACAGGGTTCCCGACGTCTGGATCCAGACGCCAGGGACATTGGCGTCTGGCCCCTGGACTCCGCAAAACTTCCTTTTGCGCTTTCCAAAAACCTTGTGGGCTTTCCCCTTTGGCCCAAATAAAGTGTTCTCGTACCCAAACATTTCAGGAAACATCCGAACCCCTTCCGGTAAATTCTGGAACCCTTCCGGAGACCAAACACTATTATCCCATATATCAATCTTTATATTCGGACCATTCCAGAGTTCCTCGTCATGTCCGTGATCTCATCCGGGACTCCGAATAATATTCGGTAACCAACATACACAACTCATATAATGCTATATCGTCAACGAACGTTAAGCGTGCGGACCCTACGGGTTCGAGAACTATGTAGACATGACCGAGACATCTCTCTGGTCAATAACCAATAGCGGAACCTGGATGCCCATATTGGCTCCTACATATTCTACGAAGATCTTTATCGGTCGAACCGCATAACAACATACGTTGTTCCCTTTGTCATCGGTATGTTACTTGCCCGAGATTCGATCGTCGGTATCATCATACCTAGTTCAATCTCGTTACCAGCAAGTCTCTTTACTCGTTCCATAATGCAACATCCCGCAACTAACTTATTAGTCACATTGCTTGCAAGGCTTATAGTGATGTGCATTACCGAGAGGGCTCAGAGATACCTCTCCGACTATCTGAGTGACAAATCCTAATCTCGATCTATGCCAACCCAACAAACACCATTGGAGACACCTGTAGAGCATCTTTATAATCACCCAGTTACGTTGTGACGTTTGATAGCACACTAAGTGTTCCTCCGGTATTCGGGAGTTGCATAATCTCATAGTCATAGGAACATGTATAAGTTATGAAGAAAGCAATGGCAATAAACTAAACGATCATAGTGCTAAGCTAACGGATGGGTCAAGTCAATCACATCACTCTCTAATGATGTGATCACGTTCATAAAATGACAACTCATGTCTATGGCTAGGAAACCTAACCATCTTTGATTAACGAGCTAGTCAAGTAGAGGCATACTAGTGACACTCTGTTTGTCTATGTATTCACACATGTACTAAGTTTCCGGTTAATACAATTCTAGCATGAATAATAAACATTTATCATGATATAAGGAAATATAAATAACAAGTTTATTATTGCTTCTAGGGCATATTTCCTTCAGTTGCACCATGTCCCTTCCTCTGCAACTTTTTCCTCATCTAGTGAAGCTTGATCCTTAATTTTGTTCTTATGACTGGTGTTGAACTAGGGGCGGGGTGAGGGTGGCGGTTGAGTTTGTACTTTTACTATTTTTATTTAAATGTTTGATGCATTGTCGTAATCCTTAAAAGTTTTGTTTTCCATGGTTACATTGGAGTGCCTCAGACCTGGCTTGGAACTGTTCGGAGCTCCCTTGTGATCAATGGCAGAGCTATGTTCAAAGCTGTTGGGGCCATGGACCCCAGCCTTCATAAAATATGTGAAAGAAAAAATTATTTTGAAGGGGAAGATTAGGGAAAATAGAGTCCCCCCCCCAACATCCATATTTATGTCTGGCCTTCCCAAACTTACTTGTGATGCCATTGACATGAACCCTTTTCAAGTGGCAATGAAACTCGTTGTGGGTGATGGGATCAAGACAAGTTTCTGGTTTGATCATTTGTTGCATGGTTGCCCCCTAAAGAGATTGCCCCCTCCATATTTGCAATTGCTCGGCGCAAATGCCTCACTGTTTTTGAAGCTCTTCGCGATAATCGTTGGATGTGGTAGTTTGGAAAATCCTCTCTAGCTAATCAAATTCACGAGTTTGTTGGCCTATGAATCTCTCTTCGTGATGTGTATCTTGAGCGAATCACTCCTGATGCCATCTAATAGACGACTCTTTCAAATGGTGATTACTCTGTGGCTTTAGCTCATAGGCATCAATTGAAGGTGTGTCGATTCGTTTCAAGGCACACAAGCATGGGGAGTCCCAAGTTGAGCCAAAGTACAATCTGCTTGTCTGCTTCTCCTACATCTCTAAGTACTAACCACGGACCATCTTCCTATATGTGGTTAGTCTCATGAAGAGGTTTGCAGTCTATGCCGATCTGAATTTCAAACAAACAAGCATCTTTCTCGGGGTTGCTTTTTTTGGGGGGGGGGGGGGGGGGGGGCTCTTGGGCTATCGTTGATGGATGGTCCTCGATCATGGCAAGCTTGGACCCAGATTTCTTTTTTCCATGATTAAGGACCGGTGGAACAAAAATATTGAGGTTTTGGACTCGTCGAGGCGGGGCTGGCATGTGTGAAAGGAGAGTAACTAGAGGCTTTTTCAGAAAACCTCTTTGCAGCTTTTGGATGTTGCTTGCCTTGTCACCGAGGACCTTCTCCAATTTGGGTGGTTGTGGGAAACGACATGTAATTCTTATGGCTTTTTTGTCTTGTAAATATCTTTTGTATGCTTTTACTTTTTCCATGTCTATATGAAATCGCCACACCATTTGCATTTTATCGTCTAAAAGCAATCCTTAAGAGTAAATTGCCCAGTCGGTCCGGTTCCTTGCAGCAAATTAGTAGAAATTTGAAGGTGCAAAAATGGCACTATAGTATGAAAAATGAAAGCTTAGTTAAATCGGTGTGCTTTTGAGTAAAAGAAAAAAAAAGAATATGTACTTTGTGCAAGCCCTACTTGATCAATAATGTGCATTAGTTATCCAGAAAAAAAGTGCAACAATGATGACGCGGTGGCCACCAAATCCCCCAACAAACTATAGCTACAGTTAAACAAGCGCTCCCAACTACCAATGTCTCACGAACAAAGTCAGAAGGTCCATCGCCAGGACTAGCAAAATTTTGGATGAAGGGCCTCAAAAACTCAGCACTCATTCACTGGAAGTGAAATCAGAGCGTATGGCACGAGGCACGGCAGTTTTGGGGGGGAAAAGAAACTGTGGTAACCAACCTGCCTCTGGTGCTACCGAAAGCGCGCCGATCCGGCTCGCAGTTTACGTCAACTTTTCAGAGCCCCGATGTCTCGTTCTCAAGCGCTCTCGCCGGGGAAACGTGACCTGTCGGTCACAATACGCAACGCCTTGGAGTTGACGTGTCTCTGTCCGGAAGCCATCAAGAACTGGTTTTGTTTCCTTTAAGCTGAATTTTTTGGCCGATTCACAATCCATTCACCAACAAGTTACACTACGACATTGTTATGTCCATCGTCGCTGACGAGCCTCAGGTCATCTCGAGTCTATCTCTCTTGTCTCCATCAGATGCTAGGTACAAGGGGCCCGTCAGCTAAACCATCCCCATCCCACGCTCTGCAAGCAACATGAGCACCACACCAACACCCATGGGGCGGAGCGCATGGTACGAGGGATCCATAAGACGGGTGAGCTCCTGCAGGGAAGCCATCATTAGCCACCCCGATGCAGAATGAACACTGCTGTTAGCAGCGGCCGCAGGTCAAGAGAGAGGAGAAGGGTAGCATCATTGTCGTATCATTAGGTTTGGTTGGTTGATCCGGTGGCGGCCATGTCGTACGATCAGGTGCTCTCTGTTCTTGGCGGTGGCGGGAAGGCGGCGGCGGCGAGCGCGTGGAGCGGCCATGGAAGCAACATCACGAGGCAGATCGTCAAGTGCACCAGGTGGCAGCTGGAGGAGACCACCGACCTCATCACCTGCCCTTACCACTACTACTGCGACAGCTCCTACCCGGGCGACTACTCGGCTGCCGTCGGCGTCCTCGTCGCCGTTTTGGCCCTTTACTGCCTCCTGTCCGCGGCGGCCTTCACCGTGGTAGAGATCGTCAGGGCTGGCGGCGGCGGTGGCTCGGCGACGGCGGCCGGTGGCGTCGGGCGGATCAAGCGGAAGTACCTGGTGCCGTCGGGGCCCTTCATGATGCCGCTGGTGCTGCTGGTGCTCGCCAAGGGGCAGCGGATCAACGCCGTCTTCCCGCTTTCGCGGCTCGGCCCGGCATTGCTGCTCACGCTGCAGGCGTCGGCGCTGGCGTTCCGGAACGAGGCCGACGGGGACGTGCGCTACGCCGTGCTCGAGGCGTCCACCGTGTCCGGGATCCTGCACGCGAGCCTCTACCTGGACGCCGTCGTGCTGCCCTACTACACGGGCACGGACGCGCTCCGGTGGTCGCGGTTCTCCGGCAAGTGCGCCACCTGCCTCTGCCGGATGGAGCCGCTGCTCGTGGGCGGCCGGACGGTGCTCTACCGGGGCTTGTCCAAGACAGCGCTGGCCGTCATTTTCGCGCTCTGCTCCAGGATGGTGTGCCGGATCTACGGCGAGGAGCGGCTGAGCGCGTGGACGCGGTCGGCGCTGGAGGCCGCGGGCTGGCTTTTCGTGTCTTGCGACGCCGTGTACCTCGCCGGCTGGGTGATTGCCGAGGGCGCCATGGCGAGCGCGGTCGTGTACGGGCTCGTCGCCGGGCTGGTGTTCTTGTGTGTATTTGGGAAGGTTTACAGATTCTTGGCGTGGGTGGAGAACAGGCAGGTCCAATGGAAACCAAGCCTTACCTGCCACAATGTGGTTTGATCATTTCTTTCTTTCTTTCTTTTTTCCTTTTGGTTCTGGAGGAAACTGTAAAGAATAATAACCAATTAAGTCAGCTTTTGTGTATATATATATATATAATTGCAAAGCATTATAATAGTTAATTGGGATTTTCTGTGCACAACTTTTTTTTAGAATGCACAAAAAGATAATTTTAAAGCATATGAGCCACATAACTTTGATGACTGAACAACCTTATGAAGTTTTAGCTTCCTAAAACGACTTTATAAGGTATGGTCAATAGAAAATTAAAAAGCCAAGAAGTAGGCTAGAATTAAACACCACTCTACTACCCCGCTTTTCCTTTCCTTTTACTAAAAGACTCAGCAAATATCTCCATGCCAGTGTTGACAACATGAGGCTATGATCTCAGCATTTGGTAGGTGATTGGGACAAATTAACCATAACAATGTGGTAGCTAGTTCTCTCGTGAAGCAATGACCTACCTGATGCTAATTCATGAGCAATCCCCTTGTGACCGTGTTTCCTTTCTTCCAGAATTGCTAATTTTTATCCAGCTGAAAACAATTCGGTTTCGGTCGAATTATTCGCCCGTCCGATCTTGCGCAACGGTTCTTGCTAGAAGAGTACGCTTTTAATGTTATTGTCTTTTTCACATTAAAAAATATATTTCCTCTCGTTAGGGGGTTGGCCATTTGTTCGGCGGCTTCGGCTTCCCTTCGGAGCTCTCCCTCCTTGCATGCTTGAAGGCATCTCAGTTCGTCATTCAAGTTGCTCTTCAGTGGTTGGTTGTTGTATTTCTTTCTCCTGATCAATCTCAAAGTACATTTTATACAAATCCATGCACGCTCGCTATATTGTTGTTAGGTATATAGCGAAGCCGCCGGCCATCACCATGATCTAGAAATTTAGCATCTTACTATGATTGTAGAAGTTCTACATTTCTTTTGCTACTGTATTGCATAACCACGATTATAAAATTAATATGCTATGATGGTGCAACTTTAGGAAGACAAGGTGGGTGCATACAGATGATCATAGATGAAAATTCTGATGTTTGGTTACCGGATAAAGTAAATATAGATACATACTCCCTCCATCTCAAAATAAATGTCTTAAATTTAGTATAACTTTAACTTTAGTACTTAGTACAACTTGTTCGACACGATTTTGTATCGAAAAAGGGAAGTTAAATACTCTTGATGGTTCTTGGCAAAAAAAAAATTACTCTTGAATGGTATTAAAGAAAACAAAAAAGAATCACGGGTTGATTTTTTTTCTTTATTTCCCACTCTTATGTGACTAACCCTACAATTAATTTTTGACGTGAAAGATTTTCCTTAAGTGCAGGGTGCACAAGAAAAAAAAATGCACATGGATTAGGGCATGCATGTGATCTCTTGATTAACCTTGTAAATGTTGCATGGCAAAATAGTACATGCAGTGGCGGAGCCAGAATTTTCTGAACTAGGGGGACCAAGCGATGTTAAAATAGGTTGGGAAGAGCTAAACATTGAAAGGGACTGAGCTTTTTAGCAGCAAATGATCACTATATATATACTGTTTATAAGAAAAGTAGTAGCAAATCATTGATGTTTAGAGCATCTCCAGCCGCGTCCCCAAAAAGACCCCCCGGCGATTTTTCGGTCACCGGCGTAAAAAAATCGGCCCAGTCGCGCCCCCAAGGGCCCAGTTTTCGCTGGTTCGGATCGAAATTGACGCCGGCGGACCCAACCCGAACCCGGCGCACTGGGGTCGCTCGGGGGCGCCGGGCGAATCTTTTTTGGCGCGAAGAGCCGCGGGCCAGCCGCGTCAGCGACTCGACTCTCTTCTCGCCGCTTCGTCGTCCTCATCGCCTCGTTTCCCATGGCGAATCAATGCCAAAGCTGCGCGCTGCCGCGCCGGTCAGCCTCCATTGATGCCTCACGGGCGGCGCAGTGAAGGCCGGGCGACGCGCGTCCCCTCGGTCGGCACGCCATCAAGCCACGCGTAACGCACCGGCCAAGCCTACCACGCGGTGCCTCCACCTATATAAACCGACCACCAGCGCGCCGGAGGCACGCACAGACACTCCACCGCCGACGCGCCCATTTCTCCCCCTTCCTCCTCTCGCCGTCTCCAGTCCATTAGAATGGCCGAGCGCTTTTCAGGCGACGGCGCGGCGGCGAATGGCTTCGGGCGTCGCCATCTTCACGAGGACGAGGCTCGCGTCCTTTTCGAGGCCGAGTACCCGGTCCCGCCAGACATGCGGGTGCGCGGGGCTTGGAGGATTAGCGCCGGCGGCGTGCCGGTGCCATCACCACCCACCGGGGCAGCGCGGCGTGCGAAGATTGCACGTATCCGCGCGTCCCTACCGCGACGACGAGGGAGGGGCCACGGTACGTCCCCGATAGCCCGCTCTAGGAGCCCTACTTCCGACGCCGTCACGCCGAGCAGCTCGAGGCCACCAACGGCGTCGTGCCCTCCGGCAGGCTCAACTCCGATGGCCGGTGCCGGTGGTGGGGCGTGCCCGGCCGCATGTTGGAGGCCGTCCTCGAGTACATTGAGGGCGGCAACACGCCGTGCCTCGAGTACCCCGCTCCCCCGTCCTTCTCACGCCGCCGTGGAAGCTCCTAGACGCCGAGGCGCATGGAGCGGCCCAGGACGTCCTCCTCCTCGTCCGGCCGCTCGTCGGGCTCTCCCTGCCTCCGCCCCATCAAGCCGGAGCCCCAGAACACGCCTGTCAGCGCGCGCACCCGCAGCTCCGGCGTCCGCATCGGCGACAACGCCCCCCCCCCCACCGGCCGCTTCGTCCTCGTCGAGCCTAAGCCGGAGCCCGGGCTCCCTGCGGAGTACGAGGAGATAGCCCGGCGCGGCTTCTCCGACGAGGACGCCCTGCGATGGGCGCGGGACGACTACCTCCGGACGGAGATGACCCGGCAGACCCGGGCCCTGGAGGAGATCGCCGCCCGCAAGCGTGGGCGTGAGGACGAGCACGGCATCGTCGTCCTTGACAGCGACGACGACGACGACGCCCCCGGACCGTCCAACCCGCCGCGCCAACCGGGGGAGGGATGCAGCAGGGACGGCGGCGGAGACGACGACGACGGCGACGACGACGACGACTACACGCGGTTCTACCGCCTTCTCGGCATGTAAACTGCAAAGGCGGGCGGCGGGTGGCGGGCGGCGAGCGGCGAGGTAGACGGCAAGGAGTGGTGATGGAGACGGCGGGGGCAGCCCGTGCTAGTTTTTTTCTTTTTTTGTAAAATATGTTTAAATTTGAACGAACTCGCCGATATTTGCGATAAATTTGAGGCGTGTTTGCCCCGTATTTGACTTTTTCAAAAAAAAACGTGGGCGCTGCGACTGAGGGGCATCACGCCCCCAGTGCGTGGTTTAGCGCCGGTGCGCCCCCAGGGGGCGATTTTTAGCCCCTCCTAGGGGGCCAACGGCTGGAGATGCTCTTAGAGGGTTCAGCCCCCCAGCTGGTACCCGTCTCTGCCACCGAGTACATGCATGCATTAAAGGCGAACATGTACTCCATCCGTTCCTAAATATAAGTCTGTTTAGACGTTTTAAATGAAATACAACATATGGATATATGTAGACATATTTTAGAGTGTAAATTTACTCATTTTGTTCAGTATGTGGTCACTTGTTAGAATCTCTAAAAAAGACTTATATTTAGAAACGAAGGGAGTAGTAAGGATCTGTTGGTTCATAACTAACTTTGTGACAACTAAACTTAGGTAAAATGTTAAATGTGGTTGCCATAAAAAATGTGGCTAACAAGATGACCACTACAAGTATGGCAAAATTTGACAAAAAATTGAGCCTATGACATATGGATCATGTAGCTAGAAAAACATGGCAAAACACAAGCGTGCCAATGAACCAAACACACGGCTAAAATATTGTGACACAACTAAGATTAGACGTGACAACCTTAAACTGCAAACCGAACATGCCCTAAGTTTTTTGTCAATGGCATGTACAACAGTATAAGGTGGCCGCGGCGACTATAGAAATACATAGACGAATACATGTATATTGTCCAGTAAGCATGCATACTTCTCTGAATATCTGAAACACCTATGGTGGACTCAGGCCGGGCTGACCTCGCAGGGTCTAGGTTCAACTTTAAATTCAGTCAACTGAGTTTGCATCCGTCGCAACTATATCTCTCCTTAAGCAAGATGGAACGATCACCTCGCTGAAGGGTGTACACTAATTGGGTCGGTCCATTCACGCACACCCACAGTTGAATACCCGAAATATCTACGATGGACTCAGGCCGGGCTGGCCTCGCAGGGTCCAGATTCAGCTTCAAATTCAAATTCAGTCAACTGAGTCTGCATCCGTTGCCACTATATTTTTCCTTAAGCAAGATGGAACGATCACCTCACTGAAGGGTGTACACTAATCGGGCCGGTCCATTCACGCACACCCACAGTTGAATTCCCAAAATACCTATGATGGACTCAGGCTGGGCTGGCCTCGCAGGATCCAGGTTCAGCTTTAAATTCAGTCAACTGAGTCTGCATCCGTCGCGACTATATCTCTCCTTAAGCGAGATGGAATGATCACCTCGCTGAAGGGTGTACACTAATCGGGTCGGTCCATTCACGCACATCCACAGTTGAATACCCGAAATACCTACGATGGACTCAGGCCGGGCTGGTCTTGCAGGGTCCAGGTTCAGCTTCAAATTCAGTCAACTGAGTCTGCATCCGTCGCGACTATATCTCTCCTTAAGCGAAATGGAACGATCACCTCGTTGAAGGGTGTACACTAATCGGGCCGGTCCATTCACGCACACCCACAGTTGAATACCCGAAATACCTATGATGGACTCAGGCCGGGCTGGCCTTGCAGGGTCTAGGTTCAGCTTCAAATTCAGTCAACTGAATCTGCATCCATCGCGACTATATCTCTCCTTAAGCGAAATGGAACGATCACCTCGTTGAAGGGTGTATACTAATCGGGTCGGTCCATTCACACACACCCACAGCTGAATACCCAAAATACCTATTATGGACTCAGGCCGGGCTGGAGCGCGCCAGATTCGAACCCTACTTTCCTATTTTGGAGCAACGACGGCTAGCCACTGCGCTTGCCTTTGGTTCGTGAAAGAACAGTAGGGCGACGCAACTTAAGTCCAAACGAGTTGCGTTTCATTGATTCTTCTCCGTTTTTCCAGTTTTTTGTTTGTTTTTTCATCGAGGTTTCTCCATTTTTTCTCTATTTTCATTGGGATTTTTCCTTTTCTTCCTTTTTTATTTGGTTTTCTTTATTTCTTTGTTTCTTAAGTTTTTTCAAATTTATTTTTCCTTTGGTTTATTTTGTTTATTTTTCGTTTTTCATTTTTTGGGGTTTTCTTTGTTTCCTTTGTTTTTCATTCTACATTCTTATATACTTGTTCAGCTTTTTTCAAAAACTTATCAATTTTTTTTCAAAAATGCTGAACAATATATATATATATATATATATATATATATATATATATATATATATATATATATATATACTATTTTAAAGTATAAAAAAACCCGCGGCGCTCGTGGGCTGGCCCAGCTTGCTGCCCCTTCAGCGAGTCTGAAGCCAGACTCGCTGGAAGCGAGATATAGGCGGGGAATTTGATTATTTGCCAGCCCTTACTTGGGACTTTGCTATTTTTTCACTAGTTACTTTGTATTTAATCTGATGACACTTTTTATTTGGGTGTTTGATATTTTGCCCTCTCTTAGATGGATCCCGCTAAAAAGGACGAATTTACCCTTCCTCTTGATTGACCAGGAACAGAGGGTTGCGGTCGTTCTCATCCCCTCCCTCCGTCTCTCGCATGCAGGTTCAAACAGAGGCAACGGCGGCAACTGCTGGACGACGGCGGCGGCCCTGGCGGTGCTCGACGGCGGCGGTCCTGGTGAGTCTCTCTCTCTCTCTCTCTCTCTCTCTTTCCCGCTCCCTCCCTCTTTCCCGCTCCCTCCCTCTCTTCTCTCTTGTTCATATCCTTGGTGGCGCCCTAGGGTTAGGGTGACCAGCAAGGGGAGTGGCGGCCGGTCGGAGCCTCGCCGCGACTCGTCGACTCGCGGCGCCCCGCAGGGCCCCCGGCTTGCCCGCGCATCGACGATCGCCGATGCACCTGAAAATCGCCATGTGTTGTTGTTGTGTGCGCGGGGGCTGAAATTCTCACTTCCGTGCTTCTGCTGCGGCCTCTATGTGTTGTTGCTGTTTGTTGTAGCTGCCGCCTTCGCTATGTGCTGCTGTTGTGTGTTGCTTCTGTCGCCACTATTGCTTACTTGCTGGTGTACATCTCATAATTTTTGCTTGATTTCTTGCTGTTACAGACCACATAACTCAGATGAGCTAGGTGTTGAAGATGGCTGAACCGGAGAGAGGTGACCACATCGTAGTAGACGGCTTCGACTTTCCTCCTTTGTTTGTTCCCGAGCCGAGGTGACAAAGCAAAGTAGCTTCTTTTTGGTGCTCATTGTCCAGTACATTAGCGAATACACGCTAACTCCATAGTATGTTGCTCCTTATTGGTCATTGTCGAGTAGCACCACAACTTGATGTGGCCGTCACTCCAACAAGGCACATGATCACTATGCCACAGAGTCTCCAAGGAAGTCCCAATCCAGTGACAAGAAGGATGTTGGCCATGGCATTGGCTGATGAGGCGTCGCGAAAACCCACCCCTACCATGGAGGACACCATGATAGCATACGACATGGCCTCAAGCTCAAAAGCTAGGAAGTTGACCCCAAAGAGAAGGAAGTACTAGTGTTGTGCTTGATCTTCTCTATACTTTTGGTTGTAATATGACAGACTTAGCATCCTTTACTTTGGATGTAACATGGCAGCATGGCCATAACTATTTCTTTATGTTTTTGGTTGTAGCATGGCAGCTACTATGGCCGTGTGCTTTTGGTTGTAAAACATGGCAGAAAGAAAAGATTATGGTAGATGGTGTATGACCATGTTAAGTGCTTTATTTCGCTATATTGTCTTGATATTGTGTCATGGTGTATGAATATGTCCATCTGGAAATATATGTTTGAATTTTGCTGTTTTGTACATACATATCTTCAAATGTGAATTAAGAGGCAAAATGCTGTCCAAATTTAGCCAAAATGCTGCCCAAAATTTGAACATTTTTTTGAACCACCCAGAAAAATCTCTAAGAATTACAGAAAATCATTCATATATGTGTGACTAATCTGGAAAAGTTTTATTCAATTTGGATCATTGGTTCAACGGCAAAATGCATTTCAACTTTGAGCTTAAGTAGTTTAATCAAATTTTGGCCAAAATTTGAAGTTGTCAGAAAAGTTTCAAATAATTTGAGAAATTCAATCATATATGTACGACTAATCTGGAAAATTTTCATGCAATTTGGATCATCAGTTCAACGGCAAAATGCATTTCAACTTTGAACTTAACTGGTTTGACCACATTTTGACCAGAATTTAAAAGTTGTTAGAAAAAATTCAAAAAACTACGGTAAATCACTCATATCTGCGTGACTAATCTGAGAAAGTTTCATGCAATTTGAATCATTGGTTCAATGGCGTTATGCATTTCAACTTTGAGCTTATGAAGATATATACTGGAGCTAAGGGAGTTTGAACGGGGAAGGCGGGGGCGCAGGGAGCAGTGGGGCAGCATCAAGCAGCATGAGGAGCATGAGAGGGCGAGAAGCCCACAGAGCAGCAAGGGGGAGAAGCAGGTACATCTGCGGGGGAGCGACGGCGGCTGTGATTTTGGACGGGAATGGCTAAGGATGTGCTTTGTTTGGGTCCAAGGGTACAATGGTTCTTTATTTTGTCTACTTAGTTTGTCAATTATTTCCATGGATTGTTTTTTGTTGAAAGTGGCAAAAGATCAAAGTACGAAGTAATAAGTGTCACCTGATCAATTACAATCTAACTAGTGGCAAATTGTCAAAGTCCAAAGTAAAAGGTGGCAAAAAAATCAAATCCCCCGATATAGGCGCACCGGTCTGCATCCACGTGTGATGTCGTCTGTAGTCTGTACCAAGGCGACTGGGCTCCACTTGTTCAAAATAAGTATAGCTTGCTTAGCTTGCTTCGCCCCGAATCAATCAATCAAATCAACTTCCTCCCGAGTGTTTCGTCATCGGATCGAACACAGCCAGGCCGCGGAGGCGGAGGAGGAGCCGATGGAGCCCGGCCAGTGCGAGATCGCGCGCCTGCCGGAGGAGATCCTGTCGGCGGCGCTCTCCCGCACGTCGCCGCGCGACGCTTGCCGCGCCGCGGCGGTCTCCCCGGCGTTCCGCGCCGCCGCCGACTCCGACGCCGTGTGGGCCTGCTTCCTGCCGCCGCCCGCCGACCTCCCGCCGCTGGCCGACGGGGAGCTGCTGCTGCCGCCGCGCGGGAAGAAGGGCCTGTTCCTCCGCCTCTCCGGCAGCCCCGCCCTCCTCCCAGGCGGACTGGTATGTATTTTGTATACACATACAACTAACCCCTGGAACAAATTTGGTTGACCGCTAGCTAATCAACTCAAGTGGCGCCATGGTGCAGAGCATGTGGCTGGACAGGGAGAGCGGCGCCAAGTGCTACATGGTGCCGGCGAGGGACCTGTCCATCGCGTGGCGCGACACGCCGCGCTACTGGTCCTGGATCCATCTCGCCGACTCAAGGTTTCTTGCCATCCTCCTTTGTTCTTTCCTTGCAGCTAGCTTCTGTTCCAATCGTTAATTTTGATAGTGCTGTTGCATACCTTCTTGCGTTGTAGTCTTATAATTGCAAGTGGAAGTGCTAGGATGCAGGGTAGTAGCCACGAGGGCCAAAACCCAGAATATTCAGTAGCCATGAAAAAACTAGCAGTGAGTTCAGCAAAGTTTGCAATTTTAATTTGCCCAGTTGAGTACCCCTCCATTTCTAAATATAAGACCTTGTGTTTCAATATGGAAGTATATAGACACATTTTAGAGTGTAGATTTACTCATTTTGCACCGTGTGTAGTTTGTATTAGAATCTCTATAAAAAGGCTTATATTTAGGAATGGAGGGAGTATTTTGCAACGCGCGATGCTGATGGTTTTCTGCAACTTATGATATTGTTTCGTTCTCGTCTTGGTTACGAATCTTAACGGGCTGGATTGGCCGGCCGATGCATCGGTGAGCATTGGAGGCACTGACCTTGCCCGCAAGGTCTGCCTCCAACCTAACCCGCAAAGAAGCCATGCAGAGGATGTGGTGCTCCCTCGTGAAAGGGGTGATGGTTGGATGGAGCTGGAGCTAGGAGAGTTTGTCTGCGAGGGGGATGAAGATGGCGACGTTTCCTTCGGTCTGGCGGAGACGAAACGTTTGAACGGCAAGGGCGGTCTCATCATGCAGGGAATCGAGATAAGGCATAAGAATTAAAACGGACTAATTATGGGAGGAGCTTCTGGGATTAAACCGATCGTATCCACGGTTTAATCCAGTATATAAGGGAAACTGAGGCATCATATTTTCTTGTAATGTGTGTTTTTAAACTGCTGTCTTGGGTTTCATTCTATTTCTATTGATGTGACCGATGAATCATTTTTGCTTGTTTCATCTTAAAAGAAGAAACAGTTGATGAAGAGAGGAATATTACCCTCTCTCTGTTGTACATCGACCTCTCTTGAGGTTAATTAAGAGATCTGATCCATTTGATATTACGATAAAGCTAATTTCCTGCCGGTCGGAGTTTTGCAACAGGCCGAACGACCTGGATGCCGTCCATTATAGATCGTACGACCATCGCGCTCCAAAACGAGCAGTTCATTGATATTTACATGCCTTGCCACCGCCTAGTGAAAAAAACGCTTCGTTCATATCTCGTCTTCGGGTCCCCGCCCAGCGTCATAAGAGAGGGGCGCTCGATCCCGCATCCGTCGGCGCACTGGCTAGCGCCGCCGCCGGAAGGCCGCTCCTCCGTCATCACGCCTCCTCCCCTAATATCCTTACCGCCCTTTCTCTCGTCCCCGTCCGCCGTGTCCTACCTCGCCTTAACCCGGCTCGTCGGTGAGCACAGAAGCCATGGCGCTTGTTGCTGCTCACCTACTCCGCATCGCCCGGCGCCTCGCCTCGGCCTCCTCCTCACCGTTGTCTGCCGTTTCAGCCCAAGGCCGTCAGCTCCTCTGCCTCCGGTCAGCGACTGCCTCTTTCCAGCCTGAATCCTCCCAGCCACGCCTGCGCATCCTCATTTCCCAGCTCCCTGGCCCCATCGCCCATCTCTCTACTCACAGCTCAATGAACAAGGTAGACATGATATAGTCAGTCTCACCCAAACCTTCATCTATCTAAAAATAATAGAGGGGGCTTGACGAGGGCCGACATGCTGTCGTTGGTCAAATCAAATCGTGGATTCGTATCTGGTCAGCTGCATCTAGAGCAGAGGAGATGCCACGCGATGATGAATTGTGCATGGGAAAACTGAGTATAGTCCAACACGGTTCAGCCACCGGCATAATTACACGCGCTGATTAGTGATTAGCAGATCTTCCACAAAAAAAGTGATTGGTAGAGACGTCGTGGCGTCTTGGCCTTGTGCTCTAGGTTCCTCTGCTTGCTGCACTAGCCGGGAACTGCCAGTTTGGGTTCAGCATTTTGTGAAGAGTTCAACATTTTGTGAGATAACAAGACAGGCCAACCTGCCAAAAAATACTACTCAGTTAGTCAGGTTGATGCATCATCTTTCACTGACCGGTTGCATCAAGTGTCTTTGTAAAAAAAATGTCACTTTTTTTTTGTTCTACAACAGTTGATGCAACGTCTTTTCACTAAATCTTCTACTGCTCGGGTTACCAACATGACTTTTCTGCAATTATCATGCTGCTAATACTGTAGTTTATCAGGGTGCTAATGATATAGTTATCACACTGCTTATGCTAAAATTACCATGTTGAATTTCAATGGAGTCATATATGTTTTTGGTATGTGTGCGTTGGTCTGTGGTAACTTTGACCGGGGAAAAAATTGGTGAGACATACCTCAATATCGCAAAACTTGATTACTTACGCATAAATACCCGCGTCAAAATACACCCCGATAACTCATGTGCAAATAGCATGATAATTTATGCAGAACAGAGTCAATAACTTTGTTACAAACACCTTTTTTGCGGGGGTAGGTACAAACACCTTGACACCAAGGGAAACAGAATTGTTGGAAACATAACCCCCCACCCCATAAATCATGTGCAAATAGCATGATAATTACGCAAAATGGAGTTGATAACCTATGTACAAAAACCATGGTAACTTTTGACCAGGGGGAAATAATAATTGAAAACGCACCCCACCCCACACCCGATAATTCCTGTGCAAATAACGTGATAATTTATGCACAGTGGAGCTGATAACCTATGCACAGACACCGCGATAATCTTTGACCAAGGGTAAAAGAATTTGTTGGAAACATACACACCCCCCTCCCCCGGCGCGATAACTTCTGTGCAAATAACGTGATAATTGACGCACAACAGAGCTAATAACCTATGTCAAAAGATATGTAAAGAACATAGATAGTAAAGGTAGAAGATCATTTCGGGTAGATAGGAGAGCTATTAAAATCCAACTGTGCATGCATCACCGCTCACGCACCCTCGACAACTTCTATATAAGTAGTATGATAACAGACACACCACAAACCTGATAACTTAGGTATAAACACCACGGTAACTTTAACCCAAGGAAAAAGGTTGTTATAACCAATGTAACTTTAAACCAGGGGGGTTAGGCACCCCAAGTAACTTTATATGTAAATAGCATGATAATTTACACACCGCAAACATGAAGGAAATATGCCCTAGAGGCAATAATAAAGTTGTTATTTATATTTCCTTATATCATGATAAATGTTTATTATTCATGCTAGAATTGTATTAACCGGAAACTTAGTACAAGTGTGAATATATAGACAAACAAAGCGTCACTAGTATGCCTCTACTTGACTAGCTCGTTGAATCAATGATGGTTATGTTTCCTGACCATAGAAAAGAGTTGTCACTTGATTAACGGGGTCACATCATTGGAGAATGATGTGATTAACTTGACCATCCATTAGCTTAGCACGATATTCGTTTAGTTTGTTGCTATTGCTTTCTCCGTAACTTATACATGTTCCTATGACTATGAGATCATGCAACTCCCGAATACTGGAGGAACACCTAGTGTGCTATCAAACGTCACAACGTAACTAGGTGACTATAAAGATGCTCTACAGGTGTCTTCGATAGTGTTTGTTGAGTTGGCATAGATCGAGATTATGATTTGTCACTCTGAGTATCGGAGAGGTATCTCTGGGCCCTCTTGGTAATGCACATCACTATAAGCCTTGCAAGCAATGTAACTAATGAATTAGTTACGAGATGGTGCATTACGAAAACAAGTAAAGAGACTTGCCGGTAACGAGATTGAACTAGGTATTGAGATACCGACAATCGAATCTCGGGCAAGTAACATACCGATGACAAAGGGAACAATGTAAATTGTTGTGCGGTTTGACTGATAAAGATCTTCGTAGAATATGTAGGAAAACCAATATGAGCATCCAGGTTCTGCTATTGGTTATTGACAGGAGATGAGTCTCAGTCATGTCAACATAGTTCTCGAACCCGTAGGGTCCGCACGCTTAACGTTCGGTGACGATCAGTATTATGAGTTTATGTGTTTTGATGTACCGAAGGTAGTTCGGAGTCCCAGATATGATCACGGACATGACGAGGAGTCTTGAAATGGTCGAGACATAAAGATTGATATATTGGACGACTATCTTCGGACACCAGAAGTGTTCCGGGTGATTTCGGAGAAAACCGAAATGCCGGAGGGTTACCGGAACCCCCCGGGGAAAGATTGGGCCTACATGGGCCATAGGGAAGAGGGAAGGCATCCCAAAAGGGGCAGCCGCGCCCCCTTCCTATAGGGAGTCTGAATTGGACTAGGGAGGGGCCCCCCTTTCCTTCTCCTCTTCCTCTCCTTTCCTTCTTTCCCCTTCTCCTCCTAGTAGGACTGATAGAGGCGAGGATCCCGATCTTTCAATGAGATGATAACTATCGATTTAGTGGAGACGACTTTGACGATCCGACTACAAACGTGCACGACATTGCGCCTTAGCAATTGCTAAACCAACTCCGAGAGGTTATTGACCACGCTGGAGCACGATCAACCTGGCCAAGAAGGTCTATTCCTGCAAGCAATCGAAGAACAAGCAAGAATATGATTAAGCAATCTGAATATTGCGAGTATGGATGAAGTATTGATAAAAGTGGGGTTTCATAAGCGGTCTTGGTCTGGTCGTTGGACACAAACGAAGTACACAAAGTTGTAACGATGGCTAACTTTTAACTAAATAAAACTCAAGGAAAAAGCTACTAGATGGATCTACTTATATAGGAGCAAGGGGTGGCGGCCAAGGAGGTGGGAGGACGTCCCAAGGCAGCCTAAAACTAACCCTAGGTCATACAAGGCTCATGGGCCCAAGTGGAGGTGATGCAACACCTTTGGGCTTGTAGTTTGACTCGGATTCTGCTGCAACGTCAGATTGTTTCGTCCATAACTCAACGCTCCGGACGAATTTAAAGGTGAATCCAATTGGGTTGGAAAGAGCACGAAATCTAGTTTCCAACAAAAAAAGAATCACCCAATTCAAAGTTCGCATGAAAAAGTTGTTGGCGTTTTGAGTCAGCTATGTCTGTGCAGTCCGAAACTGAATCCAGAACGTGAGAGACTTGGACTCTATCTTCTCTTGGCCCAAAAGTGACGTGAGTGGACTTTTTGAACAGAACCTAAACTTCTTCTTTTCCCTTATCTTCATATGTGGATTGTACAAATGTCCCATACACCTAAAATTAGACAAAGCACAAAAGTGTGTGAAGTATTTTTGTTCTGGATAACATAAATAGATTATTGAATAGTTTGCATTAGAAATCACCTGACAAATATGCATGTATGCAATATTTTTGGTCGTATCCAAGGTAGTCATGTCCTCATCATCCTCCCCTTCTTGAAAACAAAGCCGTCCTCGGCGTTGCTTAATCTAAAATGTGGCTAACAAAAAAGACAAGGTGTACATGTTGTATATGTATATGTCATCCATTTTAACTTCCTTTGATTTTTGCACATATGACACATGTATACATGAGTAATTTTCATAGTTCATAAAGTCTAAAGCCAAAAAATATCACAAGAAGTAGAAGGCATGAAAATATTGCAACTCAGTTTGGACATATAAGTGAAGCTCTTATTCATTTCAAAAGATTGGCAATGTTCATCATTAAACCATCCTAACTTTGGTGAATAAACCTTACTTGCATCAAATTTACATGCTACAACATGCTTAAATAAGCAAACATGTAATAAGTCATTAGACACAGAATCATCACCAAGATTAGAGGTCATATCAAAATTATTAAATATTGGTTCTTTTGCATCAACAGTTAATTCAATGGGTGCACTCAAAATTATTGGTATTTCAGTTATTTGATCACATGACGCATTCATGACAGTAACAAGATTCTCTAAAATAGGTGGTGTGCTCAAATCCACAAGTAACTCAACACATGAAGCATTCAAGTTAACTAGGCATGCATCATTCTCATGTGAAGTTATATCATCAATACATGTATTGTTACCTTGTCGCAAAGACGTAGCTGATGTAGGTACGGACGTTGACAATGTACCATACTCTTGAGATGATGTCACGCTCACAATCTGAGGTGGGGCTGCTCTATTGGGTGCAACGGTGGAGGAACCAACCGGCGGTGGTGAGCATGATTTGGAATAGTAGTTGTTGTAGTCACCCAATGCATCCTTCTGTATCTGTCTCTCAAAGGTACAAGCGCGGACATACATACCAGTAATGCAATGAGGAATATAGTGAAACCTTGTCTGAATATCATGGTTCAAACCACCAAAAAATCTATTCATTGTATCATCCTCAGATTCTTCAATGTCACAATGATGCATATAAGATTTGAATTCTTGGTAGTAAGCATGAACAGTGTTGTTTCCTTGTTTAAATTGTTCAAATTTGCGAAGCAATTCATGACGATAGTAAGGAGGGTAAAATTGTTGCTCATTACATATTTCAAATCTTTCCAATTTGTGGGTTGGTTATTAATGTTTTTCTTACAATGTACACTCCAGCAAATAGAAGCAAAACCAGTAAATGCTCTAGTGGTAGCTCGTACTCTCTCAAGTTCAGAAAAATCATGGTGAGTAAAAACTTGTTCTACTTCAAGCTCCCAAGCTAGATAAATAGCAGGATTAAATCTACCCTCAAATAGCGGTAAAGAGATAACCTGACCATGTGCATGTGTGTGTTGTCCCAACTCTCGTGATGATGAAGATGTGTTCGTCGTCCGAGAACTTCTATCTCTGGAACCTGTCATGATTAGTAGAAACAAGAAACAAAATTCAAGAATAATGTTCCTATGAACTACTAGGGTGTGGTGGTAAAGCGCTCACAGTAAAGCAAATATCAATATCTTACAAGTTCTTACCAAGCAGCAGGCGGTGACAGGCAACCAGCGGTGTCAAATAACTCCGAAGATTGTGTAAAGCGATTGCCAGGGGAACGTACATATACACGATGTAGAAATATGTGGAGCTGGGTTGCTATATATGGTAGCAAAAGATTAGCAATAATCAATTCAAAGATGCAATGTTGAATAAACGCTCAACGACGGTACTGTGCTGGTCCTAGGCTAGACCGAACTAGAGGCGCGAGCCTAGAACACTAATGAGGTCACGGCGCAGCACAACTAGCATCAATAAAGGATATGAAGTAGCTCTCGACAGCAAGATATAAGTGAAGATCACAATAGCAGTAAAGATAATGATATGAAACAACAACCAAGAAGGATATATCAACAACTTTCCTCTGAAAAAGTTTGTGAAATTTTTTTGATAATTTTTTCAAGAATGGTATTGACTCATGCTTTCAAACACAACAGGAACCACTCAATTCCGAGTTGATATGAGGAGTCAAAAAATTCTAAAACTGGCCTGAAAAACTGGAATAAGCTGTGTTTGTGAACTGCAGAGGGCAAAAAGACCTATTTAGAAGCCGATTTTGAGGTGCCAAATATTGAACTAGCTTCTTTAACTATTTAGATGCGGCTCGTCGCTAGCTTTCATTTGAGTACTCGTGGAGCCAAAATGGACTTCGTATGAGGAAGTTATGTCTGTTTTACTGAACAGTGCACAAAATAGATTCCAATCCGAATTCAACTACAAGATTGAGTCTACATAGATCCGAATTTTGTTTTTTTCTTCTCTCTTTTTTTCCTCACACTTTTTTTTCTTTTTTATTTCTCTTTTTTTGTCTCTGATTTTTTTACTTTTTTCTCTTTTTTTATCTCTCCCTCTTTCCAAAAGAAACTAGATAAGATGCAGGATCTAGCGAAGATGTGAACAACCTCAACTATGATTGTGACAATGAACGATGGGTAGCACGTGCTGGAAATTGATGGATGGGTGGTGGATAGTGGAAGGGATAATGATGCAGCGGCGGCGTGACTAATGTGAACAGAACTCGAAACTCTAAACGAACTAGACACTAAGACCAGCAACTCGACACGACGATGCAACCGATAATTCAACTATGCAAGCAATAAAAAGAAATGCAAAGGCTCAGACTAGTTTGGACAAAGGATGAATAGATCTAACTTTTTTTGTGGCTTTTTCTTGGACAATAGGTAAGAAAATAAATCTAATCTAGAAAAACTGGAAATTCTCACCGAGCAACCTAAAAACTGATACCACTTGATAGAGGCGAGGGTCCCGATTTTTTGATGAGATGATAACTACCGATTTAGTGGAGACGACTTTGACGATCCGACTACAAACGTGCACGAGTTGCGCCTTAGCAATCGCTAAACCAACTCCGAGAGGTTATTGACCACGCTGGAGCACGATCAACCTGACCACGAAGGTCTATTCCTGCAAGCAATCGAAGAACAAGCAAGAATATGATTAAGCAATCTGAATATTGAGAGTATGGATGAAGTATTGATAAAAATGAGGTTTCATAAGCAGTCTTGGTCTGGTCGTTGGACACAAACGAAGTACATGAAGTTGCAACGATGGCTAACTTTTAACTAAATAAAACCCAAGAAAAAAGCTACTAGATGGATCTACTTATATAGGAGCAAGGGGTGGAGGCCAAGGAGGTGGGAGGACGTCCCAAGGCAGCCTAAAACTAACCCTAGGTCGTACAAGGCTCATGGGCCCAAGTGGAGGTGATGCAACACCTTTGGGCTTGTAGTTTGACTCGGATTCTGCTGCAACGTCAGATTGTTTCGTCCATAAATCAACGCTCTAGACGAATTTGAAGGTGAATCTAGTTGGGTTGGAAAGAGCCCGAAATCTAGTTTCCAACAAAAAAAGAATCACCCAATTCAAAGTTTGCATGAAAAAGTTGTTGGCGTTTTGAGTCAGCTATGTCTGTGCAGTCCGAATCTGAATCCAGAACGTGAGAGACTTGGAATCTATCTTCTCTTGGCCCAAAAGTGACGTGAGAGGACTTTTTGAACAGAACCTAAACTTCTTCTTTTCCCTTATCTTCATATGTGGATTGTACAAATGTCCCATACACCTAAAATTAGACAAAGCACAAAAGTGTGTGAAGTATTTTTGTTCTGGATAACATAAATAGATTATTGAATAGTTTGCATTAGAAATCACCTGACAAATATGCATGTATGCAATATTTTTGGTCGTATCCAAGGTAGTCATGTCCTCATCAAGGACTAGGAAAGGAGGAATCCTACTCCTACTAGGAGGAGGATTCCTCCTCCCTTGGCGCGCCCTAGGGCCGGCCAGCCTCCCCCCTTGCTCCTTTATATACGGGGCAGGGGGCACCCTAGGACACACAAGTTGATTGCTTTTAGCCGTGTGCGGTGCCCCCCTCCACAATAATCCACCTCGGTCATATCGTCGTAGTGCTTAGGCGAAGGCCTGCGCCGGTAGCTTCATCATCACCGTCATCACGCTGTCGTGCTGACGAAGCTCTCCCTCGACACTCAGCTGGATCGAGAGTTCGTGGGACGTCACCGAGCTGAACATGTGCAGATCGTGGAGGTGTCGTATGATACGTCTCGGTCGTATCTACTTTTCCAAACACTATTGCCCTTGTTTTCGACTCTAACTTGCATGATTTGAATGGAACTAACCCGGGGTAACGCTGTTTTCAGCAGAATTGCCATGGTGTTATTTATGTGCAGAAAGAAAAGTTCTCAGAATGACCTGAAGCTCCACGGAGATTATTTTTGGAAATAATAAAAAATACTGGCAAAGAATCAAGGCCAGGGGGCCCACATCCTAGCCACGAGGGTGGGGGCGCGCCTGCCCCCCTGCCTCGTGGGCCCCCTGGAGCTCCACCGACGTCCATCTTGACTCCATATATTCGTGATCGGGGAGAAAAAATAAAGAAGAAGGATTCATCGCGTTTTACGATACGGAGCCACCGCCAAGCCCTAAACTCTCTCGGGAGGGCTGATCTGGAGTCCGTTCGGGGCTCCGGAGAGGGGAATCCGTCGCCATCGTCATCATCAACTATCCTCCATCACCAATTTCATGATGCTCACCGCCGTGTGTGAGTAATTCCATCGTAGGCTTGCTGGGCGATGATGGGTTGGATGAGATTTATCATGTAATCGAGTTAGTTATGTTAGGGTTTGATCCCTAGTATCCACTATGTTCTGAGATTGATGTTGCTATGACTTTGCTATGCTTAATGCTTGTCACTAGGGCCCGAGTGCCATGATTTCAGATCTGAACCTATTATGTTTTCACCAATATATGAGAGTTCTTGATCCTATCTTGCAAATCTATAGTCACCTACTATGTGTTATGATCCGGCAACCCCGAAGTGACAATAATCGGGACCACTCCCGGTGATGGCCGTAGTTTGAGGAGTTCATGTATTCACTATGTGTTAATGCTTTGGTCCGGTACTCTATTAAAAGGAGGCCTTAATATCCCTTAGTTTCCACTAGGACCCCGCTGCCACGGGAGGGTAGGACAAAAGATGTCATGCAAGTTCTTTTCCATAAGCACGTATGACTATATTCGGAATACATGCCTACATTACATTGATGAATTGGAGCTAGTTCGGTGTCACCCTAGGTTATGACTGTTACATGATGAACCGCATCCGGCATAATTCTCCATCACATATCCATTGCCTACGAGCTTTCCATATATTGTTCTTCGCTTATTTACTTTTCCATTGCTACTGTTATCATCACTACAAAATACCAAAAATATTACTTTTGCTACCGTTACCGCTACTATCATATTACTTTGCCACTAAACACTTTGCTACAGATATTAAGTTATCCATGTGTGGTTGAATTGACAACTCAGCTGCTAATACTTGAGAATATTCTTTGGTTCCCCTTGTGTTGAATCAATAAATTTGGGCTGAATACTCTACCCTCAAAAACTGTTGTGATCCCCAATACTTGTGGGTTTTCAAGACTATTTTCTGGCGCCGTTGCCGGGGAGCATAGCTCTATTCTTTGAGTCACTTGGGATTTATATCTGCTTATCATTATGAAGAACTTGAGAGATCCAAAAATCAAGATTTATCCCTCAACTACGAGGGGAGGTAAGGAACTGCCATCCAGCTCTGCACTTGATTCACCTTCTGTTTTGAGTAAGCTTGCGACACCTAAACCTGCTTTTGCTATTAATTCTGATATGTCGCATATTATTGATGATGCCACTTCTGCTATGCATGATACTTATGATGAAACTATTTCTATGCTTGATACTACTGTGCCACTTGGTGAATTTCTTGATGAACAACTTGCTAGGGCTAGAGAGAATGAAATTATTGAAACTGATAATATTGATGAGAGTGATGATGAAGGCTCTCCTAATAAATATGAATTGCCTGTTGTGCCTGAGGGCTATGTTATGGATGAAGAAACTAAAAGAGATTTTCTTGCTTGCAATGATAGAAGTGATCTTAAGAAATTATTAGCTAAACTTAAACAAAAAACTCTGAATGCTAGAATGAAATATGATCCCGCTTATGCTACTTCACCTATCTTTGTTACTGATAAGGATTATGAATTCTCTATTGATCCTGATATAATTACTTGGGTTAAATGATATAGTCACCCTGTTCACTAATGATGAGAGAACTCGCTACTTTTATATCCTTAAAATATTTCCGTTCTCATTAAAGGGTGATGCTAAGATATGGTTTAATTCTCTTGATCTCGGTTGTGTGCGTAGTCCCCATGATATGATTTATTTTTTCTCTGCTAAATATTTCCCTACTCATAAGAAACAAGCTGCCTTAAGGGATATATATATAATCTTGTGCAAATTGAAGAAGAGAGTCTCCCACAAGCTTGGGGGAGGCTTCTCCAATTACTTAATGCTTTGCCTGATCATCCTCTTAAGAAAAATAAATACTTGATATCTTTTATAATGGACTAACCGATGCTTCTAGAGATTACCTGGATAGTTGTGCTGATTCTGTTTTCAGGGAAAGAACACCTGATGAAGCTGAAATTCTACTAAATAATATGTTGACAAATGAAAATAATTGGACACTTCCCGAGCCAGCTCCTGAGCCAATTCCTGAGCCTATTCCTAAACCAATTCCGAAGAAAAGAGGTGTTCTATTTCTCATTCCTGAAGATATGCAAGAGGCAAAGAAATCCATGAAAAAAGGGTATTAAAGCTGAAGATGTTAAGAATTTACCTCCTATTGAAGAAATACATTGTCTTAATTGACCGCTTGTTGAAGAAATATATGGTTTTAATCCATCACCTATTGAAGAAACACATGGTCTTGATAACCCGACACAGGTAGTAAAGGTAAATTCTATTTATAGATATGATAAAGCTGAAATCCCTCCTACTAAGTTTGCTAGCCAATGTTTGGATGAGTTTCATAACTTTATGGTTAAGCAAGAAGACTTCAATGCTTATTTTGGTAGACAATTAAAACAAAATGCTTATATGATTGAACACTTGGGTGATTATATGTGTAGAGTTAAAGGTGAACTTAAACTCATTAGTAAACATGCTTCTATGGTTACCACTCAAGTAGAACAAGTACTTAAAACTCGAAATGATTTGATCAATGAATTTAATAGTAAGAATAATGACTATGCTGTTAGAGTGGCTACCAGAACTGGTAAAATGACTCAGGAACCTTTGTATCCTGAAGGCCATCCTAAGAGAATTGAGCAAGATTCTCGGAGAAATAATATAGATGCACCTAGTCCTTCTAAAAGGAATAAAAATAAAAATGATAGGACTTTGCATGCTTCTAGTGAACCTATTGCTGAATCACCTGAGAATCCCAATGATATTTCTATTTCTGATGCTGAAACACAATCTGGTAATGAACATGAAACTAGTGATAATGTTAATGATAATGTTCATGTTGATGCTCAACCTAGCAATGATAATGATGTAGAGATTGAACCTGCTGTTGATCTTGATAACCCACAATCAAAGAATCAATGTTATGATAAAAGAGACTTTGTTGCTAGGAAGCACGGTAAAGAAAGAGAACCATGGGTTCAGAAACCCATGCCTTTTCCTCCTAAGCCATCCAAGAAAAAGGATGATGAGGATTTTGAGCGCTTTGCTGAAATGATTAGACCTATCTTTTTGCGTATGCGTTTGATTGATATGCTTAAAAAGAATCCTTATGCTAAGTACATGAAAGATATTGTTACCAATAAAAGAAAGATACCAGAAGCTGAAATTTCCACCATGCTTGCTAATTATACTTTTAAGGGTGGAATACCTAAGAAACTAGGAGATCCAGGAGTACCAACTATACCATGCTCCATTAAAAGAAACTATGTTAGAACTGCTTTATGTGATCTTGGAGCCGGTGTTAGTGTTATGCCTCTCTCTTTATACCTTAGACTTGATTTGAATAAGTTGACACCTACTGAATTATCTTTGCAAATGGCTGATAAATCAACTGCTATACCTGTCAGTATTTGTGAGGATGTGCCTGTTGTGGTTGCAAACGTTACTATTTTAACGGACTTTGTTATTCTTGATATTCCCGAGGACGATAGTATGTCTATTATTCTTGGAAGACCCTTTTTGAATATTGTAGGGGCTGTTATTGATTGCAACAAGGGCAATGTCACTTTTCATGTTAATGGTAATGAGCATACGATACACTTTCCGAGGAAACAACCTCAAGTCCACAATATCAATTCTATTGGAAAAATTCCATCGATTATTTTTGGAGGTTTTGAATTTCCTCTACCTACTGTCAAGAAGAAATATGATGTTCTTATTGTTGGGGATGTCCATATCCCCATTGAGGTAACCTAGTGTTATTCGAAAATTCTCCGGTTCCATGTTATTCGGAATGAGTTTGTTAACAAGACTTGATCAACCTTGTTAGTGGATCCCTTTTGATGAGCACGAGATGGATGAAGTTAGAAAACACAACTCTCTGTACCCTCTTTTTACTTTCTGTTATTTATATTAAATAAAGCAAAAATAGTAATTTCTGTCTGTTTTCTGAATTATCCGTGCAATATAAAAATACCCCGAAAATAAAAGTTCTCCAAATGCCCTGAAATTTAATTTTTTCTGGAATATTTGAGAATACCTGGCACTGAGAACACAGTAGGGGGAGCAAGCACCTGGCCACGAGGGTCCACGGCGCGCCCACCCGCTGGGCGCGCCCCCTGCCTCGTGGGCCCATAGAGGCCCCCCTCCACTTATTCTTGCACCCACACACTTCTTCTTCCTCCCAAAAAAATCACCATCCACCTCAAACCCGAGTTCTAGATCATTTTGCTGCAATTTTTGATCTCCTTTCTCAAAGCACCTCTCACAAAACTGCTTTGGGGGATTGTTCCTTGGTATGTGACTCCTCCAATGGTCCAATTAGTTTTTGTTCTAGTGCTTTATTCATTGCATATTTTTGCTGCTTAGGTGACCCTGTTCTTGAGCTTGCATGTCAAATTTATATGGTCAAAAGTAGTTTTGATGCATGATATAGGCTCTAGGCACTTGTAGGAGTAGTCGCTATCAATTTTGTTGAGTTTGGCTTACTTTTATTTGAAGTTACTAAAAATTTCAGAATTTTTCAGAAAATAATGAAGAGATTTTTGAGGGGCTCATCGAGCCAAAGCCCGAAGGATAAGCAAAGTGAGGAGGATAAGAGACCCAAGTATAATCTCCCTCGCATCCGGAGGTCCGGCCGTGTGAATGGCTTTGTGATGAATTCTTGAGAGCAGCCGGGATTTGTGACGATTGCTACCTCTTGAGCACTGCGTTGGTTTTCCCCGAAGAGGAAGGGATGATGCAGCAAAGTAGCATAAGTATTTCCCTTAGTTTTTGAGAACCAAGGTATTAATCCAGTAGGAGGCTACGCGTGAGTCCCTCGTACCTGCACAAAACAAATAAATCCTCGCAACCAATGCAAATAGGGGTTGTCAATCCCTATAAGGCCACTTACAAGAGTGAGATCTGATAGATATGATAAGAAAATATTTTTGGTATTTTTATGATAAAGATGTAAAGTAAAATAAAGGCAAAGTAAATAGCAAAGGAAATAACTAAGTAGTAGGAGATTAATATGATAAAGATAGACCCGGGGGCCATAGGTTTCACTAATGGCTTCTCTCGAGAGCATAAGTATTCTACGGTGGGTGAACAAATTACTGTTGAGAATTGACAGAATTGAGCATAGTTATGAGAATATCTAGGTATGATCATGTATATAGGCATCACGTCCGAGACAAGTAGACCGACTCCTGCTTGCATCTACTACTATTACTCCACTCATCGACCGCTATCCAGTATGCATCTAGAGTATTAAGTTAAAAACAGAGTAACGCCTTAAGCAAGATGACATGATGTAGAGGGATAAACTCATGCAATATGAAGAAAACCCCATCTTGTTATCCTCGATGGCAACAATACAATACATGCCTTGCTGCCCCTACTATCACTGGGAAAGGACACCGCAAGATTGAACCCAAAGCTAAGCACTTCTCCCATTGCAAGAAAGATCAATCTAGTAGGCCAAACCAAACTGATAATTCGAAGAGACTTGCAAAGATAACCAATCATACATAAAAGAATTCAGAGAAGATTCAAATATTATTCATAGATAGACTTGATCATAAACCCACAATTCATCGGTCTCAACAAACACACCGCAAAAAGAAGATTACATCAAATAGTTCTCCACAAGAGAGGGGAGAACATTGTATTGAGATCCAAAAAGAGAGAAGAAGCCATCTAGCTAATAACTATGGACCCGTAGGTCTGAGGTAAACTACTCACACTTCATCGGAGAGGCTATGGTGTTGATGTAGAAGCCCTCCGTGATCGATGCCCCCTCCGACGAAGCTCCGGAACAGGACCCAAGATGGGATCTCGTGGATACAGAAAGTTGCGGCGGTGGAATTAGGTTTTTGGCTCCGTATCTGATCGTTTGGGGGTACGTAGGTATATATAGGAGGAAGGAGTACGTGGGTGGAGCAACAGGGGGTCCACGAGGGTGGAGGGCGCGCCTGGGGGGGGGGGGGGGGGGTAGGCGCGCCCCCTACCTCGTGGCCTCCTGTTTCTTTTCTTGACGTAGGGTCCAAGTCTCCCGGATCATAATCTTCCTAAAAATCACGTTCCCGAAGGTTTCATTCCATTTGGACTCCGTTTGATATTCCTTTTCTTCGAAACCCTAAAACAGGCAAAAAAACAGCAATTCTGGGCTGGGCCTCCGGTTAATAGGTTTCTCCCAAAAATAATATAAAAGTGGATAATAAATCCCAATAATGTTCAAAACAGTATGTAATATAGCATGGAGCAATCAAAAATTATAGATACGTTGGAGACGTATCAAGCATCCCCAAGCTTAATTCCTGCTCGTCCTCGAGTAGGTAAATGATAAAAACAGAATTTTTGATGCGGGGTGCTACTTGGCATAATTTTAATGTAATTCTTCTTAATTGTGGTATGAATATTCAGATCCGAAAGATTCAAGACAAAAGTTCATATTGGCATAAAAATAATAATACTTCAAGCATACTAACAAAGCAATTATGTCTTCTCAAAATAACATGGCTAAAGAAAGTTATCCCTACAAAATCATATAGTCTGGCTATGCTCTATATTCACCACACAAAAAATTTAAATCATGCACAACCCCGATGACAAGCCAAGCAATTGTTTCATACTTTTGACATTCTCAAAACTTTTTCAATCTTCACGCAATACATGAGCGTGAGCCATGGATATAGCACTATAGGTGGAATAGAGTGGTGGTTTAGAGAAGACCAAAAGGGAGAAGATAGTCTCACATCAACTAGGCATATCAACGGGCTATGGAGATTCCCATCAATAGATATCAATGTGAGTGAGTAGGGATTGCCATGCAACAGATGGACTAGAGCTATAAGTATATGAAAGCTCAAAAAGAAACTAAGTGGGTGTGCATCCAACTTGCTTGCTCATGAAGACCTAGGGCATTTTGAGGAAGCCCATCATTGGAATATACAAGCCAATTTCTATAATGAAAGATTCCCACTAGTATATGAAAGTGATAACTTGAGAGACTCTCTACTATGAAGATCATGGTGCTACTTTGAAGCACAAGTGTGGTAAAAGGATAGTAACATTGTCCCTTCTCTCTTTTTCTCTCATTTTTTTTCTTTTTATTTGGGACTTTCCTTTTTTATGGCCTATTTTCTTTCTCTTTTTTTTCGTCCGGAGTCTCATCCCGACTTATGGGGGAATCATAGTCTCCATCATCCTTTCCTCACTGGGACAATGCTCTAATAATGATGATCATCACACTTTTATTTTTCTTACAACTCAACAATTACAACTCGATACTTAGAACAAAGTATGACTCTATATGAATGTCCGGCGGTGTACCGGGATATGCAATGACTCATGAGTGACATGAATGAAAGAATTATAAACGGTGGCTTTGCCACAAATACGATGTCGACTACATGATCATGCTAAGCAATATGACAATGATGGAGTGTGTCATAATAAACGGAACGGTGGAAAGTTGCATGGCAATATATCTCGGAATGGCTATGGAAATGCCATAATAGGTAGGTATGGTGGCTGTTTTGAGGAAGGTATATGGTGGGTGTATGATACCGGCGAAAGGTGCGCGGTATTAGAGAGGCTAGCAAAGATGGAAGGGTGAGAAAAGTGCGTATAATCCATGGACTCAACATTAGTCATAAAGAACTCATATACTTATTGCAAAAATCTACAAGTTATCAAAGCAAAGTATTATGCGCATGCTCCTAGGGGGATAGATTGGTAGGAAAAGACCATCGCTCGTCCCCGACCGCCACTCATAAGGAAGACAATCAAAAAATAAATCATGCTCCGACTTCATCACATAACGGTTCACCATACGTGCATGCTACGGGAATCACAAGCTTCAACACAAGTATTTCTCAAATTCACAACTACTCAACTAGCATGACTTTAATATCACCATCTCCATATCTTAAAACAATTATCAAGTATCAAACTTATCATAGTATTCAATACACTCATAAGAAAGTTTTATTATTAATCTTGTGTACCAAGCATATTAGGATTTTAAGCAAATTACCATGCTATTAAGACTCTCAAAATAATCTAAGTGAAGCATGAGAGATCAATAGTTTCTATAAAACAAATCCACCACCGTGCTCTAAAAGATATAAGTGAAGTACTAGAGCAAAAATATATAACTCAAAAGATATAATCGAAGCACATAGAGTATTCTAACAAATTCCAAATCATGTACGACTCTCTCAAAAGGTGTGTACAACAAGGGTGATTGTTTTAAACTAACAAGCAAAGACTCAAATCATACAAGACGCTCCAAGCAAAACACATATCATGTGGCGAATAAAAATATAGCTCCAAGTAAAGTTACCGATAGAAGTGGACGAAAGAGGGGATGCCTTCTGGGGCATCCCCAAGCTTTGGCTTTTAGGTGTCCTTAGATTATCTTTGGGGTTCCATGGGCATCCCCAATCTTAGGCTCTTGCCACTCCTTGTTCCATAATCCATCAAATCTTTACCCAAAACTTGAAACTTCACAACACAAAACTTAAAGTAGAAAATCTCGTGAGCTCCGTTAGCAAAATAAAATAAAAGACCACTTCAAGGTACTGTAATGAACTCATTATTTATTTATATTGGTGTTGTACCTACTGTATTCCAACTTCTATATGTTTTATAAACTATTTACTAGCCATAGATTCATCAAAATAAGCAAACAACACAAGAAAAACAGAATCTGTCAAAAACAGAACAGTCTGTAGTAATCTGTAGCTAGCGCAAGATCTGGAACCCCAAAAATTCTAAAATAAATTGATGCAAATGAGTAATTTATCTATTAATCATCTTAAAAAAGAATTAACTAAATATCCCTTTCCAAATAAAAATGGCAGTAGTTCTCGTGAGCGCTAAAGTTTCTGTTTTTTACAGCAAGTTCAACAAGACTTTCCCCAAGTCTTCCCAACGGTTCTACTTGGCACAAACACTAATTAAACACAAAAAACACAACCAAAACAGAGGCTAGATAAATTATTTATTACTAAACAGGATCAAAAGGCAAGGAATAAAAATAAAATTGGGTTGCCTCCCAACAAGCGCTATCGTTTAACGCCCCTAGCTAGGCATAACAATCAAGAATAGATCTAGGTATTGCCATAATAGTAAGATAGATTATTAAAACTCATCTTATATTCTATACGTTCGGCGGCAAGTTTTCTTTGTGGCAAGCAAAAGTAATCAAAATGGCTAAATTTAATTGGACAAAATTCACCAAGATCAACCTTGGGAGGTATAGGTTCCTCCTTTGGTCCTTCATATTGCACAACCAATTCATCATTATAAGCATTCTTTTGACAGAACTTTGTGAGCCTATATTCAAGAGAATATCCTAGTTCATTATTTCGAATAGCCAAATCATCATTAAGTTCAGAGATTCTGTCAACTAAAACATTGGTAGGAACCCTTTTTCTAAGATTTTCATTGAAAGCAACATAGTCTAGAGATTGAAAACGCATTATTTCTTCTTGATCAAAGAGGATAGCCTCTATGGGAGGACGGCAAGCGTCCACCCTATAATGTGCAAAGATTTCTTTGGCCTCTTTTATTATAAATCTAAACTCATGAGCCAAAAAGATAGTAGCGGCACGCTTAACAGAAGAATGCTCAATATTAGAAAATTCCAGAAAAATCCTTTGTATGGAAGGATGCATGTGCATGAATTGTCTTTCAAGTTCAACTACAAGCATGGCAATAGCGTCCGCAAGACTACTAGGTCTATGAAGGATAGAACTACCCACATAAGGTAAATCACCGGCCCAAGTAAAGAAAACTTGAATAACTCCTTTCCCAATAATATTACCACTACCAACACGGAATCTTTTTGTATGTGAGATAGTGGGTTCTTTAGTAGGAGCATCAGAATTATTATCGACAATAGTTTCCCCGATTTCAGACATAGAGGCAGAAGGTAAAGGACTAGCCATAACGACAAGCAAACAAACTAACACACAAGCAAACCAAAAGCAAGTGGGCAAAAAGAGGCAAATAGAGAAAGAGAGGGAGGATAGAGAGAGAGGGTGAATAAAATGGCAAGGGTGAAGTGGGGGAGAGGAAAACGAGAGGCAAATGGCAAATAATGTAATGCGGGAGATAAGGGTATGTGATGGGTACTTGGTATGTTGACTTTTGCATAGACCTCCCCGGCAACGGCGCCAGAAATCCTTCTTGCTACCTCTTGAGCACTGCGTTAGTTTTCCCCAAAGAGGAAGGGATGATGCAGCAAAGTAGCGTAAGTATTCCCTCGGTTTTTTAGAACCAAGGTATCAATCCAGTAGGAGGCTACGCACGAGTCCCTCGTACCTGCACAAAACAAATAAATCCTCGCAACCAACGCAAATAGGGGTTGAGAATCCCTATAAGGCCACTTACGAGAGTGAGATCTGATAGATATGATAAGATAATATTTTTGGTATTTTTATGATAAAGATGCAAAGTAAAATAAAGGCAAAGTAAATAGCAAAGGAAATAACTAAGTAGTAGGAGATTAATATGATAAATATAGACCCGGGGGCCAAATAGGTTTCACTAGTGGCTTCTCTCAAGAGCATAAGTATTCTACGGTGGGTGAACAAATTACTGTTGAGCAATTGACAGAATTGAGCATAGTTATGAGAATATCTAGGTATGATCATGTATATAGGCATCACGTTCGAGACAAGTAGACCCACTCCTGCCTGCATCTACTACTATTACTCCACTCATCGACCACTATCCAGCATGCATCTAGAGTATTAAGTTAAAAACGGAGTAACGCCTTAAGCAAGATGACATGATGTAGATGGGAGAAGCTGGTATGAACTCGACCTCTCTTGTTTTTGTAAATATGATTAGTTCATTGTTCCTGATTCAGCCTATTATGAATAAACATGTTTGCAATAACAATTAGAGATTATAGTTCCTTATGCCATGCTTAATTAGCTAGGAGCTTATAATGGTTTACCTTGCGTGCCAACATGCTATTAAAATGGTTGTGATGTGGTATGATAGGGTGGTATCCTCTTTTGAACGATTCGAGTGGCTTGACTTGGCACATGTTCACGCATGTAGTTGAAACAAAATCAACATAGCCGCTACGATATTTATGTTCATGGAGCATTATATCCTACTCATGCTTGCATTCGGTGTTGATTAATTTTAATGCATGTTCATGACTGTTGTCGCTCTCTAGCTGGGCACCTCCCAGTCTTTTTCTAGCCTTCACTTGTACTAAGCGGGAATACTGCTTGTGCATCCAATGCCATAAACCCCAAAGTTATCCATATGAGTCCACCATACCTACCTATATACGATATCTACCTGCAATTCCAAGTAAATTTGTATGTGCCAAACTCTAAACCTTCAAATAAACATTCTGTTTTGTATGCTCGAATAGCTCATGTATCAACTAGGGATGTCCGTATCTTCCATGTTAGGCGGGTTATTCTCAAGAGGAGTGGACTCCGCTCCTCACTCACGAGAAAATGGTTGGTCACCGGGATGCCCAGTCCCATGCTTTATGCAACTCAAATCAAAATAATTGCAAACAAAACTCCCCCGGGACTGTTGTTAGTTGGAGGAACTCGTTGATTCGAGCAAGCCATGGATTGATGCTTGTTGGTGCAGGGGGAGTATAAACTTTACCATTCTGTTTGGGAACCGCCTATAATGTGTGTATCATGGAAGATATCGCCATCTCTTGGTTGTTATGTGGACAATGAAAGTATGCCACTCAAAATATTATTCATCTCTATTTCAAAACCGAGCTCTGGCACCTCTACAAATCACTGCTTCCCTCTACGAAGGGCCTATCTATTTACTTTTATGTTGAGTCATCATCCTCTTATTAAAAAGCACCAGTTGGAGAGCACCGCTATCATTTGCATTCATTACTGCTAGTTTACATTGAGTATGACTTGACTGGATCTCTTTTGCCATGAATTACAATGTCTAGTCAGTCCTTGATCTTTAAAGGTGCTCTGCATTTATGTTTTGCGGTCTCAGAAAGGGCTAGCGATATACCATCTTGTTATATCATATTATGATTGTTTTGAGAAAGTGTTGTCATCCGAGATTTATTGTTATTGCTCGCTAGTTGATTATGCCATTGATATGAGTAAACATGAGACCTAAGAGTTATTGTGAATATGGTTAGTTCATAATCTTTGCTGAAAACTTGAATGTTGGCTTTACATATTTACAACAACAAGAGCAAACAGAGTTTGTAAAAGTTTTTCTTTATCACTTTCAGTTTGTCAACTGAATTGCTTGAGGACAAGCAAAGGTTTAAGCTTGGGGGAGTTGATACGTCTCCGTCGTATCTACTTTTCCAAACACTTTTTGCCCTTGTTTTGCACTCTAACTTGCATGATAGGAATGGAACTAACCCGGACTGATGTTGTTTTCAGCAGAATTGCCATGGTGTTATTTATGTGCAGAAAGAAAAGTTCTCGGAATGACCTGAAACTCCACGGAGATTATTTTTGGAAATAATAAAAAATACTGGCAAAGATTCAAGGCCAGGGGCCCACACCCTAGCCACGAGGGTGGGGGGCGGGCCCCCCTGCCTCGTGGGCCCCCTGGAGCTCCACCGACGTCCATCTTGACTCCATATATTCGTGTTCGGTGAGAAAAATAAAGAAGAAGGATTCATCACGTTTTACGATACGGAGCCGCCGCCAAGCCCTAAACTCTCTCGGGAGGGATGATCTGGAGTCCGTTCGGGGCTCCGGAGAGGGGAATCCGTCGCCATCGTCATCATCAACCATCCTCCATCACCAATTTCATGATGCTCACCGCCGTGCGTGAGTAATTCCATCGTAGGCTTGCTGGACGGTGATGGGTTGGATGAGATTTATCATGTAATCAAGTTAGTTTTGTTAGGGTTTGATCCCTAGTATCCACTATGTTCTGAGATTGATGTTGCTATGACTTTGCTATGCTTAATGCTTGTCACTAGGGCCCGAGTGCCAATGATTTTAGATCTGAAACTATTATGTTTTCATTAATATATGGGAGTTCTTGATCCTATCTTGCAAGTCTATAGTCACCTACTATGGGTTATGATCCGGCAACCCCGAAGTGACAATAATCGGGACCACTCCCGGTGATGACCATAGTTTGAGGAGTTCATGTATTCACTATGTGTTAATGCTTTGGTCCGGTACTCTATTAAAAGGAGGCCTTAATATCCCTTAGTTTCCACTAGGACCAAGCTGCCACGAGAGGGTAGGACAAAAGATGTCATGCAAGTTCTTTTCCATAAGCACGTATGACTATATTCGGAGTACATGCCTACATTACATTGATGAATTGGAGCTAGTTCTATGTCACCCTAGGTTATGACTGTTACATGATGAACCACATCCGGCATAATTCTCCATCACTGATCCATTGCCTACGAGCTTTCCATATATTGTTCTTCTCTTATTTACTTTTCCGTTGCTATTGTTATCATCACTACAAAATACCAAAAATATTACTTTTGCTATCGTTACCTTTTGCTACCGTTACCACCACTGTCATATTACTTTGTTACTAAACACTTTGTTGTAGATATTAAGTTATCCAGGTGTGATTGAATTCACAACTCAGCTGCTAATACTTGAGAATATTCTTTGGCTCCCCTTGTGTCAAATCAATAAATTTGGGTTGAATACTTGTGGGTTATCACCGTACTTTCGGTATTAGGATCGGTCGGATCATGAAGATGTACGACTACATCAACCGCATTGTCATAACGCTTCCGCTTACGGTCTACGAGGGTACGTAGACAACACTCTTCCCCTCTCGTTGCTATGCATCACCATGATAGATCTTGCGTGTGCGTAGGATTTTTTTTTTTTGAAATTACCGCGTTCCCCAACAGTGGTATCACAGCCAGGTCTATGTGTAGATATTATATGCATGAGTAGAACACAAAGGAGTTATGGGCGTGGGTATATACATATTGGTTTCCGTCACTAGTTGATTCTTGATTCAGCGGTATTATTGGATAAAGCGGCTCGGACCGACATTACGCGTACGCTTACGCGAGACTGGTTCTACCGACGTGCTTCGCACATAGGTGGCTAGTGGGTGTCAGTTTCTCCAACTTTAGTTGAATTGGATTTAATGAACATGCTTCTTTCTGAAGATTAAAAAGCAATCACTATACCGCGTTGTGGTTTTTGATGCGTAGGTAAGAACGGTTCTTGCTCAGCCCGTAGCAGCCACATAAAACTTGCAACAACAAAGTAGAGGACGGCTAACTTGTTTTTGCAGGGCATGTTGTGATGTGATATGGTTAAGACGTGATGACATATAAATTGTTGTATGAGATTATCATGTTTTGTTAAAGTTATCGGCAACTAGCAGGAGCCTTATGGTTGTATCTTTATTGCATAAGATGCAAGCGCCATATAATTGCTTTACTTTATCGCTATGTGGTAGCAATAGTTGCAAAAGCAATAGATGGCGAGACGACCATGTGACGACACATTGATAATGATCAAGATGATGGAGATCATGGTGTCAAGCCGGTGACGATGGTGATCATGACGGTGCTTTGGAGATGGAGATCAAAGGCTCAAGATGATGATGGCCATATCATATCACTTATATTTGATTGCATGTGATGTTTATCCTATATGCATCTTATTTTTCTTAGTTCGGCGGTAGCATTGTAAGATGATCTCTCACTAAATTTCAAGGTACAAGTGTTCTCCCTGAGTATGCACCGTTGTGATAGTTCTTCGTGCTGAGACACCACGTGATGATCGGGTGTGATAAGCTCTACGTTCACATACAATGGGTGCAAGATAGTTTGCACACGCAGAATACTCGAGTTAAACTTGACGAGCCTAGCATATGCAGATGTGGCCTCGGAACACTGAGACCGAAAGGTCGAGCGTGAATCATATAGTAGATATGATCAACATAGTGATGTTCACCATTGAAAACTACTCCATCTCACGTCATAATCGGACATGGTTTAGTTGATATGGATCACGTGATCACTTAGATGATTAGAGGGATGTCTATCTAAGTGGGAGTTCTTAATTAATATGATTAATTGAAATTAAATTTATCATGAGCTTAGTCCTGATAGTATTTGCATATCTATGTTGTAGATCAATTGCTCATGTATAGCTTCCCCATTTTATTTATGAGATGTTCCTAGAGAAAACTATGTTGAAAGATGATAGTAGCAATGATGCGGATTGGATTCGTGATCTGAGGATTATCCTCGTTGCTGCACAGAAGAATTATGTCCTTGATGCACCGCTAGGTGACCTAACTATTGCAGGAGCAAATGCGGACGTTATGAACGTTTGACAAAAGCTCGGCATGATGACTACTTAATAGTTTAGTGCACCATGCTTTACGGCTTAGAACCGGGACTTCAAAAATGTTTTTGAACGCCACAGAGCATATAAGATGTTCTAAGAGTTGAAATTGGTATTTCATACTCATGCCCGTGTCGAGAGGTAGGAGACCTCTGATAGTACTTTGCCTACAAGATGGAGGAGAATAGCTCAAGCAGTGAGCATGTGCTCAGATTGTCTGGGTACTACAATTGCTTGAAGCAAGTGGGAGTTAATCTTCCAGATAAGATAGTAATTGACAAAGTTCTCTAGTCACTATCACCAAGTCACTAGAACTTAGTGATGAACTATAATATGCAAGGGATGACGTAAGTAATTCCCAAGCTCTTCGCGATGCTGAAATCGGTGAAGGTAGAAATCAAGAAATAGCATCAAGTGTTGATGGTCAACAAGACCACTAGTTTCAAGAAAAGGGCAAAGGGAAAGAAAGAGGAACTTCAAAGAAGAATAGAAAGCAAGTTGCTGCTCCCATGAAGAAGCCCAAAGCTAGACTCAAGCCTGGAACTGAATGCTTCTACTACAAAGGAAATGGTCACTGGAAGTGGAACTGCCCTAGATACTTGGCGGATAAGAAGGATGGCAAAGTGAACAAAAGTGTGTTTGATATACATGTTATTGATGTGTACTTTACTAGTGTTTATAGCAAGCCCTCAGTATTTGATACTGGTTCAATTGCTAAGAGTAGTAACTCGAAACGGGAGTTGCAAAATAAACAGAGACTAGTTAAGGGCGAGGTGATGATGTGAGTTGGAAGTGATACCAAGGTTGATAAGATCTCCATCGCACACTCCCTTTACATTCGGGATTAGTGTTGAACCTAAAATAATTTTTATTTGGTGTTTGCGTTGAGCACAATATGATTGGATCATGTTTATTGCAATACGGTTATTTATTTAAGTCAAGGAATAATTGTTATTCTATTTACATGAATAAAACCTTTTGAGGTCATACACCCAAGGTGAATGGTTTATTGAATCTTGATCGTAATGATACACATATTCATAATATTGAAGCCAAAAGATGCAAAGTTAATAATGATACTGCAACTTATATGTGGCACTACCGTTTAGGTCATATTGGTGTAAAGCGCATGAAGAAACTCCATGCTGATGGGCTTTTGGAATCACTTGATTATTAATCATTTGATGCTTCCGAACCATGCCTTGTGGGCAAGATGACTAAAACTCCGTTCTCTGGAACAATGGAGCAAGCGGCTGACTTATTGGAAATAATACATACTGATGTATGCAATCCGATGAGTGTTGAGGCTCGTGGCGGCTATCGTTATTTTCTGACCTTCACAGATGATTTGAGCAGATATGGGTATATCTACTTTATGAAACATAAGTCTGAAACATTTGAAAAGTTCAAAAAAATTCAGAGTGAAGTGGAAAATCATCGTAACAAGAAAATAAAGTTTCTGCGATCTGATCGTGGAGGAGAATATTTGAGTTACGAGTTTGGTCATCATTTAAAACAATGCAGAATATTTTCGCAACTCACGCCACCTGGAACACCACAGCGTAATGGTGTGTCCGAACGTCATAACCGTACTTTATTAGATATGGTGCAATCTATGATGTCTCTTACCGGTTTATCACTATCGTTTTGGGTTATGCATTAGAGACAACTACATTCACGTTAAATAGGGCACCATCTAAATCCGTTGAGACGACACCATATGAACTGTGGTTTAGCAAGAAACCTAAGCTGTCGTTTCTTAAAGTTTGGGGCTATGATGCTTATGTGGAAAAGTTTCAACCTGATAAGCTCGAACCCACATCGAACAAATACGTCTTCATAGGATACCCAAAGGAAACTATTGGGTACACCGTCTATCATAGATCCGAAGGCAAGATATTCGTTGCTAAGAATGTATCCTTTCTAGATAAGAAGTTTCTCTCGAAAGAAGTGAGTGGGAGGAATCTAGAACTTGATGAGGTAATTGTACCTTCTCCTGAATTGGAAAGTAGTTTATCACATAAATCAGTTCTAGTGATTCCTACACCAATTAGTGAGAAAGTTAATGATGATGATCATGAAACTTCATATCAAGTTACTAACAAACCTCGTAGGTCAACTAGAATAGGTTCCACACCAGAGTGGTACGGTAATCCTATTCTGGAGGTCATGTTACTTGACCATGACAAACCTACGAACTATGAGGAAGCGATGATGAGCCCAAATTCCGCGAAATGGCTTGAAGCCATGAAATCTGAGATGGGATCCATGTATTAGAATAAAGTATGGACTTTGATTGACTTGCCAGATGATCGGTGAGCCATTAAGAATAAATGGATTTTCAAGAGGAAGACAGACGCTGATAGTAGTGTTACTATCTACAAAGCTCGAATTGTCGCAAAAGGTTTTTGACAAGTTCAAGATGTTGACTACGATGAGATTTTCTCACTTGTAGCAATGCTTAAGTCTGTCTGAATCGTGTTAGCAATTGCCACATTTTATGAAATCTGGCAATTGGATGTCAAAAATGCATTCCTTAATGGATTTCTTAAAGAAGAGTTGTATATGATGCAACAAGAAGGTTTTATCAATCCTAAAGGCGCTAACAAAGTGTGCAAGCTCCAGCGATCCATCTATGGACTGGTGCAAGCATCTTGGAGTTGGAATATATGCTTTGATAAAGTGATCAAAGCATATGATTTTATAAAGACTTGCGGTGGAGCTTGTATTTACAAGAAAGTGAGTGGGAGCTCCGTAGCATTTCTGATATTATATGTAGATGACATATTGTTGATCGGAAATGATATAGAATTTTCTAGAAAGCATAAAGGAGTGTTTGAAAGGAGTTTTTCAAAGAAAGACCTCACCGAAGCTATTTACATATTAAGCATCAAGATCTATAGAGATAGATCAAGACGCCTGATATATTTAGTACATACCTTCACAAGATTTTGAAGTAATTCAAAATGGAATGGTCAAAGAAGGAGTTCTTGCCTGTGTTGCAAGGTGTGAAGTTGAGTAAAGACTCAAAACCCGACCACGACAGAAAATAGAAAGAGAATGAAAAGTCATTCCCGATGCCTCAGCCATAGGTTCTATAAAGTATGGTATGATGTGTACCAGACCTATTGTGTACCTCACCAAGAGTTTGGCAAGAGGGTACAATAGTGATCCAGGAGTGGATCACTGGACAACGGTCAAAATTATCCTTAGAGGACTAAGGAAATGTTACTCGGTTATGGAGGTGATAAAAGAGTTTGTCGTAAAGAGTTACGTCGATGCAAGCTTTTTACACCAATCTAGATGACTCTAAGTCTCGATCTAGATACATATTGAAAGTGGGAGCAATTAGCTAGAGTATCTCCGTGTAGAGTATTGTAGACATAGAAATTTGCAAAATACATACGGATCTGAATGTTGCAGACCCGTAGACTAAACTTCCCTCACAAGCAAAACATGATCACTCTTTTGGTGTTAATCACATAGCGATGTGAACTAGATTATTGACTCTAGTAAACCCTTTTGGGTATTAGTCACATGAAGATGTGAACTAATAACATAAATATATGAACTATTGGTGTGAAATCATATGACGATGTGAACTAGATTATTGACTCTAGTGCAAGTGGGAGACTGAAGGAAATATGCCCTAGAGGCAATAATAAAGTTAATATTTATATTTCCTTATATCATGATAAATGTTTATTATTCATGCTAGAATTGTATTAACTAGGAACTTAGTACATGTGTGAATATATAGACAAACAGAGCGTCACTAGTATGCCTCTACTTGACTAGCTCGTTGAATCAATGATGGTTATGTTTCCTGACCATAGACAAGAGTTGTCACTTGATTAACGGGATCACGTCATTGGAGAATGATGTGATTGACTTGACCCATTCGTTAGCTTAGCACGATGATCGTTTAGTTTGTTGCTATTGCTTTCTCCATAACTTATACATGTTCCTATGACTATGAGATCATGCAACTCCCGGATACCGGAGGAACACTTAGTGTGCTATCAAACATCACAATGTAACTGGGTGACTATAAAGATGCTCTACAGGTGTTTCCGATAGTGTTTGTTGAGTTGGCATAGATCGAGATTAGGATTTGTCACTCCGAGTATCGGAGAGGTATCTCTGGGCCCTCTCGGTAATGCACATCACTATAATCCTTCCAAGCAATGTAACTAATGAGTTAGTTATGGGATGGTGCATTACGGAAATGAGTAAAGAGACTTACCGGTAACGAAATTGAACTAGGTATTGAGATACCTACGATCGAATCTCGGGCAAGTAACATACCGATGACAAAGGGAACAACGTATATTGTTGTGCGGTTTGACCGATAAAGATCTTCGTAGAATATGTAGGAACCAATATGAGCATCCAGGTTCCGCTATTGGTTATTGACCGGAGATGAGTCTCGGTCATGTCTACATAGTTCTCGAACCCGTAGGGTCCGCACGCTTAACGTTCGGTGACGATCGGTATTATGAGTTTATGTGTTTTGATGTACTGAAGGTAGTTCGGAGTCCCAGATATAATCACAGACATGACGAGGAGTCTCGAAATGGTCGAGACATAAAAATTGATATATTGGACGACTATATTCGGACATCGGAAGTGTTCCGGGTGATTTTGGAGAATACCGGAATGCCAGAGGGTTACCAGAACCCCCTCGGGGAAAGATTGGGCGTACATGGGCCATAGGGAAGAGGGAAGGTAGCCCACAAGGGGCAGCCGCGCCCCTCCCTATAGGGAGTCCGAATTGGACTAGGGAGGGGGGCGCGCCCCCCTTTCCTTCTCCTCTTCCTCTCCTTTACTTCTTTCCCCTTCTCCTCCTAGTAGGACTAGGAAAGGAGGAATCCTACTCCTGCTAGGAGGAGGATTCCTTCTCCCTTGGCGCGCCCCTAGGGCCGGATGGCCTCCCCCCTTGCTCCTTTATATACGGGGGCAGGGGGCACCCTTGGACACACAAGTTGATTGCTTTTAGCCGTGTGCGGTGCCCCCCTCCACCATAATCCACCTCGGTCATATCGTCGTAGTGCTTAGGCGAAGTCCTGCGCCGATAGCTTCATCATCACTGTCATCACGCCGTCGTGCTGACGAAGCTCTCCCTCAACACTCAGCTGGATCGAGAGTTCATGGGACGTCACCGAGCTGAACGTGTGCAGATCGCGGAGGTGCCGTACTTTCGGTATTACGATCGGCCAGATTGTGAAGACGTACGACTACATCAGCCGCGTTGCCATAACGCTTCCGCTTACGGTCTATGAGGGTACGTAGACAACACTCTTCCACTCTCGTTGCTATGCATCACCATTATAGATCTTGCGTGTGCGTAGGATTTTCTTGAAATTACCACGTTCCCCATCAAAACATGATAACTAACATACAAATATCGTGATAACTTTGACCCCGAGAAAAAAGTTGTCGAAAACAAACCCCTTGGTATTTTTTATGATAATTGCGTGATAATTTACCCACCACAATTTTGATAACTCGTGTTCAAACACAATGATAACTTTGATTCGGGAAAAAAGTAGTTGGAAAGATACCCCCATATTTTTTGTGTAAATAGCATGTGAATTTACAAACTGCAAGACATGATAACTTATATGCAACACCGTGGTAAGTTTGACCTAGGGAAAGTTGTTACAAGTTGCAAGACATGATAGCTTACGTATGAACACCATGATTACTTTGACCCGGGGAAATACTCTTATTGACAACATTTTGTGGGGGGGGGGGAGGGCACCCCAGATAACTTCTGTGTAAATAACATGGTAATATATGGACAACAGAGATGATAACTCACGTACAAATCGCAGTAACTTTGAATAGGGGTCCCGATAACTTCTCTGTAAACAACATGGTAATATATGTATAATAGAGTTGATGACTCGGGTACAATATCGCAGTAACTTATGACCACCGGTATAGAAGTTGTTAAAAAGATACCCCCGATAACTTCTGTGTAAATAGTATGGTAATATATGCACAACAGAGCTGATAACTCACGTACAAACACCGCGGTAAATTTGACTATGTTTTTCCTTTCGAAAATACATAACCTCGATACCTTTTGGGTAAATAACATGGTAATATTAGACCACAAACCTGATAATTGACATACAAATACCACGATAACTTTGATCCGGAGAGAAGAAGTTGAAAAACATACCCTCAATAACTTCGGCGTAAATATCATGGTATTTTATGCACTATAGACCTAATTATACATGGCCAATAGGTCGGCTCATGTACTGCACGGTCCGGCACATACCTAAACAAGTCTGGCCCGGCACGACATGCAAGTTTCCATTTTTATAAGTGAGTCCTGCCATGTTGGCATGTGGATCTCACCTCGTGGCCTAGGCATTATATTGATCATAGACGGTGGGTATTGTATAAATTACTTACAATACCATGGTAAATTTTGACCCAGGAAAAAAAGTAGTTGAAACATACCCCGGTAACTTTAGTGTATAACATCATGATAAGTTACGTACTATAGGCGTGATAGTTTATTTGGTCTGGGCGTGGTAACTTTTGGCTTGAAAAAGAAGTCATCGAAACATATCAACATGGGATCTAGTTTCGAAGATCTCGTCATGATGATTTTTTTACGTGAAAACGGATTTTCAATCGAAGCGACGGTTTGAACTACAAAACATTTTAAAGTTTAAAAATAGGGAGTATCTTTTGCTAACATCATCTTGTTTGTCTTTTAGACTGGATGCAAGCATGGACTCATTAGTCAAGGTTTGGTGTATGCATCCCTCTACCACCACGCACGATGATTAGCTAGTAAGGTTGCATGCATGTATGATTGATAATAAGGAGGAGGTGTCCGAATCTATTGTTTATATTCCGACCAGTTGGAAGTTAGCACAATCCTTGATATTATGGTTCGGCCAACATAGAAACCTGATCAAAGTGTGTTCTGCATTTTTAGGGTTGACCATGTACATGGCAATAACAAAATGTGGATAATTTGACCGATTTCACAACCAAAATCTTTGAACGAGTCAGTGTCACGGGCCATGAATATTTTTTTGCTGGTTGCGTATTAAACATACTGAGAAAAACATGTCAACTTTCGCATGTATAGAAATGATAGCCCTTAACAATCGAAAAGTAATTTTTTTTGAGAAAGAAAAAAAACTAATAGAAGATGTGCACATAGAGAGCAAGGATCCAACTAATTATCAGTTACAAATTAAGATCTACTCATTGCTTTTTTACATATTTTCGTACAATGTGAGGAATGTTGTTTTTAGCTTCATTTGCATGGAGCAATGTGAGCGACATTCCAATTTTCATGAACTATAAATTGTAGGCTACATACAAATCACTTCCGTTGGTATTTTCTCTAAAAATGGACAATTAGTTATGTGAAATTTATGTCATGTGATAGCAGTTGCTCTTTCTCCTTTTCTTTAAGGATAAAAAATTTGACCTTCTCTTGAAGGAAGAAAAACAACCACATATGTCACTCACTCACATCACAACGGCCTCGTGCTCTCTCAACACAGCCAATCAGTCACCAGGTGTCACCGTTATTGGGAAACCTGGCATGCAATGTCAAAAAAACTCCAACGCTCACGCAAGATCTATCTAAGAGATGCATAGAAATGAGAGGGGAAGAGTGTGTCCACCTACCCTCGTAGACCGAAAGCGGAAGCGTTTGACAACGCGGTTGATGTAGTCGAACTTCTTCTCGTTCCGACCGATCAAGCACCGAACGTACGGCACCTTCGAGTTCTGCACACGTTCAACTCAATGACGTCTCTCGAACTCTTGATCCAAGAAAGTGTCGAGAAAGAGTTTTGTTAGCACGACGGCATGGTGACGGTGATGGTGAAGTGATCCGCGTAGGGCTTCGTGTAAGCACTACGTGAATATGACCGGAGGCATAAACTGTGAAGGGGGCGCCGCATACGGCTAGGAATCAATGTTGTGTGTTTTAGCGGTGCAACCCCCCCACCCCACACACACACATATAGGTGGGAGAGGGAGGGGAGCAGCAAGGGGCGCCCCAAGTAGGAGGAATCCTACTTGGGCGCCTCCCCCAAGTTGGCCTTCCCCCCTTCCATAAGTACCGGAGGGGGGAAGGAAGGAGGGGGGAGGGAAGGAAGGGGGAGGCCAAATCCCTCCCCTTCCTTTTCGTCTTCTCCTCTTTCCTTCCCCTTCCAATTCGGCCTACATGAGGGCGCACCAGCCCCTCAGGGGTTGGTCTGTCCACCTATTGGCCCATTAGGCCCATATAGTTGCCGGGGGATGCGCGGAACCCCTTCCGGTGACCCGATATGTACTCGGTATCCCCAGAACACTTACAGTGTCCGAATATCATCGTCCTATATATGAATCTTTACCTCTCGACCATTTCGAGACTCCTTGTCATGTCCGTGAACTCATCTGGGACTTCGACCAACATTCGGTCACCAAATCTCATAACTCATATAATACAAAATCGTCATCGAACGTTAAGCGTGCGGATCCTACGGGTTCGAGAACTATGTAGACATGACCGAGACACCTCTCCGGTCAATAACCAACAGCGGAACCTGGATGCTCATATTGGTTCCCACATGTTCTACGAAGATCTTTATCGGTCATACCATAATGACAACATACGTTATTCCCTTTGTCATCAGTATATTACTTGCCCGAGATTTGACCGTCTGTATCTTCATACCTAGTTCAATATCGTTATCGGCAAGTCTCTTTACTCATTCCGTAATGCATCATCTCGCAACTAACTCATTAGTCACATTGCTTGCAAGGCTTATTATGATGTGCATTACCGAGAGGGCCCAGAGATACCTCTTCGATACTCGGAGTGACAAATCCTAGTCTCGATATGTGCCAACCCAACAAACACCTTCAGAGATATATGTAGAGCATCTTTATAATCACCCAGTTACGTTGTGACGTTTGATAGCACACAAGGTATTACTCCCATATCTGGGAGTTGCATAATCTCATAGTCAAAGGAATATGTATATGACATGAAGAAAGCTATAGCAATAAAACTGAACGATCAACATGCTAAGCTAACGGATGGGTCTTGTCCATCACATCATTCTCCTAATGATGAAATCCCATTTAAAAATGGCAACACATGTCTATGGTTAGGAAACTTAACCATATTTGATTAACGAGCTAGTCTAGAAGAGCCTTACTAGGGACACTGTGTTTTGTCTATGTATCCACACATGTATCTAGTTTCCGGTTAATACAATTCTAGCATGCATAATAAGCATTTGTCATGATATAAGGAAATATTAAATAACAATTTATTATTTCCTCTAGGGCATATTTCCTTTAGCCGCATCTCATCTCCTTGTCACGGTGTCGCCACAACAATCTCTCCACAACACCTTCCCTCCATGCCATGGCAAGCCCCGCCCCTGGTCTTCCCACCACCTCTCCTCCCCTCCACAGCGTCACCCGTCCCTCGTCTCCCCACCATGGAGTGGCCAACCTCCTCTCCTTGACAACCTCTCGCACCGTCGCCTCTGCACCGAGGAAGAAGGATGTGCGGCGTGGATTTTGCATGTGAGTGGTAGAATAAATTGTAACCCACAAGTATAGGGGATCGCAATAGTTTTCGAGGGTAGAGTATTCAACCCAAATTTATTGATTCGACACAAGGGGAGCCAAAGAATATTCTCAAGTATTAGCAGCTGAGTTGTCAATTCAACCACACGTGGAAAATTAGTATCTGTAGAAAAGTGTTTAGTAGCAAAGTAATATGATAGTAGTGGTAATGGTAGAAAAAGGTAACGATAGCAAAAGTAATATTTTTGGTGTTTTGTAGTGATGATAACAATAGCAACGGAAAAGTAAATAAGCGAAGAACAATATATGGAAAGCTCGTAGGCAATGGATCAGTGATAGAGAATTATGCTGGATGTGGTTCATCATGTAACAGTCATAACCTAGGGTGACACAGAACTAGCTCCAATTCATCAATGTAATGTAGGCATGTATTCCGAATATAGTCATACGTGCTTATGGAAAAGAACTTGCATGACATCTTTTGTCCTACCCTCCCGTGGCAGCGGGGTCCTGGTGGAAACTAAGGGATATTAAGGCCTCCTTTTAATAGACTACCGGACCAAAGCATTAACACATAGTGAATACATGAACTCCTCAAACTACGGTCATCACCGGGAGTGGTCCCGATTATTGTCACTTCAGGGTTGCTAGATCATAACACATAGTAGGTGACTATAGCATGCAAGATAGGATCAAGAACTCACATATATTCATGAAAATATAATAGGTTCAGATCTGAAATCATGGCTCTCGGGCCCTAGTGACCAGCATTAAGTATAGCAAAGTCATAGCAACATCAATCTCAGAACATAGTGGATACTAGGGATCAAACCCTAACAAAACTAACTCGATTACATGATAAATCTCATCCAACCCATCACCGTCCAGCAAGCCTACGATGGAATTACTCACGCACGGCGGTGAGCATCATGAAATTGGTGATGGAGGATGGTTGATGATGATGACGGCGACGGATTCCCCTCTCCGGAGCCCCGAACGGACTCCAGATCAGCCCTCCCGAGAGAGTTTAGGGCTTGGCTGCGGCTCCATATCGTAAAACGCGATGAATCATTCTCTATTATTTTTTTCTCCCTGAACACGAATATGTGGAGTTGGAGTTGAGGTCGGTCGAGCTCCAGGGGCCCACGAGGCAGGGGGCGCGCCCCCACCCTCGTGGCTAGGGTGTGGGCCCCTGGCCTTGATTCTTTGCCAGTATTTTTTATTATTTCAAAAATATTCTCCGTGGAGTTTCAGGCCATTCCGAGAACTTTTGTTTCTACAGATAAATAACACCATGGCAATTCTGCTGAAAACACCGTCAGTCTGGGTTAGTTCCATTCAAATCATGCAAGTTAGAGTCCAAAACAAGGGCAAAAGTGTTTGGAAAAGTAGATACGACGGAGACGTATCAACTCCCCCAAGCTTAAAGCTTCGCTTGTCCTCAAGCAATTCAATTGACAAACTGAAAGTGATAAAGAAAAACTTTTACAAACTTTGTTTGCTCTTGTTGTTGTAAAAATGTAAAGCCAGCATTCAAGTTTTCAGCAAAGATTATGAACTAACCATATTCACAATAATTCGTAGGTCTCATGTTTACTCATATCAATGGCATAATCAACTAGCGAGCAATAACAATAAATCTCGGATGACAACACTTTCTCAAAACAATCATAATATGATATAACAAGATGGTATCTCGCTAGCCCTTTCTGAGACCGCAAAACATAAATGCAGAGCACCTTTAAAGATCAAGGACTGACTAGACATTGTAATTCATGGTAAAAGAGATCCAGTCAATTGATACTCAATGTAAACTAATCAGTAATGAATGCAAATGACAGAGGTGCTCTCCAGCGGGTACTTTTTAATAAGAGGATGATGACTCAACTTAAAAGTAAATAGATAGGCCCTTCGCAAAGGGAAGCAGGGATTTGTAGAGGTGCCAGAGCTCGATTTTGAAATAGAGGTGAATAATATTCTGAGCGGTATACTTTCATTGTCAACATAACAACCAAGAGATGGTGATATCTTCCATGCTACACACATTATAGGTGGTTCCCAAACAGAATGGTAAATTTTATACTCCCCCTCCACCAACAAGCATCAATCCATTGCTTGCTCAAAACAATGAGTGCCTCCAACTAAAAACAGTCCTAGGGGAGTTTAGTTTGCAATTATTTTGATTTGAGTTGCATAAAGCATGTGACTGGGCATCCCGGTGACCAGCCATTTTCTCATGAGTGAGGAGCGGAGTCCACTCCTCTTGAGAATAACCCACCTAACATGGAAGATACGAACAACCCTAGTTGATACATGAGCTATTCGAGCATACAAAACATAATGTTTATTTGAAGGTTTAGAGTTTGGCACATACAAATTTACTTGGAACGGCAGGTAGATACCGTATATAGGTAGGTATGGTGGACTCATATGGAACAACTTTGGGGTTTATGGGATTGGATGCACAAGCAGTATTCCCGCTTAGTATAGGTGAAGGCTAGAAAAAGACTGGGAAGCGACCAGCTAGAGAGCAACAACAATCATGAACATGCATTAAAATTAATCAACATCGAATGCAAGCATGAGTAGGATATAATGCACCATGAACATAAATATCGTAGAGGCTATGTTGATTTTGTTTCAATTACATGCGTGAACATGTGCCAACTCAAGCCACTCGAATCATTCAAAAGAGGATACCACCCTATCATACCACATCACAACCATTTTAATAGCATGTTGGCACGCAAGGTAAACCATTATAAGCTCCTAGCTAATTAAGCATGGCATAAGCAACTATAATCTCTAATTGTCATTGCAAACATGTTTATTCATAATAGGCTGAATCAGGAACGATGAACTAATCATATTTACAAAAACAAGAGAGGTTGAGTTCATACCAGCTTCTCCCATCTCAATCAGTCCATCATATATCATCATAATTGCCTTTCACTTGCACGACCGAATGATGTGAATAATAATATCAGTGCACGTGCATTGGACTAAGTTGGAATCTGTAAGCATTCAATAAACAGGAGAAGACAAGGCAATATGGACTCTTGGTTAAATCAACAATAATGCATATATGAGTCACTTCAACAATTTAATTATGGTCTTCTCCTATCGACCCCCAAAGAAAAGAAAAGAAATAAAACTATTTACACGGGAAAGCTCCCAACAAGCAAAAGAAGAACATGAAATCTTTTGGGGTTTTATTTTTAATTACTACTACATGCATAGAAATTAAAGCTAGCTAAAAGCTACAACTAATTTTTTTGTTTTTTCTTAAGGTTTAACAAACACACAAGAAGAAAGCATAAAAAGGAAATAGACTAGTATGGATGATACAATGAAAAAGTATGAGCACCGACAACTAGCAATGTGTGTGTGAACATAAATGTAATGTCGGTGGGAAATATGTACTCCCCCAAGCTTAGGCTTTTGGCCTAAGTTGGTCTATGGCCACGGCTGGCCTCGCGGATATCCAAAGTTGTAGTTGGGGTCGTAATGAGATGCAGCAGTGGGCTGCAGCTTGGAGGCGAGCTATCTCAGCCCTCCTCTTGTACTCTTCCACCTCCTCTCTGGTTATAAAATATCTCCCTTTTGCCTGAGAGTCAAAGAAAGTAGAAGCAGGGAGAGCGACGTGATAGGTGCGTCGTCTGACAAAGATTAGTCAGTACTGGAGGAACTGATCGTTCCTCTCAACAAAATGATGACGAACCATGGCCTCATAATCCAAATAAGCAGGAGGCAACTCAATATCATCCTCACATATGGTTATACCAAGAAAATTAGCTATACGGGCTGCATAAATTCCACCAAAGAAATCTCCATTAAATCTATTATGATGCAACCTACGTGCAACAATGGCTCCCAAATTATAAGATTTATCTCCTAACACAGCACTCCTAAGAATACTAAGGTCAGGGACACACATGTGACATGCTTCATCATTACCATTAATGCATCTACCTATGAAGAGAGCAAAATAATGTATAGCAGGAAAATGAATGCTCCCTATGGTAGCTTGTGTTATATCTCTAGATTCCCCCACAGTTATACTAGCAAGAAAATCTCTAAGCTTAGATTTGCGAGGTTCACTAGCACTACCTCATTGTGGAAGTTTGCAAGCAGTGGTAAAATCCTCTAAGTCCATAGTATAAGAATTTTCAAAAAGATCAAACAGGACAGTTTGAGAATTGCGTGAAGATGAAAATTCAAACCTCCTCACAAAGGAACTAGTGAGATAGTGGTACTGACAGCACTTTTCTGCCTTGAAGCTCACAAGATCAGCGTTACGCAAATATGCGTTAAATTCTTCCTTAATTCCTACTCGATCCATGAAGTCCTCTGAAGGCCATTCACAAGGCCGCACTGGAGCGTCCCTTGGTGGCTCATCATCAGCATCACACATTGCAAGCCTGGGTCCTTGCTTCCTTGAAGGACCACCTTGGTACATTTTCCTATACATATTTCTTCTTCTGAAAAATTTCTGAAATTTTTAGTAACTTCAAATAAAAGTAAACCAAACTCAACAACATTTATAGCAACTACTCCTACAAGTGCCAAGAGCCTATATCATGCATTAGAACTACTTGGAACCATATAAATTTGACATGCAAGCTTAAGAACATGGTCACCTAGGCAGCAAAATTTGCAATGAATAAAGCACTAGAACAAAAACTAATTGGACCAATCGAGGAGTCACATACCAAGGAACAATCCCCCAAAGCAGTTTTTGTGAAAGGTGCTTTGAGCAAGGAGATCGAAAATCGCAGCAAAATGAGCTAGAGCTCGTGCTTGAGCTGGATGGTGATTTTTTGGGAGGAAGAAGAAGTGTGTGGGTGCAGGAATAAGGTGGAGGGGAGCCACCGTGGGCCCATGAGGCAGGGGGCGCGCCCAGGGGGTGGGCGTGCCGTGGACCCTCGTGGCCAGGTGCTTGCTCCCCCTGCTGTATTCTCAGTGCCAGATATTCTCAAATATTCCAGAAAAATCATATTTAAATTTCAGGGCATTTGGAGAACTTTTATTTTCGGGGTATTTTCATATTGCACGGATAATCAGAAAACAGACAGAAATTACTATTTTTGCTTTATTTAATATAAATAACAGAAAGTAAAAAAGAGGGTACAGAAGGTTGTGCTTTCTAACTTCATCCATCTCATGCTCATCAAAAGGAATCCACTAACAAGGTTGATCAGGTCTTGTTAACAAACTCATTTCGAATAACATGGAACCGGAGAATTTTCGAATAGCACTAGGTTACTTCAACGGGGATATGCACATCCCCAACAATAAGAATATCATATTTCTTCTTGACAGTAGGAAGAGGAAATTCAAAACCTCCAATAGTGATTGTTGAAATTTTTCCAATAGAATTTATACTATGGACTTGAGGTTGTTTCCCCGGAAAGTGTACTGTATGCACATTACCATTAACATGAAAAGTGACATTGCGTTTGGTGCAATCAATAACAGCCCCTGCAGTATTCAAAAAGGGTCTTCCAAGAATAATAGACATACTATCGTTGGGATTCTCAGGTGTGTCAATAACAGGTTCACTAGAAGCATGCAAAGTCCTATCATTTTTCTTTTTCTTCCTTTTAGAAGGACTAGGTGCATCTATATTATTTCTCTGAGAATCTTGCTCAATTCTCTTAGGATGGCCCTGAGGATACAAAGGTTCCTGGGTCATTTTACCATCTCTAGTCATAACTCTAGCAACACTATCATTCTTCTTACTATTTAATTCATTGAGCAAATCATTCTGAGCTTTAAGTACTTGTTCTACTTGAGTGGTAACCATAGAAGTGTGTTTACTAACGAGTTTAAGTTCACCTTTAACTCTAGACATATAATCACCCAAGTGTTCAATCATATAAGCATTTTGTTTCAATTGTCTACCAAAATAAGCATTGAAGTCTTCTTGCTTAACCATAAAGTTATCAAACTCATCCAAACATTGGCTAGGAAACTTAGTAGGAGGGATTTCAGCTTTATCATATCTATAGAGAGAATTTACCTTTACTACCGGTGTCGGGTTATCAAGACCATGTGTTTCTTTAATAGGTGATGGATTAAAACCATATATTTCTTCAACATGCGGTAAATTAAGACCATGTATTTCTTCAATAGGAGGTAAATTCTTAACATCTTCAGCTTTAATACCCTTTTCTTTCATATATTTCTTTGCCTCTTGCATATCTTCAGGACTGAGAAATAGAACACCTCTTTTCTTCGTAGTTGGTTTAGGAATAGGCTCAGGAGTTGGCTCAGGAAGTGTCCAATTATTTTCATTTGTCAACATATTATTCAATAGGATTTCAGCTTCATCCGGTGTTCTTTCCCTGAAAACAGAACCAACACAACTATCTAGGTAATCTCTGGAAGCATCGGTTAGTCCATTATAAAAGATATTAAGTATTTCATTTTTCTTAAGAGGGTGATCGGGCAAAGCATTAAGTAATTGGGGAAGCCTCCCCCAAGCTTGTGGGAGACTCTCTTCTTCAATTTGCACAAAATTATATATATCCCTTAAGGCAGCTTGTTTCTTATGAGCAGGGAAATATTTAGCAGAGAAGTAATAAATCATATCCTAGGGACTACGCACACAACCAGGATCAAGAGAATTAAACCATATCTTAGCATCACCCTTTAATGATAACGAAAATATTTTAAGGATATAAAAGTAGCGAGTTCTCTCATCATTAGTGAACAGGGTGGCTATATCATTTAATTTAGTAAGATGTGCCACAACAGTTTCAGATTCATAACCATAAAAAGGATCATATTCAACCAAAGTAATTATACCAGGATCAATAGAGAATTCATAATCCTTATCAGTAACAAAGATAGGTGAAGTAGCATAAGCAGGATCATATTTCATTCTAGCTTTCAGAGTTTTTTTGTTTAATCTTAGCTAATAATTTCTTAAGATCACTTCTACCATTGCATGCAAGAAAGTCTCTTTTAGTTTCTTCATCCATAACATAGCCCTCAGGCACAACAGGCAATTCATATTTATTAGGAGAGCCTTCATCATCACTTTCATCAATATTATCAGTTTCAATAATTTCATTCTCTCTAGCCCTAGCAAGTTGTTCATCAAGAAATCCACCAAGTGACACAGTAGTATCTAGCATATAAGTAGTTTCATCATAAGTATCATGCATAGCAGAAGTGGCATCATCAATAATATGTGACATATCAGAATTAATAGCAGAAGCAGGTGTAGGTGTCGCAAGCTTACTCAAAACAGAAGGTGAATCAAGTGCAGAGCTAGATGGCAGTTCCTTACCTCCCCTCGTAGTTGAGGGATAAATTTTTGTTTTCGCCTCTTTCAAGTTCTTCATAGTGGAGGGAGTCCTGGATTAGGGGGTCCTCGGACAGCCGGACTATATTCTTTGACCGGACTGTTGGACTATGAAGATACAAGATTGAAGACTTCGTCCCGTGTCCGGGTGGGACTCTCCTTTGCGTAGAAGGCAATCTTGGCAATTCAGATATGTAGATCTCCTCCCTTGTAACCGACTTTGTGTAACCCTAGCCCCCTCCGGTGTCTATATAAACCGGAGGGTTTAGTCCGTAGGACAACAACAATCATAATCATAGGCTAGCTTCTAGGGTTTAGCCTCTATGATCTCATGGTAGATCAACTCTTGTAATACTCATATCATCAAGATCAATCAAGCAGGAAATAGGGTATTACCTCCATCGAGAGGGCCCGAACCTGGGTAAACATTGTGTCTCGTGCCTCCTGTTACCATCCGCCTTAGACGCACAGTTCGAGACCCCCTACCCGAGATCCGCCGGTTTTGACACCGACATTGGTGCTTTCATTGAGAGTTCCACTGTGTCGTCACCATAAGGTTTGATGGCTCCTTCGATCATCGGCAATGATGCGATTCAGGGTGAGGTTTTTCTCCCCGGACAGATCTTTGTATTCGGCGGCTTTGTACTGCGGGCCAACTCGCTTGGTCATCTGGAGCAGATCGAGAGCTACGCCCCTGGCCATCAGGTCAGGTTTGGAAGCTTGAACTATACTACCGACATCCGCAGGGACTTGGTCTTCGACGGATTCGAGCCCATGTCAGGTGCACCGCACAATCACGATGAGCATGACTTAGCTCTACCGTCGGACGGTGTTCGGGAGATCATACATGTGGCTACTCCGGCCTTCAATCTAGAGCAGATCATGTCGTCCGAGGACGGGTGGATGGACCCCGCCACGGAAGCCGCACACCCAGCGGTGATAGAGCCGAATACTGACTTCACCTCCTATGAGACCTGTGTTGTCGGACCCCTAGATTCGTCCCCGGCCACAGGCTCCGAACCGCCCGCGTCCGTGCCTATTGAATCTGATTGGGCACCGATCATGGAGTTTACCTCCACAGATATCTTTCAGCACTCGCCCTTGGGCGATGTGCTAAATTCATTAAGGTCTCTCTCCTTGTCAGGAGGCCCTTGGCCGAACTATGACCGGTTGGAGTGGGAAGCGGACGACGAAGAAATTTGTTCCCCACCCACCACCCACTTAATAGCCACTGTCAATGACTTAACCAACATGCTTGATTTCGACTCCAAAGACATCGATGGTATGGACGACAATGCAGGAGAGGAACAGGAACCACCGCCCACAGGGCGCTGGACAGCCACTTCATCACACAATATATACATGGTGGATACACCCAAAGAAAACAATGACGAGGAATGGAAGGATGCAGCGGAGGATAATTCCCTCGAGAAGCAACCAAAGCGACGACGTAGGCGCCGCTCCAAATCCTGCCTCGGCAAAAACAGCGATAACAACGCAAGAAAGAATAATACCCTGATCGACTACAAAGCAAACGACGACCACATGGACCCAGCGACAGAGCAAGATGAACTAGCAGACGGCGAACATAGTACAGAGCCACTATCCGATCACGGCGACGCCGAGGGTAAATCTCATCAACCTGTCTCCGGAGAGGAGAACAGTCCGGACGACGATGCACACATCATCCTGGAAAGGCACTTGGAGCAAGAGGACCTCCATAGAAGGCTTATTGCCACCGCGAGGAGTCTGAAGAAGCAGAAGCAAAGGCTTAAGGCTGCGCAAAATACACTCAACAGTAGATGGAACAAAGTGCTCGACACTGAAGAAAAGTACGGTGGCAGCCGCCACACAAAGAGCTATCCAAAGCGCAAGCTGCTGCCCGAATTCGATGACGAGGCTTTAAAGCCTATACAGCCGAAAAATAAAATGACCGATCAGCCGGATCGACCACCCCGTGGCCGCGATAGGGCGGCTAACGATGTCGCACATAAGTCAGCACATGATTTACGTGAAGACTTGCACCAAAAAGCCGGTATGACCAGGTCCATCTACGGATCTAGGAAGCACGCTCCGACACAGAATCAAAACCGAACACTACAACCGTCAGAATGCCATGACACATCCAAATACAGGGGTGCCGCGCACCCCCTATGCTTCACCGATGAGGTTCTGGATCACGAATTTCGAGAAGGATTCAAACCCGTGAACATAGAGGCATACGACGGAACGACAAACTCTGGGGTCTAGATTGAGGACTTTATCCTTCATATCCACATGGCTCGCGGAGATGATCTCCACGCCATCAAATACTTACCCCTCAAGTTGAAAGGACCAGCTCGGCACTGGCTGAAGAGCCTCCTCGAAAACTCAATTGGAAGTTGGGAAGAGCTCGAAGATGCTTTTAGGGCTAATTTTCAAGGGACCTATGTCCGACCTCCGGATGCAGACGATTTAAGTCATATAATTCAACAGCCCAGAGAGTCAACCCAAAAGCTTTGGAACCGATTCCTCATTAAGAAGAATCAAATTGTTGACTGCTCGGACGCCGAAGCCTTAGCGGCTTTCAAACACAGTGTCCGGGGCGAATGGCTCGCCAGACACCTCGGCCAGGAAAATCCGAGGACAATGGCAGCCCTAACAAGCCTTATGACCCGCTTTTGCGCGGGTGAAGATAGTTGGCTGGCCCGTAGCGGCACCAGCAACCCAGGCACATCCGAAGTCAGGGATGGCAATGGAAAACCACGACGCAATAAAAGCAAGCTTCGAAGCAATGAAGACAGCCCAGACAACACGGCGGTAAACGCCGAATTCAGGAGCTCTCGACCCGGTCAACGGAAAAAGCCCTTCAAAGGCAGCAGAGATGGACCGTCCAGCCTAAACAAGATTCTAGACAGGTTATGTCAGATTCATGGCACCTCCAACAAACCCGCAAATCACACCAACAGAGAATGTTGGGTCTTCAAGCAAGCCGGCAAGCTAAATGCCGAACACAAGGGGAGAGAGACACCAAGCGAAGACGAGGATGAGCCTCGCCAGCCGAACACTGGGGGACAGAAAAAATTCCCACCATAGGTCAAAACAGTGAACATTATTCACGTAACGAAGAGGAGGAGCAAACGCGCACTCCGAGACATATGCGCCGTGGAACCCGTCACCCCCAAGTTCAACCCTTGGTCGGCCTGCCTGATCACTTTTGATCGCAGGGATCACCCGACTAGTATCCGACATGGACGATCGGCTGCCTTGGTACTAGACCCAATAATTGACGGATACCATCTCACCAGAGTCCTTATGGACGACGGCAATAGTCTGAATCTGATATATCAGGACACAGTCTGCAAAATGGGGATAGACCCGACAAGAATCAGCCAAAGCAAAACTACCTTTAAAGGAGTAATACCAGGCCCAGAGGCCCGCTGCACAGACTCTCTAGTACTAGAGGTTGTATCGGTTCTCCCGACAACTTCCGAAGTGAAAAGTTAACCTTCGACATCGCTCCATTCCGAAGTGGCTATCAAGCACTACTCGGAAGAACGGCCTTCGCTCGTTTTAATGCAATACCGCATTACGCTTATCTTAAGCTTAAGATGCCCGGTCCACGTGGCATCATCATAGTTAGCGGAAACACAGAACGTTCCTTATGTGCGGAAGAACGTGTGGCAGCTTTAGCAGCTGAACACTGAACGCCCTCTCCAACCAGAATAAATGATCGGTCGTCAAGACCGCGGACACGGCTAGACGAGTCCGGTGCACCACTAGCTATAACAGCTCAAATAAACCTAAGACTGGGTCGATGGATATACCCCCATAGGTGGGGCTAGGGGCTTCCCACATGTAAAAAGGACTACAGTTCGGCTTGATCTTATTTAGATTGAATTTTAATGGTTTATTAAGAATAACCAATTTTTCGCACGAAAACTTTCACCTGGGCTTTTCTCTCTTACAGATGATCATCGTGCTACACCCTTCCAGGATACGGCACTACGGAGACACAGGCGCAGACGTGCAGCAGGGCCCCGTTCAAAGGTTTCTTTTTAGATTAAGACCCTGTGTAAACCTTTTTTACTGTCTCTTGTTGCTTCACACCCTCATGATATTCAACATAACCAAGAGGGATGCTGGCGTTATTGACATTTCGTCACGTAAAACTAATGCACTTACCTGGAAATTCAGGGCTTATTATCAAGGGCGTTACTCAGCCCAGTATATGTTGTAAAGACCGAATACCTTAGGGAGTGTTCGGCGTTGTGAGTTTGGCCTTATATGCATCAGCTCTGAATCATGTCTTTGGTCAGTAGTTGGGTTTGCCCGGCTCCCGTGTTTTGCTACCTTACGTTCCGCTCTATCGGCTAAGGTGGCACCAGGAGAACTACTGCGATTGTGCCCTGGTTCATCTGGATGAGCACCTCAGTAGAGAAAGCCGAAAACTGACTGTCATGATAAAGCGCGAGACTGGTCAACCACTCGAGGACTCAGCGGAATCTTCATGATTCCTCCGCATTAACGAAGGACCGGTTTCCCGGTCATGTATGTACGCGCAACGTATTCGGATAAGCGCGGAAGTACCAGGGGCTATATAGTAGCCCCACTGTCAAACTCCTATGGCTAAGTGAAAGTGTTAAAGCAATATAGTCTGATTGCCTTGTTCGCCGTGCTATCACCTCCTTAATGGACCAAGACGTTGGATCAAGTGTGAATACGCGCTTTTCCGAACACCCCCGCATTATATGCATGGGGGCTGAAGCCGACGACTGCAAACTTTCAGGTTATATACATACATAAAATGACCGCACAGGAGGCACCATAATACTTTTAGGCAAAAGTATAAACACAGCCTTTATAATCCAAATAGCATTGTTTTTACAATTGGGATACACGTCACTCGAACATGATACTCTTCGAGCACTGATCCTCTTTTAAACGAGCGCCTTCTAGGACTTCTACAAAATAGTGCTCGGCCGAGCCCTGCTCTACGGCCGGACCCCGGGTTGCAATAGCGGTGGCATCCATCTCTGCCCAATATGTCTTAACACAGGCAAGAGCCATCCGCGCACCCTCTATACATGACGACCTCTTTACAGCGTCGATATGCGGCACATCACCAAGGAATCGTTGCACTAAACCAAAATAACTATTCGGCCTTGGTCCTTCCGGCCAAAGATGATCCACGACAGACCTCATGGCAAGCCCGGACAACCTATGGAGCTCAGCCCACTCGGCCATTTGCTCATTTAACAGCAGCGGACGCGTTGGAGCACTGAACTGCGACCAGAACAACTTTTCCACTTCATGATCTTTTTGATATTTGAAAAACTCAGTCGCATCAGCAGCACTCATTGCCAGGTCTGAATACACGTCTGCAGCACTCCATAATTGATCTAGAGGGGCATACTTCGGATCTCCGAACTTCGTCCGCAACAAAAAGGGCTTCCCAGCCATGATATCTCCAGCTTGACGAAGCTCCTCCTCCGCCGCTCTGATTTTAGAGCGGGTCTCCTTGGCTGCTACCATGGCTTTCTCCAGGTCTGCCGCTTTCGCTTGGCTTTCCTTTTCAAGAAGCTCATACCGGTCGGCGGCATCCTTCAGCTCAACGGCCATCTCGGATATTTTATCTTCGCTCTGGCGATGAGCAGCCCGTTCGGCCCTTAACTCTTCGGCCGCCTTCAGGGTGGCCGCATCAGTCCTCCTGGCTTGTTCCTTGGCTCGGGCAAGTTCCGCCCGAAGGGTCTCCACGGCGGTAGCTCCATCTGCAGTCACAGCATATTATAAATACTAGCATCATGCTCCTCTTAATTTTTTTGACCACCCGAAAATACATACCCTGTGCCTCATCAAGCCGCTTGTTCACAAGCGCAATGTCAGCATCTGCCGCGTCAAGTTGTCGGCTAAGTCCAGCAAACTCAGCAGTCCGGCCAGCCACCGGACCGTCAACCGCCTGCACATGAAAGCAGCACGATCATTACCTGGGACCACGATCCTCTGTTTGCCGCCTCTAGACAACAACCAGAGTCTCAGGGGATACTATCTGTATAGAGCACACCTAGTGTGTGCGGTGTTGGAAATATGCCCTAGAGGCAATAATAAATTAGTTATTATTATATTTCCTTGTTCATGATAATCGTTTATTATCCATGCTAGAATTGTATTGATAGGAAACTCAGATACATGTGTGGATACATAGACAACACCATGTCCCTAGTAAACCTCTAGTTGACTAGCTCGTTGATCAATAGATGGTTACAGTTTCCTGACCATGGACATTGGATGTCATTGATAACGGGATCACATCATTAGGAGAATGATGTGATGGACAAAGACCCAATCCTAAGCCTAGCACAAGATCATGTAGTTCGTATGCTAAAGCTTTTCTAATGTCAAGTATCATTTCCTTAGACCATGAGATTGTGCAACTCCCGGATACCTTAGGAGTGCTTTGGGTGTGCCAAACGTCACAACGTAACTGGGTGGCTATAAAGGTACACTACAGGTATCTCCGAAAGTGTCTGTTGGGTAGGCACGAATCGAGACTGGGATTTGTCACTCCGTGTAAACGGTTTAGAATTGAGGCGCCGAAAACGTTTTGAAACGTCGCGAAACATATGAGATGTTTCGAGGGCTGAAATTGGGATTTCAGGCTCGTGCCCACGTCAAGAGGTATAAGACCTCCGACGATTTTCTTAGCCCACAAACTAAGGGAGAAAAGCTCAATTGTTGAGCTTGTGCTCAGATTGTCTGAGTACAACAATCATTTGAATCGAGTGGGAGTTGATCTTCCATATGAAATAGTGATGGTTCTCCGAAGTCATTACCACCAAGCTGCTAGAGCTTCGTGATGAACTATGATATATCAGGGACATATATGATGATCCTTGAGATATTCGCGATGTTTGACACCGCGAAAGTAGAAATCAAGAAGGAGCATCAATTGTTGATGGTTGGTGAAACCACTAGTTTCAAGAAGGGCAAGGGAACAAAGGGATACTTCATGAAACGGCAATTCAGCTGCTGCTCTAGTGAAGAAACCCAAGGTTGAACCCAAACCCGAGACTGAGTGCTTCTGTAATAAGGGGAACAGCCACTGGAGCAGAATTACCCTAGATACTTGGTAGATGAGAAGGCTGGCAAGGTCGATAGAAGTATATTGGATATACATTGTGTTGATGTGTACTTTACTAGTACTCCTAGTAGCACCAGGGTATTAGATACCGGTTCGGTTGCTAAGTGTTAGTAACTCGAAACAAAAGGCTACGGAATAAACGGAGACTAGCTAAAGGTGAGCTGACGATATGTGTTGGAAGTGTTTCCAGGGTTGATATGATCAAGCATCGCACGCTCCCTCTACCATCGAGATTGGTATTAAAACCTAAATAATTGTTATTTGGTGTTTGCGTTGAGCATAGACATGATTGGATTATGTCTATCGCAATACGTTATTCATTTAAAGAGAATAATGGTTACTCTGTTTATTTGAATAATACCTTCAAATGGTCTTACACCTGAAATGAATGGTTTATTGAATCTCGATCATAGTGATACACATGTTCATGCCAAAAGATAGTAATGATAGTACCACCTACTTGTGGCACTGCCACTTAAGTCATATCGGTATAAAACGCATGAAGAAGCTCCATGTTGATGGATCTTTGGGCTCACTCGTTTTTGAAAGGTTTGAGACATGCGAACCATGTCTATTGGTGTATATGCATGAAGAAACTCCATGCAAATGGACCGTTTGGACTCACTTGATTTTGAATCACTTGAGACATACAAATCATACCACATGGGCAAGATGACTGAAAACCTCGTTTTTCAGTAAAATGGAACTAGAAAGCAACTTGTTGGAAGTAATACATTTTGATGTGTGCACTCCAATGAGTGCTGAGGCATGTAGTGGACATCGTTATGTTCTTACTTCACAGATGGTTTGAGTAGATGTTGAGTACATTTACTTGATGAATCACGAGTCTGAATTATTGAAAGGTTCAAGTAATTTCAGGGTGAAGTTGAAAGATCGCCGTGACAAGAGGATAAAAGATCTATGATATCATCATAGAGATGAATATCTGAATTACGAGTTTGGCATAGAATTAAGACATTGTGGAAATTGTTTCACAACTAATACAGCCTGGAACACCATAGTGTGATGGTGTGTCCGAACATCATAACTGCACCCTATTGGATATGATGCATACCATGATGTCTCTTATCGAATTACCACGATAGTTTATGGGTTAGGCATTAGAGACAACCACATTCACTTTAAATAGGGCACCACGTAATTCCGATGAGATGACACCGTATGAACTATGGTTTAGGGAAACCTAAGCTGTCATTTCTTAAAAGTTTGGGGCTGCGATGCTTATGTTAAAAAGTTTCAGGCTGATAAGCTCGAACCCAAAGAGGATAAATGCATCTTCATAGGACACCCAAAACAGTTGGGTATACCTCCTGTCTCAGATCCGAAAGCAATAAGGGATTGTTTCTGGAATCGGGTCCTTTCTCGAGGAAAAGTTTCTCTCGAAAGAATTGAGTGGGAGGATGGTGGAGACTTGATGAGGTTATTGAACCGTCTCTTCAACTAGTGTGTGGCAGGGAACAGGAAGTTGTTCCTGTGGCACCTACACCAATTGAAGTGGAAGCTTATGATAGTGATCATGAAACTTCAGATCAAGTCACTACCAAACCTCGTAGGATGACAAGGATGCGTACTACTTCAGAGTGGTACGTAATCCTGTCTTGGAAGTCATGTTGCTAGACAACAATGAACCTATGAGCTATGGAGAAGCGATGGTGGGCCCGGATTCCGATAAATGGCTTGAGGCCATAAAATCCGAGAGAGGATCCATGTATGAAAACAAAGTGTAGACTTTGGCAGAACGGCTCGATGGTCGTAAGGCTATTGAGTACAGATGGATTTTAAAAGGAAGATGGACAATGATGGTAAGTATCACCATTAAGAAAGCTCGACTTGTCGTTAAGATGTTTTCCGACAAGTTCAAGGAGTTGACTACGATGAGACTTTCTCACTCGTAGTGATGCTAAGAGTCTGTTGGAATTATATTAGCGATTACTGCATTATTTATGAAATCTTGCGGATAGGATGTCAAAAAAAACATTGTTTCCTCGACGATTTTCTTGAGGAAAGGTTGTCTGTGATACAACCGGAAGGTTTTGTCAATCCTGAAAGATGCTAATAAGTATGCAAAGATCCAGCAATCCTTCTAAGGACTGGAGTAAGCATCTCGGAGTTGGAATGTACGCTTTGATGAGATGATCAAAGATTTTGGGTTTATACAAAGTTTATGAGAAGCTTGTATTTCCAAAGAAGTGAGTGGGAGCACTATAGAATTTTTGATAAATATATGTTGTTGACATATTGTTGATCAGAAGTGACGTAGAATTTCTGGAAAGCATATAGGGTTATTTGGAAAGTATTTTTCAATGGAAAGCCTGGATTAATCTACTTGAACATTGAGCATCAAGATCTATAAGGATAGATCAAAACGCTTAATGGTACTTTCAAATGAGCACATACCTTGACATGATCTTGAAGGTGTTCAAGATGGATCAGTCAAAGAAGGAGTTCTTGCCTGAGTTGTAAGGTATGAAGTTAAGACTTAAAGCTCGACCACGGCAGAAGAGAGAGAAAGGACGAAGGTCGTCCCCTATGCTCAAGACATAGGCTCTACAGTATGCTATGCTGTGTACCGCACCTGAAATGTGCCTTGCCATGAGTCAGTCAAGGGGTACAAGAGTGATCTAAGAATGGATCATAGGACAGCGGTCAAAGTTATCCTTAGTAACTTGTGGACTAAGGAATTTTCTCGATTATGGAGGTGGTAAAAGAGTTCGACGTAAAGAGTTACGTCGATGCAAGCTTAACACCTATCCGGATAGCTCTGAGTAGAGATACTGGATATGTATAATGGAGCAACAATTTACAATAGTTCCAAGTAGAACAGTTATTTGAAATGGCTCCAAATATAGCGTAGTAGCTGCATCTACAAGATGACATAGAGATTTGTGAAGTACATACGGATCTGAAAGATTCAGACCCGTTGACTATAACATCTCTCACAAGCATAACATGTTCAAACCCAGAACTCATCGAGTGTTAATCACATGGTAATGTGAACTAGATTATTGACTCTAGTAAACTCTTTGGGTGTTAGTCACATGGGGATGTGACCTTGAGTGTTAGTCACATAGCGATGTGAACTGGATTATTGACTCTAGTGCAAGTGGGAGACTGTTGGAAATATGCCCTAGAGGCAATAATAAATTAGTTATTATTATATTTCCTTGTTCATGATAATCGTTTATTATCCATGCTAGAATTGTATTGATAGGAAACTCAGATACATGTGTGGATACATAGACAACACCATGTCCCTAGTAAGCCTCTAGTTGACTAGCTCGTTGATCAATAGATGGTTACGGTTTCCTGACCATGGACATTGGATGTCATTGATAACGGGATCACATCATTAGGAGAATGATGTGATGGACAAAGACCCAATCCTAAGCCTAGCACAAGATCATGTAGTTCGTATGCTAAAGCTTTTCTAATGTCAAGTATCATTTCCTTAGACCATGAGATTGTGCAACTCCCGGATACCGTAGGAGTGCTTTGGGTGTGCCAAATGTCACAACATAACTGGGTGGCTATAAAGGTACACTACAGGTATCTCCGAAAGTGTCTGTTGGGTAGGCACGAATCGAGACTGGGATTTGTCACTCCGTGTAAACGGAGAGGTATCTCTGGGCCCACTCGGTAGGACATCATCATAATGTGCACAATGTGATCAAGGAGTTGATCACGGGATGATGTGTTACGAAACGAGTAAAGAGACTTGCCGGTAACGAGATTGAACAAGGTATCGGGATACCGACGATCGAATCTCGGGCAAGTATCGTACCGCTAGACAAAGGGAATTGTATACGGCATTGATTAAGTCCTTGACATCGTGGTTCATCCGATGAGATCATCGTGGAACATGTGGGAGCCAACATGGGTATCCAGATCCCGCTGTTGGTTATTGACCGGAGAGTCATCTCGGTCATGTCTGCATGTCTCCCGAACCCGTAGGGTCTACACACTTAAGGTTCGGTGACGCTAGGGTTATAGAGATATTAGTATGCGGTAACCCAAAAGTTGTTCGGAGTCCCGGATGAGATCCCGGACGTCACGAGGAGTTCTGGAATGGTCCGGAGGTAAAGAATTATATATAGGAAGTGCTATTTCGGCCATCGGGACTCGGGGTCACCGGTATTGTACTGGGACCACCGGAAGGGTCCCGGGGGTCCACCGGGTGGGGCCACCTATCCCGGAGGGCCCCATGGGCTGAAGTGGGAAGGGATCCAGCCCAAAGTGGGCTGGGGCGCCACTTCCCCCTAGGGCCCATGCGCCTAGGGTGGGGGAAACCCTAAAGGAAGAGTCCTAGAAGGGGAAGGCACCTCCTAGGTGCCTTGGGGAGGAGGGATTCCTCCCTTGGCCGCCGCCCCCACTAGGAGATTGGATCTCCTAGGGCCGGCGCCCCCCCTAGGCCCCCTATATATAGTGGGGGGAAGGGAGGACCTCTCACCCTTGCCTTTGGTGCCTCCCTCTCCCTCTCCAACACCTCCTCCTCCTCCATAGTGCTTGGCGAAGCCCTGCCGGAGTACTGCAGCTCCACCACCACCACGTCGTCGTGCTGCTGGATCTCCATCAACCTCTCCTCCCCCCTTGCTGGATCAACAAGGAGGAGACGTCGCTGCTCCGTACGTGTGTTGAACGCGGAGGTGCCGTCCGTTCGGCGCTAGGATCATCGGTGATTTGGATCACGACGAGTACGACTCCATCAACCCCGTTCTCTTGAACGCTTCCGCGCGCGATCTACAAGGGTATGTAGATCCACTCCTCCCTCGTTGCTAGATGACTCCATAGATAGATCTTGGTGACACTTAGGAAAATTTTGAATTTATGCTACGTTCACCAACATGCGTACCGTCAAATTTTTTATATATTACTTTGTGTACCTCAAAGCCTCTTAGAAGGCTCATAAAAGCTTCATGCAACCCACTTTTGGCGGATGAGATCCTCTCAATCACCGTACCCATTAAAGTACGATGCTCCTCTGAGATAGCCGCTTGCTCCAAAAGACCCATCAGCACGTCCGGTTGTGCACCGGACAATCCCAGACTCTTTCTGTTGCTCTCCTTAGAAGCCGAATACTCCGGACTTCGGGTGGCCGAAGGGTTACCTTCTGCCCTCGGTGGATCTGGAGAAATCCTCCGTGATGACACCTCAGGTCGTCCGCCCCAGGAGGCGGGGAGCCAGGGGGAGGCGTTTCGCTCTCCATCATCTCCGGAAGAAGATCCCCCGAAGACGAACTCTGTTGAGAAGGGCTACGAGCCAGACTGCAAGATATATGTCTCGGTTATTGTCCTCGGAGATAAAGCAGGATATATTTACCAAAAGTACTCTTGATTCACTTACATCTCGGTGGAGGGCTGGCCCCCTTGCGGCCATTGTGCGGTAAGGACGCCCTCCGGGGCAGGGCCCCCTGGCGAAGGTTTCTTCCCCCGTTTGGAAACCTTTGTTTCCAAGTCTTCAGGGGCGGTCCTTTTCCTTCCTTGGGGAGAGGGGATTCTATATTCTTCTCCCCGGTTATCCTCCTTCGTGGAGACACTAATTCCCTCGGTTTGGATGAGTAATGCGCGAGCCCCACTTTCGGCTTCTTTATCCCTCCCTTTATCTTCCCCTGATGGCACTTGATAAAGTGCGGGCTCAAGCATCCGGGCTAGTACAGGATCCGGTGAGCCTTCGGGAAGGGGGGCCGAACACCTAATCATCTTCGCCTTTCTTGTCCAGTCCTGGCCAAGAGCAATTTTTTTAGAATTATGCCATGACAAATGAAAAGACGACGTGTTCGGCCGCAGAATTACTTACATGGGTATCTGGACGATTGCAGTTTAGACCCGCATCCTCGGTGGTGTCCGGACACTTTATTCGTGATCCGAAGAACAATCCATACATCCCTTCGAGCGTCATGCCGAAGAATTGCTGAATAGTTCACGGTCCTTCCGGGATGAACTCCCACATACGGAGAGATCGACGTTGGCATGGAAGGACCCGGCAAACTAGCATAACTTGCATTACCTTGACGAGACTGACATCCCTCCTGAGGAGATCTCAGATGCGACTCTGCAATGTCGGCACGTCATTAACTGGCCCCCAGTCCAGCCCCTTGTTGACCCATGATGCCAGTTGTGGCGAGGGGGCGAATGGAAGGCGGGGGCGGCTACCCAGTTAGTACTTCGGGGAGCTGTGATGTAAAACCACTCCCGCTGCCATAAGTTGGACACCTCCGGGAAGGAACCCTTTGGCCATAGGGCATCGGCGCCTTTCCTTATTATGGCACCTCCACATTCTGCGTGTTGCCCATCGATCATCTTCGACTTCACATTGAAGGTCTTGAGCCATAAGGCGAAGTGTGGGGTGATGCGGAGGAAGGCCTCACACACGACGATAAACGAGGAGATGTGAAGGATGGAATCTAGGGCTAGATCATGGAAATCGAGCCCGTAATAGAACATAAGCCCTCTAACAAAGGGATCAAGACTAAAGCCTAGCCCTCGGAGGAAGTGGGAAACAAATACGACACTCTCGTTGGGTTTGGGAGTGGGGATGACCTGCCCTTGAGCAGCCAGCCTGCGCGAGATTTCGGCGGTCAGATACCTGGCTTCCCTTAGCTTCTTGATGTCCTCCTCTGTGACAGAAGAGGCCATCCACCGGCCTTGAAGGTTGGATCCGGACATTTTTGAAGGTCCGAATCGCTTAGCCTGAGCCTTGGGTGTTGGAACTCAAGGTGGGGGAAGGGAAGGATCGAGCGTGAGAAGAAAAGGACAGGCCTTAGCCCCTTTATAAATAGGATGAATATCAAGCGTCCTCCGCGTGGCCGTTCGGAACTTGCCTAAAATCGAGGAGTCATACCAGCAGGCGCGGTTGGGTTACTCACACCCGTATTGATGAGAATCCCGTGATAAGGGGACACGATCTCTGCTTCGACAAGACGTGCCAAGAAAACCGCCTCGCAATATGTGTAGTAGCTGGTTGAGAAAAACGGTTCGAATAATGATCGGGCCATGGCATGATGTCACGTTATGAAAAGTTGTCAGCAGATTAGATTTGTGGAAATATTATATTCTCTATGGTGGTATGTGGAATTTGTTTTGCAGAGCCGGACACGATCCTTGTGTTCAAAATCTTCTATGGAGTATTCGGAGAAGGAACCCGCCTTGCAATGCCGAAGACAATCTGCGTGCCGGACTCATCTTCATTGAAGCCTGGTGCAGGGGCTACTGAGGGAGTCCTGGATTAGGGGGTCCTCGGACAGTCGGACTATATCCTTTGGCCAGACTGTTGGACTATGAAGATACAAGATTGAAGACTTCGTCCCGTGTCCGGGTGGGACTCTACTTTGCGTGGAAGGCAAACTTGGCAATTGGGATATGTAGATCTCCTCCCTTGTAACCGACTCTGTGTAACCCTAGCCCCCTCCGGTGTCTATATAAATTGGAGGGTTTAGTCCGTAGGACAACAACAATCATAATCATATGCTAGCTTCTAGGGTTTAGCCTCTACGATCTCGTGGTAGATTAGCTCTTGTAATACTCATATCATCAAGATCAATCAAGCAGGAAGTAGGGTATTACCTCCATCGAGAGGGCCCGAACCTGGGTAAACATTGTGTCCCCTGCCTCCTGTTACCATCCGCCTTAGACGCACAGTTCGGGACCCCCTACCCGAGATACGCCGGTTTTGACACCGACAATAGTGACCAGCAGATATAAACCCCAAATGACTCAAAGAATAGAGCTATGCTCCCCGGCAACAGCGCCAGAAAATAGTCTTGATAACCCACAAGTATAGAGGATCAAAACAGTTTTCGAGGGTAGAGTATTCAACCCAAATTTATTGATTCGACACAAGGGGAGCCAAAGAATATTCTCAAGTATTAGCAGCTGAGTTGTCAATTCAACCACACCTGGAAACTTAGTATCTGCAGCAAAGTGTTTAGTAGCAAAGTCATATGATAGTAGTGGTAACGGTAGCAAAAGGTAGTGATAGCAAAAGTAATATTTTTGGTGTTTTGTAGTAATGATAACAATAGCAACGGAAAAGTAAATAAGCGAAGAACAATATATGGAAAGCTCATAGGCAATGGATCGGTGATAGAGAATTATGTCGGATGTGGTTCATCATGTAACAGTCATAACCTAGGGTGACACAGAACTAGCTCCAATTCATCAATGCAATGTAGGCATGTATTCCGAATATAGCCATACATGCTTATGGAAAAGAACTTGCATGACATCTTTTGTCCTACCCTCCCGTGGCAGCGGGGTCCAAGTGGAAACTAAGGGATATTAAGGCCTCCTTTTAATAGAGTACCGGACCAAAGCATTAACACATAGTGAATACATGAACTCCTCAAACTACGGTCATCACCGGGAGTGGTCCCGATTATTGTCACTTCGGGGTTGCCGGATCATAACACATAGTAGGTGACTATAGACTTGCAAGATAGGATCAAGAACTCACATATATTCATGAAAACATAATAGGTTTAGATTTGAAATCATGGCACTCGGGCCCTAGTGACAAGCATTAAGCATAGCAAAGTCATAGCAACATCAATCTCAGAAGATAGTGGATACTAGGGATCAAACCCTAACAAAACTAACTCGATTACATGATAAATCTCATCCAACCCATCACTGTCCAGCAAGCCTATGATGGAATTACTCACACACGGCGGTGAGCATCATGAAATTGGTGATGGAGGATGGTTGATGATGACGACGGCGATGGATTCCCCTCTCCGGAGCCCCGAACGGACTCCAGATCAGCCCTCCCAAGAGAGTTTAGGGCTTGGCGGCGGCTGCGTATCATAAAACACGATGAATCCTTCTCTATTATTATTTTCTCCCTGAACACGAATATGTGGAGTTGGAGTTGAGGTCGGTGGAGCTTCAGGGGGCCCACGTGGCAGGGGGCGCGCCCCCATCCTCGTGGCTAGGGCGTGGGACCCCTGGCCTTGATTCTTTGCCAGTATTTTTTATTGTTTCCAAAAATAATCTCCCTCGACTTTCAGGTCATTATGAGAACTTTTGTTTCTGCACATAAATAACACCATGGCAATTCTGCTGAAAACTGCGCCAGTTCGGGTTAGTTCCATTCAAATCATGCAAGTTAGAGTCCAAAACAAGGGCAAAAGTGTTTGGAAAAGTAGATGCGACGGAGACGTATCATAAATCATGCGTAAATTTCGTGCTGAAAATATCCCGCGCTGGGGGGGTAACGCGGGCATACAAATTTCGATGGATCAACACCGACCATGGGTAACCTATATATTTAGATTCTACATGCACAACTGGCGATATTGTATATATTGTTTTATATAAAAGCACAATACATACTGATTAGTCTTTTTGTTTATTTAGAAAGGTTTATAGTTCCTGGCGTGGGTGGAGAACAGGCAGGTCCAATGGAAACCAAGGCTTACCTCCCACAATGTGGTTTGATCATCTCTTTCTGTCTTTCTTTCTTTCCTTCCTTTCCTTTCCTTTCCTTATGTTTTTGAGGAAATTGTATAGAATAATAACCAATTAAGTCAGCTTTTCTGAGTATGTAATTGCAAAGCCTTATAATCTATTCATCAACTGTAAGGTAGTACAAAGAACACCAGAAGTAAAATACATCCAGGTCCGTAGACCACCTACCGATGACTACAAGCACTGGAGTGAGCCGAAAGGCGCGCCGCCGTCATCGCCCCTCCCTCATCGGGTTCGGGCAAACCTTGTTGTAGTGAACAGTTGGGAAGTTGTCGTACTAAGGCCCCATATGACTAACACACCAGAACAACGACCGTCGCGGATAAGAGAAGCATAGATCGAAAGGACCCAACCTGTAGACACACGAACACAAACGACCGAATACCGGATCCACGTGGATCCATCAAAGACAAACACCGACCGAATCCCATAAGATCCGTCGGAGAAAAACCTCCACACGCCCTTTGACGATGCTAGAAACACCACCGAAACGGGGGCTGGGCGTGGAAGACCTTATTCCATCTACAAAGAGCCGCCACCGCATTGCATCTCTAAGCAGGACACAAACCTTAGCAAAACTCGAAAAGACATCAAAAAATAGAGAGGTCCTGCCGGCAAGGCCCGGGATGACGGGATCCACCACGCCTCCATGGTTCTAAGACCACGAGAGACGAGGTATACCGACGACGGCGCCAACGGGAGGTAGGAGAAAACCTAGCACGCTGTGTGCAGGGGACGAGTGGCCGCTGATCCCAATGTTTGTTGCAGTAATCAAAAAAAATCTTTTTTTAAGTTTTAGCTTCCTAAAACAACTTTACAAGGTATGCCAAATAGATAATTAAAAACCAAGAAGAAGGCTAGAATTAAACACCACTCTGCTACTCTGCTTTTCCTTCCCTTTTACTAAAAGACTCAACAAATATCTCCATGCTAGTGTTGACAACATGAGGCTATGATCTCAGCAATTGGTACGTGCGATTGGGACAAATTAACCATAACAATGTGGGTAGCTAGTTTCTCCCATGAAGCAACAACCCACCTTGTTGCTGCTTCCCCATGCTAATTCATGAGCAATCCTCTCGCGATTGTGTTTTCTTTCTTCCACAATTGCTAATTTTCATCCAGCTGAAAACAATTTGGTTGTAGTTGAATTATTCGCCCGTTTGATCTTGCACAACTATTCTCGCTCGAGGAGTACGTTTTCTATGTTATCAGTCCCACGATTGAGTTTTTGGGTCGGCCGTTAACCTGCGATCTTGTTGTGTTTTTCACATTTTGAAAAAAACTGATTTCCCCTCGCTAGTTTCCTATGGATTTCCTTTTCGCAACACATAGTATTTTTTTTCTTTTGAGGGGTCGCAACACATAGTTGCATCAGAGACAACGAGGGTATGGGCCACCATGGCGATTTGTTCGGCGCCTTTGATTTCCATGCCGATCTCTCCCTCCTTGCATGCTTGAAGGTTTGGTTGCTCCAGCCATCTCGTTGGTTATTTGAGTTGCTCTTCAATTGTTGGTTGTTGCGTTTCTTTCTGCCGCTCAATCAAAGTGTGTTTTTATACGAAATCCACGCATGTTCGCTATATTGTTGTTAGGTATATAGGAAAACATTATCCACAATCCCCATGGTCTAGAAATTAATATGCTATATTTAGATGGTGGTGCAACTTTAGAAAGACAAGCTGGATGCATACAGAGGATCATAGATGAAAGTTTTGATGCTTGGTTACTACTAGATAAAGTAAATATAGATATATTTGTATCTTTTTGCTTTACATTTAGGGATCAGATTCCTGTGTTTGAGAGAGAGGGAGAGGGAGGATGAAGGAGGGAGAGGGAGAAGTCTACCGTGACACAATCGAAAACTCTTGGTGTGCCTTGCTAAAACGAGCATGGTGTGGAATATAACACAATTGTGTGTTATGTGTTTGAAATTCAAATTGTGAGTTGGTGGGGGTTGAAAGGGGGGTCGCAAGCCGGATGCGAATTGGCAGAGGTGGACAGACGGAGATAGTGGGTGATAGAGTAATTTAGCGGTAAAAAAGGTCGACAATGTTGCATGTGCATGAGCATTCTAAATGATATGTTAGAGATGGTTGACATTGAACTACTAGAATGTGTATGTATGCCCTTTTGCAGCGCAAGAATAATTAACTAGTTTACCATTAAAATGTAGGAGTAGTGATGACCATAAGAAGATGAAGCCTCCATTTTATTTAGGTAAAGACAACAGGGGCGCAACGCAATGATGAAGTGTATCAGATCAAGAGGAGTGTTAACCGGTTTTCTAGAGGTTTAGATTTGCGAACCAGACCTGCACTACTATACTTTTCCTACATATCGCTGGTGCATGCCAATCAAAGCAGATGTTAGGAGCCCTCCTAACCTGTACGCGCACAGGGCCTACCCCTTGGGCCAGCCCATGGACTTGGCCCATTCGAGACTCATCGCTCCAGCTACTTAAGCCCGGCGCTCAGAAGGAGAGGACATCCAGTGGATCACCGAACGAACTGGCGGCGGCTACCTCCTCCCCTTTCTCTGTTCTTCTCCTACCTTGTCTCCCTCTGTTTCTGTAATCAAATTTGTATGTAATCGAAGCTTGTAACTCAAACTAGTGAGAGATCATAGTAGATCGAGTGATCCCCAACTTGTCCCTTACATCTGGTATACAGAGCCAAGTTCCACCCTTCCCCTTCAATTTTTTCTCTCAATTCCTACAATTCCACCGGTGACAACACTATGCCCGCCATCAAACCACCAGAGTGGGATGCCATGTCCGCCAAGGAGCAGCTGTTGTGGTATCTCGAGAGGTTATGCGCTCAGGCAGACGAGATGTGCTCAACGTTGGGTATTGCACGAGTGGGTGACCCTCCCGTGGTCACCTCGCTTGTCAATCCGGCAGCCTCAACCACGACGCATGCCTCACCTATGCCCGTCCCCGACATCCCCGGCTACACCACCAAGGCTCAGGAAGTGCTCGAGGTCATCCACGATCCGCCCCCTGCTTGCATCGCGATGGCGCACATCACCTGTTCGACGGATGACTTGAACCAAGTTGTTGCCACCAACAACGTCAACAAGGTCACCACCATCTACCCCGAGCCCGTCATCCACCTCAGCGACAAGAATGTGGATCAGCTCACTGACTCAGCCGTGAGTGTCGAGTTCCTTGTTGTGGTGACCGCCACGGTAGTGTCTTCCAACCCGGGCAAGTACGCAGCGGTCGAGGCCCCTCCCGATGTCCTCACCACACCTGCAGTACCTACCAGTGTTTCCTCATCCACCACAAAGGCCAAGGAGGTCTTTGAGGTTGCTTATGATGTGCCCCTGGACTGCGTCGCCAAGACATTCGTGAGTTATTCGACGAATTGTTTGAACCGAGTCATCGCCACATCGTCGTTCCGGGACCATGACCTGAATGTCTCATTGCCCACAAGGCACCAAGGTCTTTTGATGCGGCCGACACCATGGCCGTCGTTTGCAATTGTTGTGCCATCAGAGGTCTGCTATACTAATGGTCGCCATTGGAATTTCCAGATGCCTACTTCTGTCCATGACCTGCATCCATGGACGTTCAAGACACATGCATATCTGATTTCCCAAGTGCATGGCAAGGGATTGAGTAGTAGTTACCTTTCTGTGAATGTGTTACATATTGGAGAGCTGGTGTCCAATACATGGGGGCGGTGGCTCGGTCTACTTGGAAACTGGAGAAGGGTACGCCCAGGTCAGCTCTTGTGCTTGTGGTTTTTGAAACGGGACAGTGATGATTCAGGTTTCAGCACACAGCTCTTTCCTGAAGGTCAATTTCAGAGCATGCATAAAATGGGTGCTCTAAGCACAGAAAATTCAAGTAGTATTTTCCTTCGGTTCATGCAATCTAGACCATATGAACTAGTCTGTTATGGTGAAATCAACTGTCCATTATTCAGTACACTTGGCCTTTGCATGGATAAACATTCACTTAATATTTTTATGCTGCCTTGTGAGACTTTGCTGGACACGGGATGTCGCTATCAAATGATGTATGGCAAAATCGATTCAAAAATGGTGCAACCATCAGCTATTCAGCGTGTACAACCAACTTGTTACTTTCCGGTGGGTGTTGTTCGAGCAAATCTGAAACAGAAGGAAGTCGATGGTGCTATGGTTTACATGCTGGAACATAAAACTCATCAGGATTTGGAGTTACTACTCTGTTTCCATCATCCACCTGATCCAAGAAGTACTCGGGAGTTCATAACTGGCCGAAGCTTTCATCGGGGCCAAACCTTATTAGGTAATTCTCGGATGGGGGTCTGCTATTGCATGCTAATTCTTATGGAGGAACCTTTCAATTGCTTGACTGATACACAACTGCAGTTTGGGCGTCTATCGGATCAGGCAACATTTGATGGTAAGCAATTAAGTCGGGAATGGATAGATTCGAGAACTAATGGAACGAATTGTGGGGAAAGTGCTTCTTTTACAGGACTTCTGAAAGTATATGTGGGTGCATGGAGCGGAATGAAAATATTTTGCAAGTACAGGAAGAAGAAACGATGCACGGCGAGAGAAACACCTTGTGAAATTGTGATGTCAGAACAAATGGAATGTATGTTTCCTTGTATGTCTATCTCGGGCCACTTAATGGAGCTACAATTAATTGGCCATGAGCAGAGCAACATTCGTTTGTCTCAGCTCTCTACTGACTCTGGAAATGTTGTGCAAAACTGGTTCTGTTCAGCAAGGACATGCATCACAAGGTACCAAAATACCAAGCATCTAGTCCTCCAAGTGGCTCACGGAAATATCCATGTGGTGCAAAGTAAAGATCTATTCTCTAGAGATGCGTTTGGTTTGTTTGTGCATCAGTTGAACACTCGGTTTTAGTGGAGAAGTTACTGGACGTTCCCTGTGTGGTCTGGCGCACAAGGTGCGTGATGCTTGAAACTGAAGGATCACAGTGTTGGCCAATTTTTCAGCTTAATTCCCCACGACATTCTCCAGTTCATGACCGGAATGTTCGTACACTAGTGCTTGTTACAGGAATATCACCCAACGATGAACAATTTACCTCCATTGCACCTGCTAGTCGATCCATAGTAATACACTCGGAAGCCATTGTGCATATGGGGCTATATCTTGAGCAGGCATTTCCCACACACACAGTGGAGTCCTTGATTATGGCCATGCTACAACAACATATCAGCAAGAATCCCGTTGAGCTATCTAGCCTCAATGGTAGTCCAACAAATTTGCTTCTCATTGATTCTGTTGATATGCTGGGCTCTGACCTACATCGCTACCAGCTGGGCATGTCTTGGGATCCTGGAGGCCTTAGATTGTTGTTGCTAAGGAAATTGACACGACGGGAGGTGTTTCAGAAAGGGAGGTGCGCCACCTTGGTTGCCCGCTGTCTTGTCACCTTCCCAGCTTCTACTTTTTGGTCGTCGACAATTATGATGGTGGAGGTGATTAACAAGAGAGCACATGCCACGGGGGATATAGTACCCTCCACCGGCTACGATCAACAACGTTCTCAAGGAGGGAGGGGTGTCATCGCTATCGCTGCCTGCTTCGCACAAGGCTCCGTCGACCGCAAGTACTCCATCAGCTTCAACAATGACCACTTCCTCGACAGTTCATCCGACTGGGTCGCCATTGTCCATGACTACTACCCCATGTCATTCAAGGCACCCCACCTTCTGCTACCGCCGTGACTTCGAGCAAGTAAACGACCATCGAGTGCAATGGGACCCGGGCGGTTCTTGGCGATGCCGGCTTGGGGTCAAGCTGGATTTCAAGGAGGGAGGGATGTTAGGGGCCCTCCTAACCTGTACGTGCACAGGGCCTACCCCTTGGGCCAGCCCATGGACTTGGCCCATTCGAGACTCATCGCTCCAGCTACTTAAGCCCGGCGCTCAGAAGGAGAGGGCATCCAGTGGATCACCAAACGAACCGGCGGCGGCTACCTCCTCCCCTTTCTCTGTTCTTCTCCTACCTTGTCTCCCTCTGTTTCTGTAATCAAATTTGTATGTAATCGAAGCTTGTAACTTAAACTAGTGAGAGATCGTAGTAGATCGAGTGATCCCCAACTTGTCCCTTACATCTGGTATACAGAGCCAGGTTCCACCCTTCCCCTTCAATTTTTTCTCCCAATTCCTACAATTCCACCGGTGACAACACCATGCCCGCCGTCAAACCACCAGAGTGGGATGCCATGTCCGCCAAGGAGCAGCTGTTGTGGTATCTCGAGAGGTTATGTGCTCAGGTAGACGAGATGTGCTCAGCGTTGGGTATTGCACGAGTGGGTGACCCTCCCATGGTCACCTCGCTTGTCGATTCGGCAGCCTCAACCACAACGCATGCCTCACCTATGCCCGTCCCCAACATCCCCGGCTACACCACCAAGGCTCAGGAAGTGCTCGAGGTCATCCACGATGCGCCCCCTGCTTGCATCGCGATGGCGCACATCACCTGTTCGACGGATGACTCGAACCAAGTTGTTGCCACCAACAGTGTCAACAAGATCACCACCATCTACCCCGAGCCCGTCATCCACCTCGGCGACAAGAATGTGGATCAGCTCACTGACTCAGCCGTGAGTGCCGAGTTCCTTGTTGTGGTGACCGCCACGGTAGTGTCTTCCAACCCGGGCAAGTACGCAGCGGTCGAGGCCCCTCCCGATGTCCTCACCACACCTGCAGTACCTACTAGTGTTTCCTCATCCACCACAAAGGCCAAGGAGGTCTTTGAGGTTGCTTATGATGTGCCCCTGGACTGCGTCGCCAAGACATTCGTGAGTTATTCGATGAATTGTTTCAACCGAGTCGTCGCCACATCGTCGTTCCGGGACCATGACCTGAATGTCTCGTTGCCCACAAGGCACCAAGGACTTTTGATGCGGCCGACACCATGGTCGTCGTTTGCAATTGTTGTAACATCAGAGGTCTGCTATACTAATGGTCGCCATTGGAATTTCCAGATGCCTACTTCTGTCCATGACCTGCATCCATGGACGTTCAAGACACATGCATATCTGATTTCCCAAGTGCATGGCAAGGGATTGAGTAGTAGTTACCTTTCTGTGAATGTGTTACATATTGGAGAGCTGGTGTTCAATACATGGGGGCGGTGGCTCGGTCTACTTGGAAACTGGAGAAGGGTACGCCCAGGTCAGCTCTTATGCTTGTGGTTTTTGAAACGGGACAGTGATGATTCAGGTTTCAGCACACAGCTCTTTTCTGAAGGTCAATTTCAGAGCATGCATAAAATGGGTGCTCTAAGCACAGAAAATTCAAGTAGTATTTTCCTTCGGTTCATCCAATCTAGACCATATGAACTAGTCTGTTGTGGTGAAATCAACTGTCCATTATTCAGTACACTTGGCCTTTGCATGGATAAACAGTCACTCAATATTTTTATGCTTCCTTGTGAGACTTTGCTGGACACGGGATGTCGCTATCAGATGATGTATGGCAAAATCGATTCAAAAATGGTGCAACCATCAGCTATTCAGCGTGTACAACCAACTTGTTACTTTTCGGTGGGTGTTGTTCGAGCAAATCTAAAACCGAAGGAAGTCGATGGTGCTATGGTTTACATGTTGGAGCATACAACTCATCAGGATTTGGAGTTACTGCTCTGTTTCCACCATCCACCTGATCCAACAAGTACTCGGGAGTTCATAACTGGCCGAAGCTTTCATCGGGGCCAAACCTTATTGGGTAATTCTCGGATGGGGGTCTGCTATTGCGTGCTAATTCTTATGGAGGAACCTTTCAATTGCTTGACTGATACACAACTGCAGTTTGGGCGTCTATCGGATCAGGCAACATCTGATGGTAAGCAATTAAGTCGGGAATGGATAGATTCGAGAACTAATGGAACGAATTGTGGGGAAAGTGCTGCTTTTACAGGACTTCTGAAAGTATATGTGGGTGCATGGAGCGGAATGAAAATATTTTGCAAGTACAGGAAGAAGAAATGATGCACGGTGAGAGAAACACCTTGTGAAATTGTGATGTCAGAACAAATGAAATGTATGTTTCCTTGTATGTCTATCTCGGGCCACTTAATGTAGCTACAATTAATTGGCCATGAGCAGAGCAACATTCGTTTGTCTCAGCTCTCTACTGACTCTGGAAATGTTGTGCAAAACTGGTTCTGTTCAGCAAGGACATGCATCACAAGGTACCAAAATACCAAGCATCTAGTCCTCCAAGTGGCTCACGGAAATATCCATGTGGTGCAAAGTAAAGATCTATTCTCTGGAGATGCGTTTGGTTTGTTTGTGCATTAGTTGAACACTCAGTTTTAGTGGAGAAGTTAGTGGACGTTCCATGTGTGGTATGGCGCACAAGGTGCCTGATGCTTGAAACTGAAGGATCACAGTGTTGGCCAATTTTTCAGCTTAATTCCCCACGACATTCTCCAGTTCATGACCGGAATGTTCGTACACTAGTGCTTGTTACAGGAATATCACCCAACCATGAACAATTTACCTCCATTGCACCTGCTAGTCGATCCATAGTGATACACTGGGAAGCCATTGTGCATATGGGGCTATATCTTGAGCAGGCATTTCCCACACACACAGTGGAGTCCTTGATTATGGCCATGCTACAACAACATATCAGCAAGAATCCCATTGAGCTATCTAGCCTCAATGGCAGTCCAACAAATTTTCTTCTCATTGATTCTGTTGATATGCTGGGCTCTGACCTACATCGCTACCAGCTGGGCATGTCTTGGGATCCTGGAGGCCTTAGATTGTTGTTGCTAAGGAAATTGACTCGACGGGAGGTGTTTCAGAAAGGGAGGTGCGCCACCTTGGTTGCCCGCTGTCTTGTCACCTTCCCAGCTTCTACTTTTTGGTCGTCGACAATTATGATGGTGGAGGTGATTAACAAGAGAGCACATGCCACGGGGGATATAGTACCCTCTACCGGCTACGATCAACAACGTTCTCAAGGAGGGAGGGGTGTCATCGCTATCGCTGCCTGCTTCGCACAAGGCTCCGTCGACCGCAAGTACTCCATCAGCTTCAACAATGACCACTTCCTCGACAGTTCATCCGACTGGGTCGCCATTGTCCATGACTACTACTCCCATGTCGTTCCAGGCACCCCCACCTTCTGCTACCGCCGTGACTTCGAGCAAGTAAACAACCATCGAGTGTAATGGGACCCGGGCGGTTCTTGGCGATGCCGGCTTGGGGTCAAGGTGGATTTCAAGGAGGGAGGGATGTTAGGAGCCCTCCTAACCTGTACGCGCACAGGGCCTACCCCTTGGGCCAACCCATGTACTTGGCCCATTCGAGACTCATCGCTCCAGCTACTTAAGCCCGGTGCTCAGAAGGAGAGGGCATCAAGTGGATCACTGAACGAAGCGGCGGCGGCTACCTCCTCCCCTTTCTCTGTTCTGCTCCTACCTTGTCTCCCTCTGTTTCTGTAATCAAATTTGTATGTAATCGAAGCTTGTAACTCAAATTATTGAGAGATTGTAGTAGATCGAGTGATCCCCAACTTGTCCCTTACATCTGGTATACAGAGCCAGGTTCCACCCTTCCCCTTCAATTTTTTCTCCCAATTCCTACAATTCCACCGGTGACAAGACCATGCCCGTCGTCAAACCACCAGAGTGGGATGCCATGTCCGCCAAGGAGCAGCTGTTGTGGTATCTCGAGAGGTTATGCGCTCAGGCAGACGAGATGTGCTCAGCGTTGGGTATTGCACGAGTGGGTGACCCTCCCGTGGTCACCTTCCTTGTTGATCTGGCAGCCTCAACCACGACGCATGCCTCACCTATGCCCGTCCCTGACATCCCCGGCTACACCACCAAGGCTCAGGAAGTGCTCGAGGTCATCCACGATGCGCCCCCTGCTTGCATCGCAATGGCGCACATCACCTGTTCGACGGATGACTCGAACCAAGTTGTTGCCACCAACAACGTCAACAAGGTCACCACCATCTACCCCGAGCCCGTCATCCACCTCAGCGACAAGAATGTGGATCAGCTCACTGACTCAGCCGTGAGTGCCAAGTTCCTTGTTGTGGTGACCGCCACGGTAGTGTCTTCCAACCCGGGCAAGTACGCAGCGGTCGAGGCCCCTCCCGATGTCCTCACCACACCTGCAGTACCTACCAGCGTTTCCTCATCCACCACAAAGGCCAAGGAGGTCTTTGAGGTTGCTTATGATGTGCCCCTGGACTGGGTCGCCAAGACATTCATGAGTTATTCGACGAATTGTTTGAACCGAGTCGTCGCCACATCGTCATTCCGGGACCATGACCTGAATGTCTTGTTGCCCACAAGGCACCAAGGACTTTTGATGCGGCCGACACCATGGCCGTCGTTTGCAATTGTTGTGCCATCAGAGGTCTGCTATACTAATGGTCGTCATTGGAAGTTCCAGATGCCTACTTCTGTCCATGACCTGCATCCATGGACGTTCAAGACACATGCATATCTGATTTCCCAAGTGCATGGCAAGGGATTGAGTAGTAGTTACCTTTCTGTGAATGTGTTACATATTGGAGAGTTGGTGTCCAATACATGGGGGCGGTGGCTCGGTCTACTTGGAAACTGGAGAAGGGTACGCCCAGGTCAGCTCTTGTGCTTGTGGTTTTTGAAACGGGACAGTGATGATTCAGGTTTCAGCACACAGCTCTTTCCTGAAGGTCAATTTCAGAGCATGCATAAAATGGGTGCTCTAAGCACAGAACATTCGAGTAGTATTTTCCTTCGGTTCATGCAATCTAGACCATATGAACTAGTCTGTTGTGGTGAAATCAACTGTCCATTATTCAGTACACTTGGCCTTTGCATGGATAAACATTCACTCAATATTTTTATGCTGCCTTGTGAGACTTTGCTGGACACGGGATGTCGCTATCAGATGATGTATGGCAAAATCGATTCAAAAATGGTGCAACCATCAGCTATTCAGCGTGTACAACCAACTTGTTACTTTCTGGTGGGTGTTGTTCGAGCAAATCTGAAACAGAAGGAAGTCGATGGTGCTATGGTTTACATGTTGGAGCATACAACTCATCAGGATTTGGAGTTACTGCTTTGTTTCCACCATCCACCTGATCCAACAAGTACTCGGGAGTTCATAACTGGCCGAAGCTTTCATCGGGGCCAAACCTTATTGGGTAATTCTCGGATGGGTGTCTGCTACTGCGTGCTAATTCTTATGGAGGAACCTTTCAATTGCTTGACTGATACACAACTGCAGTTTGGGCGTCTATCGGATCAGGCAACATCTGATGGTAAGCAATTAAGTCGGGAATGGATAGATTCGAGAACTAATGGAACGAATTATGGGGAAAGTGCTGCTTTTACAGGACTTCTGAAAGTATATGTGGGTGCATGGAGCGGAATGAAAATATTTTGCAAGTACAGGAAGATGAAACGATGCACGGCGAGAGAAACACCTTGTGAAATTGTGATGTCAGAACAAATGGAATGTATGTTTCCTTGTATGTCTATCTCGGGCCACTTAATGGAGCTACAATTAATTGGCCATGAGCAGAGCAACATTCGTTTGTCTCAGCTCTCTACTGACTCTGGAAATGTTGTGCAAAACTGGTTCTGTTCAGCAAGGACATGCATCACAAGGTACCAAAATACCAAGCATCTAGTCCTCCAAGTGGCTCACGGAAATATCCATGTGGTGCAAAGTAAAGATCTATTCTCTAGAGATGCGTTTGGTTTGTTTGTGCATCAGTTGAACACTCGGTTTTAGTGGAGAAGTTACTGGACGTTCCCTGTGTGGTCTGGCGCACAAGGTGCCTGATGCTTGAAACTGAAGGATCACAGTGTTGGCCAATTTTTCAGCTTAACTCCCCACGACATTCTCCAGTTCATGACCGGAATGTTCGTACACTAGTGCTTGTTACAGGAATATCACCCAACGATGAACAATTTACCTCCATTGCACCTGCTAGTCGATCCATAGTAATACACTCGGAAGCCATTGTGCATATGGGGCTATATCTTGAGCAGGCATTTCCCACACACACAGTGGAGTCCTTGATTATGGCCATGCTACAACAACATATCAGCAAGAATCCCGTTGAGCTATCTAGCCTCAATGGTAGTCCAACAAATTTGCTTCTCATTGATTCTGTTGATATGCTGGGCTCTGACCTACATCGCTACCAGCTGGGCATGTCTTGGGATCCTGGAGGCCTTAGATTGTTGTTGCTAAGGAAATTGACATGACGGGAGGTGTTTCAGAAAGGGAGGTGCGCCACCTTGGTTGCCCGCTGTCTTGTCACCTTCCCAGCTTCTACTTTTTGGTCGTCGACAATTATGATGGTGGAGGTGATTAACAAGAGAGCACATGCCACGGGGGATATAGTACCCTCTACCGGCTACGATCAACAACGTTCTCAAGGAGGGAGGGGTGTCATCGCTATCGCTGCCTGCTTCGCACAAGGCTCCGTCGACCGCAAGTACTCCATCAACTTCAACAATGACCACTTCCTCGACAGTTCATCCGACTGGGTCGCCATTGTCCATGACTACTACTCCCATGTCGTTCAAGGCACCCCCACCTTCTGCTACCGCCGTGACTTCGAGCAAGTAAACGACCATCGAGTGCAATGGGACCCGGGCGGTTCTTGGCGATGCCGGTTTGGGGTCAAGCCGGATTTCAAGGAGGGAGCGATGTTAGGAGCCCTCCTAACCTGTACGCGCACAGGGCCTACCCCTTGGGCCAGCCCATGGACTTGGCCCATTCAAGACTCATCCCTCCAGCTACTTAAGCCCGGCGCTCACAAGGAGAGGGCATCCAGTGGATCACCGAACGAATCGGCGGCGGCTACCTCCTCCCCTTTCTTTGTTCTTCTCCTACCTTGTCTTCCTCTGTTTCTGTAATCAAATTCGTATGTAATTGAAGCTTGTAACTCAAACTAGTGAGAGATCGTAGTAGATCGAGTGATCCCCAACTTGTCCCTTACAGCAGAACACTTGCAAAACATGGGTGACATCTTTTCTTGCAGATGCTGCAGTAATCAACATTACGCCCGCCGAATGACACACAGATACAGATATGAATTTGGCACGCCGGCACTGCTTCATTCGTTCTAGCTAAATTTGCAGAGGAATCAACAGGAAACTATCCGTTGGCAGACTGAAGACCGTAGAACAGACACAAGTCCTTAGAGACACGGCCAGTAACAACTACTCCTACCTACCAGAAATGCTGCAGCCATACCATACGCACCGCACTGTCGAGAATACTGCGTTTGCCGATGCAAACTGTAGTTATGGAGTCATCCGATCTCACAACCCTGACGTACCGAACGCGCCGATGAGCAGACCAAGGAACTTAACCGCCACGCACGCCATACTCAGAACGAGGCCGGGCTTCCTGCGCCGGGGAGGGACGAGGACGGGGACGAGCTCGACGCGCGGCGCCGCCACGGGCGTCCACAGGTTATGTCCGTACCCGTTCGCGCGGGCTGCCGCCGGCAATGCAGCGCGCAAGCCTCGGGGGACGGCTTCGGCGTAACGCCGACGCTGCGGCGGACGGCGTCGTGGGTGCCACCACCGGCACGGCCGTCGCCGCGGGAGCCGGCCTTCTCCGTCCATGTGCCCTGATGCTCGGTGATGGATTGATGATGACTGCGAGCGAAGTATGCCAGTTCCGGTCGGTTGACGCAGGGAAACTGGCGGTTTCTTGAGAGGCCGCCGCGAATGGGACGGCAGTTCGATATGGCGTCCATCGTCTTGGACAGTTTTAAGGCCGTGGCCTACTTTAGTATTAAAAGCCCATTTCGTTGCTGTTCTGGGCTGGGTTACTCCTACATGCAAAAAAATGGCTGTTTTTGAAAATAATAAAAAGGCTGGGCCGACGGATGCGGAAAAAAAATTGTGCGGTGAGCGTGGATCGAACACGCGACCTTCAGATCTTCAGTCTGACGCTCTCCCAACTGAGCTATCCCCGCTTATGGAATTAACGATTAATTAAGCTTACTTATTGTTTGCAGAAGTAGGCACCATCGCGACCAAACAAAGATCAAGCGTTTCCAGTTCAGTCGTCAAAGGACACATTCAGTTTAGAACTCTGAATTCCTCAACTACTGGATCGACCTGCTGGTGACCGCACATGTGTTTTGACTTTTGAGCGCTGTTGGATCGGCAGGCTGGCGTCCAACGGTCAAATCCTTCTCTTTCTCTTTTTTTTTTAAGAAACAACCAGCTAGCTTAGTTCTTTTTTAGACAATCATACGAAGCTTTATTAATCCTTGTACCTGCTAGCTCAGTTATTGGCTAATTAGGCAGCTCTTTTTTTTTCAGGTAAACTCTTATATTACTCAAATCACATTGTCCATACAATCAGCTTTGGCTAGCTCTAAAGAATCTATCGGGCCAGAACCAACCCAGGTCATCGTTGTGCCCTCTACTCTAGCAAATTTAGTCAAACTATCGCCAATCTTATTTTGATTGCGATTTACATGAGTAACACAAAAATCACGAAAAGACATAAGGTGCCTAATTTCTCTAACTATAGAAGAATAAATCGATCTATCAAGACCTGAAGCTTGAATCAACTTGACAGCAACGACAGAGTCCATTTCAATTATAATTGGCAAGTCACTTCTCTGAATGGCAAAAGACAGTCTTTCCATGCAAGCATAGAGTTCAGCTTCAAGTGCTTCCTGGCAAGAGAAGAGTTGTCTACAAGCTGAGTAAATAATGCGACCTCTATCATCTCGCAGCACCATACCAGCTCTAGTCGTGCCATTCTCTAAAAATGAACCATCAGTATTTAGTTTCACCCATCCAGGCGTTGGTGGACACCACACATGAGGGGCAACTACATCCTTTATCACATGTGGGTTTGTCAAGGTCACATCCTTTATCACATCCTTTATCATATGTCACTAGGAGCTTCCCTTTAATCGGGTCAGAAGTGAGATCAATCTTTAAACCTACCAAGGAGTCTAGGTAGCTTACCAAAAATCTTTTAGAAGCTTCCATGGGGGGAGTAGGTTTATGGTGCACTACTTCATTGCGAATGTGCCAAATTCTCCAGAAGGTCATGAGAACCATGCATCGTTCAATTTCCTACAATGGAATAAGCAAGTTCAACAAGGAGGTTCTAGACATTTGACATGGTTGCCCACTGTTGGGGAACGTAGTAATTTCAAAAAAATTCTTATGCACACGCAAGATCATGGTGATGCATAGCAACGAGAGGGGAGAGTGTTGTCTACGTACCCTCATAGACCGGCAACGGAAGCGTTGACACAACGTAGAGGAAGTAGTCGTACGTCTTCCCGATCCGACCGATCCAAGTACCGAACGTACGGCACCTCCGAGTTCTGCACACGTTCAACTCGGTGACGTCCCTCGAGCTCCAATCCAGCCGAGTGTTGAGGGAGAGTTTCGTCAGCACGACGGCGTGATGACGGTGATGATGTTCTACCGACGCGGGGCTTCGCCTAAGCACCGCTACGATATGACCGAGGTGGAATATGGTGGAAGGGGGCACCGCACATGGCTAAGGAACGATCACGAAGATCAACTTGTGTGTCATGGGGTGCCCCCTTGCCCCCGTATATAAAGGAGGGAGGGGGGAGGTGCGGCCGGCCCCTAGGAGTGCGCCTGGAGGAGTCCTACTCCCACTGGGAGTAGGACTCCCCCCTCTTGCCTTGTTGGAGAAGGAAAGGGGAAGGGGGAAAGAGGAAACGGGCCCCCCCCTTCCTTGTCCTATTCGGACTAGGGGGGAGGGGGCGCGCGACCTGCCCTGGCCGGTCCTCCTCTTCTCCCTTAGGGCCCATGTAGGCCCATTAACCCTCGGGGGGGTTTCGGTAACCCCCCGGTACTCCGGTAAAATCCCGATTTCACCCGGAATGATTCTGATATCCAAATATAGGCTTCCAATATATCAATCTTTATGTCTCGACCATTTTAAGACTCCTCGTCATGTCCGTGATCACATCCGGGACTCCGAACAACCTTCGGTACATCAAAACACAAAAACCCTAATTACGATTGTCACTGAACTTTAAGCGTGCGGACCCTACGGGTTCGAAAATTATGTAGACATGACCGAGACACGTCTCCGATCAATAACCAATAGTGGAACCTGGATGCTCATATTGGCTCCTACATATTCTACGAAGATCTTTATCGGTCAGATCGCATAACAACATACGTTGTTCCCTTTGTCATCGGTATGTTACTTGCCCGAGATTCCATCGTCGGTATCTCAATACCTAGTTCAATCTCGTTACCGGCAAGTCTCTTTACTCGTTCCGTAATACATCATCCCGCAACTAACTTATTAGTTGCAATGCTTGCAAGGCTTGAGTGATGTGTATTACCGAGAGGGCCCAGAGATACCTCTCCGACAATCGGAATGACAAATCCTAATCTTGAAATACGCCAACCCAACAAGTACCTTCGGAGACACCTGTAGAGCACCTTTATAATCACCCAGTTACGTTGTGACGTTTGGTAGCACACAAAGTGTTCCTCCAGTAAACATGTTATCTATACACATTTAACATTTTTCAAATACTTGTTTAATAATTTTTTAATGCTAAAAGTTAAAAATACATGATCCAATTTTTTCACACATTTTTATTTTTATATACATATTTTGTATACGTGATACACATTTTATGTATACGCATTCAACATTTTTGAAATGTTAGTTAACAGAAAATTTCAAATGTTTTATGAAAATTATTTTTTAATATATTTATGTAGACTTTTCCGAAGTATAAAGGAAAGTAAATAAAAGAAAAATTGAAAAAAGAACATGAAAAAAAAAAGAAAAAAAAACGAGGCCGTGGCCTCCTGCAAGGCTGGGCTGCCCCATTCAGGGAGCCGCCTGACGCGAGAGGAAGCTAGTTTTAGGTTTCGCTATGAGCTAGACATAGCGATATCCAGAAAGGAATAATAACTGGGTTGGGCTGCGTTATTCCAAAATAAAATTTTTGCGGTGAGCGTGGATCGAACACGCGACCTTCAGATCTTCAGTCTGACGCTCTCCCAACTGAGCTATCCCCGCTTGCGGTAGATAAATATTTAAATGCCTTTTCTATCTTACGAGGCAGCAGGACGAGCTAACTCAGATCAAACGCTTCCTGTTTAGTGAAAAATTCTTACGGTTTGGAACTCTGAATTGAAGTCCGGGACCGACCTGCCTGCTCATGACAGCATCCGCCCAGCGCTAAGATGGCTATTCAGTTAAAAGTCTTGATTTATCGGAGCAGGTCACTAGGTCCAAGTTCCAACTTTCAGCACATCGACGAAAACTCTTCGCACGTAAGTAATCCGCTATGAGCTAGACTGACGTCGATAATTGATGCATCAAAGTCAACCACACAACGACGAATCTCGATATAAAAACATGTCACTTCTATGTCTATCATACAGAACGCTCTACCCCGATATAAGTAGCATCATGTGCCGGCCAATATCGTCTTGTCTTTCAGCGCAATCGTCCACCTACACCCTACATCCTACACACCCTGCGAAGAGATGGATAGGCGCTCTCTAACGTAACGCAATCGCTTACGTACACAGTATCTCTCACCTAATATCTTGGTTTCTTGCTGCTTCCTCTTTGCACCATATAATCGTTTAAGGATTTAAGCGCATGATCGAGCGCCTGATACGATAAGAACACCCTGGTAAAAGCAACCCTGTTGCCATCGATGTCCTGGCGAGACAACTAGGTGGCCCAACATCTAGGCCGGGGGCATTCCTCCCCCCTCCTTTTCGAAAAAAGGTGGCCCAACATCTAAGTCCATACCCCTAGGTCTAGGTGTGTGCAAAACAAAAGCTTGTTTACGTCAGGAGAACAAACGTGCAAGTTCACCGTGCATCTTGCGGGAGCGTCGAGGCCGTCGGGTCGCGGCCGGCGCTGAGCGCGCGCATGGAGGACGACGGCGCTGGTCACGATATCCTATCTTCTGCGTCCGATCCCATGGCTACCCGATCCATGATGATCCAAGGCGCGCACGCACGGCCAGGTTGGCTGAGGCAGCGGACGACGCCGGCCGGAGCCAGGCAGCGCATTGAAACGGAACAGGTGGGGGTGGGTGGGGCTGCATGGGCATTTACGGCCAGTTCCGATCGACCGGGTCGATCGATCGACCTGACGTGCGGGGACGGGGCATTCACTCCGAGCTGTCGCCTTTGACCGGCCGGGGCCCCTCGCAGGTGCATGTGCATGCGCTGGGGCCTGCGAGACGTCCGGGGGCGCACGCGTGCGAACGGGGGGCGCGTGGGTTTTGACGTGCGACAGGCCCCGTTTTGGCGTGTCGTAGGCGCCCGTCCACCGCGAGCTCGTGCGCGCACAGTTCCGAGATGATGCGCGCGCGCCGGCCGTGTGCGTGCGTAGGATTCCTCTTCGGGAGATCGGCTGGAGTTCCCAGCAGGAGCTGTAGCTCGGGTCCGAAGTCTCTTCCCGCGCGCGGCGCGGAAACCCGGGCCACGGCGACAGGCACGCACGCACGCATGCGGCGTCGCCCATTCCATCTCCAGGAGGCAGGGGCCGGAGCCGTTCTGCGCGGCCGAAGTGGCTTGGTCCCGTCGTTCTTAACTCGCCCTAGTCCCACCGTCGGTCCTACGCCGGCAGCGACTACTACTACCAGTTTACCGCAACGTAACTCTGATCGTCTCGGCCGTAATCTCTGGCGGCCAGAAGCAAGGGCACCCCCATTGGATTACCCAAATCTGGAGGCAGACCTTCGGGGCCCAGGTGACCGGGCGTGTGAACGACGAGCGCGCCGGAATTCCTCGCGTGACCACAAATCCTGACTGCCCGCCCGGTGCTGACCGCCGAATGGTGATCACATCACATGGCCGGACCGTCCCACGCCTTCAACGCAAGTCAGTCGTAGGGCGCGCACTGTAGGCGGCCCACTTCCATCGACCTCGCTCTCTCCTCATGCATGCATGTCCACGTGACAAGCCGAGCGCGGCTGGGATACGCGTAGGAGTATCTAGCATTCTAGCTGTGCACTGTGGAGTGGGTCCAGGGCGTGCTATTCCACTGGCGATGGCACACAGAATCCGGCAAAGCCGCGACTGCATCCCGGCACGCGCATTACGGACAAAACCGCCACGCTGGAGTCGCGGTGATCACGAGCGCGGGAACTTTATTGCTATTTTTTAGCGTGGCTACATCTGACTCCACTGAGACATAACTGAAAAAAAAATTACACGAATCTTCATGTAAAATCAAAGAAAAATACTCCCTCCGTTCTATAATATAAGAATGTTTTTCAAGTTAACATAGCTTGAAAAACGTTCTTATATTATGGGACGGAGGGAGTACTATCGACTGAGACATAGCGAAGTCTAAGTCGACTGAGACTTAGCAAAACTGTTTTTTAATATAAATATCTCATTTATTCTTTGAAAATAACAGTTACATCGTTAAGTAATAAAAGTTACAATGTCATGCATCTTCCATTGCTACCTTTTGATTACACAGCATGCATTTTCCCACGACACGTCCTAGACCTGCAAGTACATTGGTTGTCAAATTCCCAATTAATATTCCTACCAGCGTTTGTACAAGACAAAACGTAAAACATACTGTAGCAACCTAAATCAAGCGAGCAAGCCAGAGTTCAGCGACAACGACTTTTTCAAGCTTTGCTGCATCGGCCACCCTGCCTATGGTAGACTGTGGTCTACCCTAGCTAGCCGGCAGCCTGCAGCTATGCGAGATTCCGACTTTACCAGTCCCAAAGCCATCATCAACCCAGTACTGTACTAGAAAAGCGACCTCTGTCCGTATCACACCGGCGTCGTCACATGCTGGGCAGTGGCCAGTGGGCAGGGCACTCGAGCACAGGCGAAAAGCTAGTCAGGCTCACGGGGAAGACGAGACTCCTCAAACTTGAGGGTTCACCTACACGGAGCCCAACGACTAGTTCATGGCATGACAGAGCAGGGAGATCGTTCAGAAGGCGGCCTGGTAAAGATCGAACTCGATTCTCGAAGAAAAGTTATGGTTAAATCCAAGCAAAACCAACAACGGCCCCGTTAAAAGGGAATTACTCGTGGCCGTTTCTAAGCTTGGCGTGTGATGAGGTAGCAGAGAAGAACTTATTTGGTTTGATCCGAGGTTGATCTTGGGTACTCCCTCTGTTTGATAATGCAAGATCTTTTTTGACATATTATGGGACAGAGAGAGTAGTTGGTATACTACGAAGAGAAGAAGTTCTGGTGGTGGCTGTTGGCTGCTAATTCCGCAGCGCACCATGATGGATTCAGACGACTGATGGTGCAACCCACAAATGATTGCTCGTCAAGATGGGGACCAGGATATCACTCCATGTTTCTGTTTTCGAGAATGAATATCACTACATGTTTATAAGGCTGGTCACAATAGGGAGGAACTTGGAAGTAACATCACACACTTCAATACAATTTTGCTTATGTGTCACATATTTAATGAAGAGAGAGGTGTTTGTGGTAACTAGCTAAGTTACCGGAACATCACTGAAAGTGCGTTATATCGACTAGAGGGGGGTGAATAGGTGATTTTTATGAAAGTCTTCAAAACGTGAGAGTTATGAAGACAAACAGTGAAGATTATGCCTATTACTATGCAGCGAAAGTTAGATTACACTAGGCCAGCCATGGTCATGTATTCAATAGAGTGAAAGCACAATGACAAACAGCTTCAGTGTAATAAGGATCAGGTAGGAAGAAGTTATGAACCCAAACAGATCATACATTCACGTTGTGAAGACAAAAGATAAAGCAAGCATGCAATGCCTTCACAATGAGTAACAGTAAGAAAAGGAAGTGAAGATGAAACCAGTGACTCATTGAAGACAATGATATGTTGGACCAGTTCCAGTTGCTGTGACAACTGTACGTTTGGTTGGAGCGGCTAGGTATTTAAACCTTAGGACACACAGTCCCGGACACCCAGTCATGAACACACAGTTCAGGACACCAAGTCCTCACCGTATTCTCCTTGAGCTAAGGTCACTTAGTCCTCGCCCAATCACTCTGGTAAGTCTTCAAGGTAGACTCCCAAACCTTCACAAACTTCGTTCACTGGCAATCCACAATGTCTCTTGGATGCTCTGAACGCGACGCCTAACCGTCTGGAGGATTCACAGTCCTCAAGTGTAATAAGTCTTCAGATCACACAGACAAGAAGACTTAAGTGATGCCCAATTTACTCTGACTCTGGGTGGTTAGGGCTTTTCTCCTCACTAGGAATTTTCTCTCAAAGGCTTCGAGGTGGGTTGCTCTCAATCGACAAAAGCCGTGCACTGAAATCTGAGCAGCCAACCATTTATGGTTGTGGGGGTGGGCTATTTATAGCCACTTGGCAACCCGACCTGATTTGTCCGAAATGACCCTGGGTCACTAAGGAACTGACACGTATCTCAACGGTCAGATTTCAAACTCTCATGGCAACTTTACTTGGGCTACAAGCAAAGCTGACTTGTCCGGCTCTGGACAAGACTCGCTCTCATTGTCTTCGCTCGAAGACATAGGTTTTTGATTTAGGCATCACTTCAGTCATTCTGACTGGTTCTCCTGGACCCCACTTAACAGTACGGTGGTTCCTATGACTCAACACAAAAGAGAAAAGAACTACGAAAGATCTAAGTCTTCGAGCTCCATAAGCTTCATAACGTGTCTTCTTTTGTCATAGTCTTCAATGTGAATATCTTCATATACCACCTTTGTCTTCAATGTCTTCATACATTTTTAGGGATCATCTCTGGTAGTAAAACCGAATCAATGAGGGACTTCTACCTGTGTTTTCCTGCAATTCTCACAAACACATTAGTCCCTTAACTAGGTTTGTCGTCAATACTCCAAAACCAACTAGGGGTGGCACTAGATGCACTTACAATCTCCCCCTTTTTGGTGATTGATGACAAACTAGTTGAAGTTTTCAATGGGAATATAAAGTGTGAAGTTTGTAAAGGATAGGGAATTGTCTTCATAAGTTGCAAGGGCTCCCCCTGAAGATGTGCATATAAGTTAATTTGCTTTTGGAATGCAAATGCACATGGCGGGTTGTACTTGTGGAGATCCACTTCAGCTTATGATGACAATCCACTATGCATGTGAAAGTATATGAAGATAATGACATGCATAATGAAAAATGGACGTCTGGAGAATGAGATAAGTGCGGAATTTATCGTCGCATATGCGGAATTTATCTTTGCAAACAGAGTGGCAAACGAGTAGCAGACGACCATCGAGTCTTAGTGTTACAACTCAAAGAACCGAATGTAGCAAAAATGTGAGTTGTAAGCACGAAGCAAAATGTAGCAAAAAATATAGCACCCGCCCATATGGACCCGCTTGAAGACTATCAACTCATATGCTTCTCCCCCTTTTGTCAGCAAGGACTAAAAAGGTTCGAAGACATAGAGTGTCTACTCGTTTCCAGGAGCAGCAGGGTCGTTGGAGGTGTTTGGCGGTGCAGAGGAGCTTGGAGGTGCTCAAGCAGGTGGTGGTGATGTAGCATCGTCGTCTTCATCAATGATCCTTGAAGTAACTGTGGCAGCAGATGAAGAAAACTCAGAGACTTCAAGTGATGGTGTGTTGCGCATCACAGCCCTTCTGGGAGGTGTGGTGTCAAACTTGAAACGCTCTGTGAAGCCATCCTCTTCAAGTTCAGCTTCAGTGCATATCATTGAGAGCCCTTTCCATGTACGACGGCAGGTTTCGTGAGTAACGAAGGCATTCTTGGTGGCAAGGTTTCGAAGACGATTGACATCCACCAAGAGGCTCTTCATCTGACGTTTTAGCCAGTCGTGATGCCTATCCTGCTTTTGGTGAAGGGCCACAAGAAGCTCTCGGTCATTGAGGACACGAGCAGGCTTCTTGGGTCTTGGAGCATTTGTGCTGTCTGTGGCTTCAGTAGATGCTGGTGCACGTGTAGTGCCAGCCAACGGATATACCCTGGATATGGCTTCAACACCTTCAACATTCTGCGTGAAGTTCTGGTGTTCTGCATTCTGAAGACTTATCGGTTGCTTGACAGGTTCGGGATATATGGCTTCATCAGAGGTATCCACATCTGGCAGGAAGATCCGATGGTTTCGGGCTGAGGGCTGATACGAGATCGCAGAGTGCAGTTTGATTAGCCTCATCACCCAAGGAGCATAGAATTTCAAACCAAATAATTCTAAGCCTGACGCTGCAAGTTGGCGTATGAAGAGATCCTGTGCGTTGAAGCATTTGCCATGCAGGATATAGAATATGAGAGTCTTCATTGCACCCTCAATCTTGGCATGTGGTGAGTGTCCCTTAATGGGCCAGAGAGTCCGTCGGATGATGTGATATATGGTCCTGGGCAGATACTCAAAGTCTTCAATGAAGAACTCAGTTGGATAGGGTGCATCATGAGGCAATGGCTTCATCATTGAGAGCATCTGACTCATATTGGGTTCAGGCCTCTGGAATATGCTCTCAATAGCTTCAGAATGTAGTTGACAGCCTTCCTCGAAGAATTCGCTTGGAGTGGGCAGGCCGGTGAGCTCAATGATATCAAATGCATTGGCTTCATGATGGACATTGCCGGTCATCCACTCCAGGACCAAGTCTTCGGATCTCTGTTGTATCCTTTTATATGGAGGGTGGCATAGAACTGAAGCAGAAGCTCTTCATTCCAGTGCTCTTCATCAGTCACAAACGGCAGCAGACCAACTTGCCTGAAGCAATCCAGTGCTTCCTCTAAGCAGGGCAGACCAGCAATGGCTTCAACCTCAAGGCGCTTGTGCGGGAAGATGCGACCTTGGTTGTATAGGATGCATGAATAATAGCTACGCTGAGAATAGCTCCAGAACATGTCTGATACAATCATTTCCCTTGAATAGGGGTTCTTGGAGCTGTTGAAAAATGTATTGTCTGCCTTGAAGCTGTTAATATCAAAGGAGCCAGGTGCTGATGCAGGACCTGGGAACCTTGGAAGCCTTGGGACTGGCTTCTGGACATGAGGCATGTGCTCAATATGATAATCAAATTGAGGGCCAGCAGCAGACTCAGGAACAGAAGTGTCTGGCTCAGTAGCTTCGCTGTCCGCTGAAGCATTTGGTGGGGCGGGCTCCATATTGGCTTTAGTGTTTGTGGTGGCAGCCGCAACATTTTGTTCCTCCGCTTGTGTAGTTGGAGGAGCAAACTCAGGCACGTTCTCCTGGAGAACTGCATCTTGATGGAGCGGGGGAGTGGGTTTTGGTGGTACTTCTTCATTGTCTTCGGCTGATGCAGCCGGAATTTCTGCAGTATGGACTTGAGGCCGTGGACCTTTGCGAAGCCTACGGAACGCAGACGACGCTTGTGGGGTCGGAGTGGGCTGGGCCTCAGTCTTCTTCCTCCTGAGAGCGATCCGCCCATGACTCATCTTGTGCCATTGGCGTCAGAGGACGACCAATACTGATGAGTTCGCTTGTTTCAAGCTGAGGAAGGGCTGCATCATCTTGTACATTGTCTTGGTGACCAATGTCTTCAGCAGCTATGGGGTCGGCTGCTGGAATATTTTCAGCTTCAGGAGCCTCTGTGGGAGCAGGCTCATGAACTGTCAGCTGACGTTCTGCGTTGGGGTGAATGACAGAGAGGGGTTCAACCATCAAGGGCTCTGTGGGAGCAGCCCGAGCTTTCTTAATCTTACGCTTCTTCTTGGTGGGGTCAGAAGGAGAGGTTTCAGAGTGTTTCCTCTTCCTAGCTTCAGCCTCTGCATTCTGTGTCTTCTTAAGCTCTGAAGCGGTTGACCGGCTCTTTGGTTCGAGCCGGTCGTGGCGGTTGGGAAGACAATCGGAATAGCTTCTTGTCTTGGTGCCTCTGGTTCATTCACAGCAGGCTTCTTCTTCTTCTTCACGGCCATCTTGGGGTCGATGCCAGGACGCCCAAGTGCCTTACGCTTCTCGGCCTCATTGTAGGCCTGCACACATCGTTCTGCCAGAGACTTCATCCGCTCACGCGAGCCCTGAGCTTCAGCACGCTTCTTTAGAAAATTTTCCTTGAGCTCATGAAACATGGTTTTGAAGCTGTTCACTTCCTGCACGCTGAGCCTGGCCATGTGCTTCTTGAACTGAGCCTTTTCATGATCAATTTTCTGCTTCAGCTCAACAATGCGCTGAGCAATGGCCAGTTCTGAAGCAATTGCGCCTTGGAAGACGACGCTGAGGCCAACGGGCAGCTGCAGATCTTCGAAGCTGATGTCTGGTGAGGCAAACCATTCATCGATGAAGTTGTGGATGATGGCAACATCAAAGAGAGGCAAATTATTGAAGATTTCAGCTTCTTCCTTGCTTTTGATAAGCTGCTCTAGAGCGTCATCTCTAAGATCTTCATCGCTTGATAGATCAATGGCTTCGCTGCGCAGAATGGCAGCAGCAGTGAGCTCTTTGCCGGTGTGTTGCTGGGGCTCCTTTTTCTTCTGGGGCTTGGAGACGCGGGATACTTCTTCAGAATGCACACTGACTTCAGGAGGTGCAGTTTTCAATGGCCTCGCCCTTGAGATTTTTGAGGCAGGGGCCGGCTTTGAAGCTTTTGGTTTCTTCGTCTGCTTTGGCTTCGGCACAGCAGGGGCTTCATCAGACTCAGAGTCAGCTGGAGGGTCATTCACGGCAGTCCCTTGGACTAAGATGTGGGTGATCAGGCCCTCAAGATTGGCAAACGGACCGATGACATTGGGTTCTGCGTCGCGTGTGCCATCTGCCCTTGGTGCGGAGGGACCAGGGTTGAAGTCTAACCCAAATTTCTTCTTGTTTAGCTTCGGTGACTGTTGGGCAAACTGAAAGTTGCGCTTGAAGAGATTGTCGTCACGACACCAGAGGAGTGAAGATGGATGCGCATCATCAGGCTGTGGTCCTCGGACCATGCATGGGTAGAAGCCTTGAGCAATGGCTTCATCTCTGGTCTTGGGTACGAGATTCTTGTATAAGATGTCCCCCCATGGCTTCTTGATGGCACATTTCTCAGCATACTCCTGAATGACGAAGCGGTATTTGAACCACTATTCTGCCCAATAGCGTCGAATCCATTGGATTCGGGTCTTGCGCTGCCCATAGCTCTCTTCTGGATCTGTTTTGTACATTTCTGCCAAGTCTTCAGGCAGATCTTTGGAAGTTTCCTCACGTCTCTGTCTGCCCCCCTTCCTTGCTGCTGCTTCTGAAGCCATAAACTTTAACTTGAAAGGCTTCAAAGGCTTTCTTTTTCTGAACCAACAGGAACTGGCTTCAGGAGAGTTTATGTGATGCTGTAGGAATTCTGCAAATGAATGCAGACTATGAGAACCGAAGGATTCTCCCACGGACATGTACCTGTGACAGCATTAAGGTGCGAGGGAAGGGGAAGAGGTCATATGCATTCTCAGAAGGTTTTGAAGATTAATCAGTTTAGAAGACTTTGACCTCATCATGCGAAGACATTCACTCATAGATAAGAAGTTGGTTCCAGATTTGTACGAACCCACAGATCAGTACAAGTGAGGAATCTAACTACTTTATGAGGCACAAGTGAATATACTATGCATGTTATGAGATGCAGATTGAGAGATCTAACTTGTGTGAAGACAAACTTCTTATGGTAGAAAGTGACAGAACCATAAGATCAGAAGGGGCTGTAAAAATAAGTTTTATTTACCACACTTAGAACTGCTAGACGGAAGTGGGAGTTGATGCCGAGCAGTTCAGTCCTCCGTGCCCTAACTTGGCGACGGAAAACACCTACGGTGACGGCGGAGAGGACGATGTCCGCGGTCGGCGTGAGGACGGCATTGGAGAGGTTGCGGCAGCGAAGCGCTTCGTCTCCGGCATCGTCGAGTGCTAGCGGTGGCGCTAGGGTTCGTGCGAGGGTGGAAGGAGATAATAACCGCGGTAAGTGTGAATTTATAGGCTCAGGGGCGGCACTGTGCTATTACACAGGCGCCCCTGGCGGTTCGCATCTGAGGAACGCGTGGCCAGTTAGCGGAAGTTTGGGGTTTGTTCCACGTCCCACGCACGCCTAAATTGTCGGGCGGTCGTTCCTGCTTCTCCGGATTTTATGTGGAGGAATGAGCATTGAAAACGGACTTTATGGTTGTCTCTGTATCTTCTGCTGACAAGGATGCAGTGAAGACATTCGACAGTTTCAATAGAATGCATATGACTTGGAGAGATAGAATTTGAGATAGAAAGCATAGAGAGATTAGGGTCCGATCACATTCACTTAGTTCAAAAGATTCAACCAAGAAGACATAGCTATAAGTGAATGCTGTAGAGGACAGAACACTAGTATATATATCTATATAATCAACGTAGTGAAGATAATCATGAACACATGTTGAGTTCGAAGCCAAACCAAATGTGAAGATATTTCAAGGTAACGCCATGAGTGAAACACTTCAAAATGGAACGTTTGGTGGTGGCGTTACCCACCGTATAGGAAGTATTAGACCCAGACACGGCGTACAATTATCGTGGCGCTCCGAAGTCAAATTCCACATTAATGTATTCACACTTAGAATGTATGTCTTCATTGATTGAAGATATACTTTACTTTGTGTGTTGCACATCTAAGTCATCAATATGCATAAGTATTAGGATGTGTGCCTGATCACAGGATATTTGAGGATTCCAAGATATTTAGCTCACACCGTAACTTGCAAAATCTCTTCTCATTCAAGGGCTTGGTGAAGATATCCGCCAATTGCTCTTCAGTGTTGACGTGTATGATATCAATGTCTTCCTTCACAACATGATCTCTGAGAAAGTGATGATGAATTTCAATGTGCTTTGTCTTCGAGTGCTGAACTGGGTTGTTGGCAATCTTGATGGCGCTTTCGTTGTCGCAGTAAAGTGGCACTTGCTTCAGATGAATGCCATAGTCCTTGAGTGTTTGCTTCATCCACAGAAGCTGAGCGCAGCAAGATCCAGCAGCAATGTATTCAGATTCAGCAGTGGAGAGAGATACACAGTTCTACTTCTTTGAAAACCAACATACAAGTGATCGTCCCAGAAAGTGACATGTGCCTGATGTAGACTTGCGATCAACCTTGTCACCAGCATAATCAGCATCCGAAAATCCAACCAAATCAAACTCTGAGCCCTTTGGATACCATAATCCTAGAGTTGGGGTGTGAGCCAAATATCGAAGAATTCGCTTCACAGCTAAGTGATGCGACTCCTTTGGTGCCGCTTGAAATCAAGCACACATGCAAACACTAAGCATAATATCTGGACTAGATGCACATAAATAAAGCAAAGAACCAATCATGGAGCGGTATACCTTTTGATCGAACTCTTTACCATTGTTGTCAGGACCTAGATGATGTTTGGCTGGCATTGGTGTTGTGAAGCCTTTACAGTCTTGCATACCGAACTTCTTCAGGCAATCTTTGAGATACTTCTCTTGAGATATGAAGATGCCATTGCGTTGTTGTCGTATTTGAAGGCCAAGGAAGAACTTCAGCTCCCCCATCATGGACATCTGATATTGCTCTTGCATCATATATCCAAACTCTTCACTGTACTTCTGATTTGTGCAGCCGGAGATAATGTCATCCACATATATTTGGCACACAAACAGTTCACCATCGTATGTCTTCGTGAAAAGAGTGGGATCCAGTGAACCAGGTATGAAGCCTTTGCTCTTCAGGAAGTATTTGAGTGTGTCATACCAGGCCCTGGGAGCTTGTTTGAGGCCATACAGTGCCTTGTTGAGCTTGTATACCATGTCAGGATGTTTTGGATTTTCAAAGCCAGGCGGTTGTGCAACATACACTTCTTCTTCAATCTTGCCATTGAGAACGGCACTTTTCACATCCATTTGATATAGAAGTATGTTATGATGATTTGTATAGGCCAGCAGTATGCGTATGGCTTCAAGCCTAGCCACAGGAGCAAATGTTTCATCGAAGTCAATGCCCTCCACTTGAGTATATCCTTGAGCAACGAGACGAGCTTTATTTCTGACAACTTGACCATGCTCATCTTGCTTGTTGCGGTATATCCATTTGGTGCCTATTATGTTGTGCTTCCGTGGATCAGGACGCTTGACCAGTTCCCATACATTATTCAGTTCAAACTGTTGAAACTCTTCTTGCATAGCTTGAATCCATTCAGGTTCCATGAAGACTTCTTCAACTTTCTTGGGTTCTGATATTGATACGAATGCGAAGTGCCCACAGAAATTTGCTAGCTGAGTTACCCTTGAACGAGTGAGTGGACCAGGTGCATTGATGTTGTCAATTATTCTGTCAATCTGCACTTCATTGGCAACACGAGGATGTACAGGGCGAAGACTTTGCTCTTGCTGATCTGTGTTGTTGTTGGGAGGAATGTCTTCAGGCTGAGCAATGTCTTCATGTTGATCAGGTGCTGAGATGATAAGTTCTTCTTCAGGATGAGCTTCAGAAGGTATAATCTCTCCAGTTCCCATAAGCTTGATTGATTCATTAGCTGGAATTTCATCTAGCACATTTGGCAGTTGCTCTCTTTGTGAATCATTTGTCTCATCGAACCGCACATCCACTGTTTCAATCACTTTGTAGTGAAAGAGATTGAAGACTCTGTAGGAGTGCGAATCCTTTCCATATCCAAGCATAAAGCCCTCATGTGCTTTTGGTGCAAACTTTGAGGTGTGGTGTGGGTCCTTGATCCAGCACCTTACTCCAAATACTCTGAAGTAACTGACATTTGGCTTCTTGCCAGTTAGGAGTTCATAAGATGTCTTGTTCAGAAGCTTGTGAAGATAAACACGATTGATTGTATGGCATGCAGTGTCAATGGCTTCAGTCCAGAATTTTTTTGGAGTCTTGTATTCATCTAGCATTGTTCTGGCCATCTCAATGAGTGTTCTATTCTTGCGTTTGACGACGCCATTCTGCTGTGGCGTGTACGGAGCTGAGAATTCATGTGTGATGCCCAAGGTATCAAGGTATGTATCAAGGCCAGTGTTCTTGAATTCAGTGCCATTGTCACTTCTGATGTGCTTTATCTTGGCGCCAAAATTGTTCATAGCTCGATTGGCGAAGCGTCTGAAGACATCCTGCACTTCAGTCTTGTAAAGGATTATGTGCACCCAAGTATATCTAGAGTAATCATCAACAATGACAAAACCATAGAGGCAAGCAGAAGTAGTAAAAATTGAGTACTGAGTGGGACCGAAAAGATCCATGTGGAGCAGTTCGAAGGGTTGTGTAGTAGTCATGATTGTCTTCGAAGGATGTTTTGCCCTTGTCATCTTCCCTGCTTCACAGGCACCGCATAAGTGATCTTTCTTGAACTTGACGCCCTCGATGCCTATGACATGCTTCTTCTTCGCAAGGGTGTGGAGGTTCCTCATGCCAGCATGCCCAAGCCTCCGATGCCAAAGCCAGCATTCTGAAGCTTTTGCAAGAAGACATACCGCAAGTTGTGGCCCTGCTGAGAAATCTACCACGTACAAATCACCTTTCCGATACCCTTGAAACACTAGAGACTTGTCAGATTCCATTAGTACCAGGCAACGATATTTTCCAAACATTACGATCATATTCAAATCGCAAAGCATTGAGACAGACATTAAGTTGAAGCCAAGGGATTCAACAAGCATGACTTTATCCATGTGTTGATCCTTTGAGATTGCAACTCTACCTAGACCCAATACCTTACTTTTACCAGTGTCAGCAAATGTGATGTGGCTCTTGTTGGATGGACGTAATGTTGAGTCCATAAGAAGGCTTCTTTTGCCAGTCATGTGATTTGTACACCCACTGTCAATAATCCATTCTGAAGACTTTGAAGTCGCTGGTGTCGTACCCTACAGTGCAGTTAGGGGGATAGGCTTCACGAAGAGAATTGTGAAGCATAAACATTTGACGAACCAGTGGATTATGAAAATTTAGATCCAGATTAGAACTAATAGGGAAAGTAGCATGCGATTCAGGAACGAGGTACATAACGATGCCATTTGGGCATTTTATCTTGCGCCCCACAAGATTTTTAAGGTCCCCAGCAATAGCGTCAGAAGATTTTGTTTTTCTGCTGGAGACCTTTCCCTGCAAAAGAGAGTTAAGCTTTCTTAACACCCACATTTTCAAGGGTGGCTTAGAAGCAATAAGTCTAAGTGCAGCATCTGAGAATTTTGGCTTTGAAGCCTTAGCAAAAAGTCTAGCAGGTGGACAATAATACTCATAGGAATAAGCAGAATAATTTTTGGTCATATGAACATGACGATTCGAAGAACCGCTCTCATATTCATATGCCTGAGTATGGTTTCCCTACAAAACATTTGCATTAGTGTGACTCAGGTGAGTTCTCTGTTTGTATGAAGCCTTTGGACCATATGAAGCATTTGGTCTGAGGTTTGTCTTCTTCAAGTGAGGTGTCATGAAGACATTCACAGGAAGATTTTCCAGACACTTTTTCGGAACCTAGATCTTCTTCATAGGCGGTCCATTCCTGCAGTTAGTACCAATGTACCTGGCAAACACTTCACCATTCTGATTCTTAAACAGTTTATAGTTTGCATCAAAGAATTCATCAATGATAATGGGGTTAGCACAAGTGAAGCCAGATAAATTGGATGGATCTGCTGAAAGTTCCTTTGCAGCAACCTATGTGGTTTTGGGGTACTGCTCAGGTTTCAAGTAAGAGCCATCTGCATTTATTTTCCTCACGAACCCAACACCCTCTTTCCTAGGGTTTCGGTTCAGAATTTGCTTCTTGAGGACATCACATAATGTCTGATGTCCTTTAAGACTTTTGTACATCCCTGTTTCAAGCAATGTCTTCAACCTAGCATTCTCATCAGCAATAGCAGTGGTATCCTCAGCAGAGGGGTTAGTTACCACATCAACAGTTGAAGATATTGCAACAGCAGTAGCAGTGGAACATTCAGCAACAGAAGTAGCATTATCACGCTCGATGCATTTAAGACATGGTGGTTCAAATCCTTCCTGAGCGGGACTGATCTGTTCGGCGCGAAGTGACTCGTTTTCCTTTTGAAGATCTTCATGAGCCGCTCTCAATTTCTCAAGTTCTTGCTTCCTTTGAAGATAATCATAGGAAAGCTTTTCATGAGTTGTTGAGAGAGTATCAAGACGATCTTCAAGTTCCTGATACTTAACGTGAAGGTTTTTTATGTCTTCAATTAAGGATTCAGATCGAGTCATTTCAGCACCCAACAGATCATCGCTTTTGTCTAACAGTTTTTGAATATGTTCCATAGCTTTCTGTTGTTCAGTTACAATTTTAGCTAGTGTTTTGTAGCTGGGTTTTGAATCACAGTCAGAGTCATCGTCACTAGATGTTTGATAGCGAGTAGTGCGTGTGTTTACCTTGGCACCGCGTGCCATGAAGCAGTAGATAGGAGTGGAGTCGTTCTTGTCATTTGCGTCGGTGTCGGTGATGCAGTCATTGTCTTCAGTGTTGAAGATGGACTTGGCGACGTATTCTGTAGCCAGACTCGCAATGCCAGAATCAGACTCCTCCTCAGACTCCACCCCTGCCTCCTTAGATGCGGACTCCTCCTCTGAATCCATCTCCTTGCCAACAAACGCACGTGCCTTGCCAGATGAGCTCTTCTTGTGTGATGAAGACTTTAAGGAAGACTTGGAAGAAGACTTTGAGTATTTCTTCTTCTTCTTGTCGTCAGAATCATATTCCTTGCTCTTCTTCTTCCTTCTGTTCTCATTGTCCCACTGTGGACACTCAGAGATGAAGTGTCCAGTTTTCTTGCACTTGTGACATGTTTTCTTCTTGTAGTCATGAGCAAAAACTTCATCATTCCTTGAGCTTGATCGTGAAGATTTTCTGAAGCCTTTCTTCTTGGTGAATTTTTGGAACTTCTTCACTAGCATTGCAAGTTCTCTTCCAATGTCTTCAGGATCATCAGAACAGCAGTCAGATTCTTCTTCAGATGAGGAAACAGCTTTTGCCTTCAAGGCACGAGTTCGCCCATAGTTTGGACCGTAGATATCTCTTTTCTCAGAAAGCTGAAACTCATGTGTGTTGAGCCTCTCAAGTATGTCAGATGGATCGAGTGTCTTGAAATCAGGACGTTCTTGAATCATCAGGGCCAGGATGTCAAACGAACTATCAAGTGATCTCAGCAGCGTCTTGACGATTTCATGTTTGGTGATCTCAGTGACGCCGAGGGCTTGAAGCTCATTTGTGATGTCAGTGAGCCGGTCAAATGTTTGCTAGACATTCTCATTGTCATTTCGCTTGAAGCGGTTGAAGAGGTTGCGAAGAACACTGATTCTTTGATCTCTCTGGGTTGAGACGCCTTCATTGACCTTGGAGAGCCAGTCCCAGACCAGCTTGAATGTCTTCAAGGCATTCACACGGCCATACTGTCCTTTTGTCAGATGACCACAAATGATATTTTTGGCAGTAGAGTCCAGTTGAGTGAATTTCTTGACATCAGCAGCAGTGACACCTTCTCCAGCCTTGGGAACGCCGTTCTCGACGACGTACCATAGGCCGACGTCAATAGTTTCAAGATGCATGCGCATCTTATTCTTCCAGTAGGGATATTCAGTTCCATCGAAGACGGGGCAAGCAGCGGAGACTTTGATTATCCCTGCAGTCGACATAGCTAAAACTCCAGGTGGTTAAACCGAATCACACAGAACAAGGGAGCACCTTGCTCTGATACCAATTGAAAGTGCGTTATATCGACTAGAGGGGGGGTGAATAGGCGATTTTTATGAAAGTCTTCAAAACGTGAGAGTTATGAAGACAAACAGTGAAGATTATGCCTATTACTATGCAGCGAAAGTTAGATTACACTAGGCCAGCCATGGTCATGTATTCAATAGAGTGAAAGCACAATGACAAACAGCTTCAGTGTAATAAGGATCAGGTAGGAAGAAGTTATGAACCCAAACAGATCATACATTCACGTTGTGAAGACAAAAGATAAAGCAAGCATGCAATGGCTTCACAATGAGTAACAGTAAGAAAAGGAAGTGAAGATGAAACCAGTGACTCATTGAAGACAATGATATGTTGGACCAGTTCCAGTTGCTATGACAACTGTACGTTTGGTTGGAGCGGCTAGGTATTTAAACCTTAGGACACACAGTCCCGGACACCCAGTCATGAACACACAGTTCAGGACACCAAGTCCTCACCGTATTCTCCTTGAGCTAAGGTCACTTAGTCCTCGCCCAATCACTCTGGTAAGTCTTCAAGGTAGACTCCCAAACCTTCACAAACTTCGTTCACTGGCAATCCACAATGTCTCTTGGATGCTCTGAACGCGACGCCTAACCGTCTGGAGGATTCACAGTCCTCAAGTGTAATAAGTCTTCAGATCACACAGACAAGAAGACTTAAGTGATGCCCAATTTACTCTGGCTCTGGGTGGTTAGGGCTTTTCTCCTCACTAGGAATTTTCTCTCAAAGGCTTCGAGGTGGGTTGCTCTCAATCGACAAAAGCCGTGCACTGAAATCTGAGCAGCCAACCATTTATGGTTGTGGGGGTGGGCTATTTATAGCCACTTGGCAACCCGACCTGATTTGTCCGAAATGACCCTGGGTCACTAAGGAACTGACACGTATCTCAACGGTCAGATTTCAAACTCTCATGGCAACTTTACTTGGGCTACAAGCAAAGCTGACTTGTCCGGCTCTGGACAAGACTCGCTCTCATTGTCTTCGCTCGAAGACATATGTTTTTGATTTAGGCATCACTTCAGTCATTCTGACTGGTTCTCCTGGACCCCACTTAACAGTACGGTGGTTCCTATGACTCAACACAAAAGAGAAAAGAACTACGAAAGATCTAAGTCTTCGAGCTCCATAAGCTTCATAACGTGTCTTCTTTTGTCATAGTCTTCAATGTGAATATCTTCATATACCACCTTTGTCTTCAATGTCTTCATACATTTTTAGGGATCATCTCTTGTAGTAAAACCGAATCAATGAGGGACTTCTACCTGTGTTTTCCTGCAATTCTCACAAACACATTAGTCCCTTAACTAGGTTTGTCGTCAATACTCCAAAACCAACTAGGGGTGGCACTAGATGCACTTACAATCACACACTCCAAGAAACAATGAGTCTATAACCTAATAAATACATTGTTGCATGGCACTACATAGATGTTCCTACCCACTGTGGAGGTAGTAACATAGTCTAGAGAAGTGTGTAAGTTATTAGACTATGTTCTTGCCCATTGTGACCAGCCTAAGGTGAAAACATGTGATCTGGCATTCACTTTTGAAACGATCATTGCCGTCAACGGTGCATTTGCGTTACCTCATTGAAGGCGTTGTCTTTAGACTAATTGCTTCACTTCTTTTTATAAAAGCATGCACGTGTATAAAAATAATTTATCTGTATATGAAAGCACACAAAGGCCCAAATTCCACTCTAGCATATCTGGCATATGGATCAACATCAGCAAAAAAATTGGAGGGTGCTCCACATTTGCTCCTCGAGCCTGAATATCTGGACCCGGGGGGGGGGGGTGATATGAAGCTTGCTCGAGATCTAACCGCCCGCTGAAAGGGAATTTCACCCCATCCCCCACTTCGTCGTCTCTTTCACGCACGTACCAATGCAGCAACCACGTTTCCGCTCGGGAAATGCATCCCGATATGGTCGTCAGTCGTCTGCCGCCTGCCCATTAATGACCGGTCGCGCCCGTTCCCATCACCATTTCCCGTCGTCCGCCACTCGCCGATATGAAAGGTCGGTGCCTCCCTCTCCACTTCTCCATTCCCCTCTACGAAAACACACCCTCAAGTTCTCCACTCCTTTCCGGACCCTATGGTCGTCGTATCAAGCAAGAACGCCCACCCATCAAACATGAGGAAGAAGTCATGCACGACGAGGAAGTAGGGTGGGCAAACTTCAAGCTTGCCATGAAGGACGCTTGGGACGCTGGAGGTTGAGAATCGTGCGCCAAACCCCGACGCTATAATGATGGTGTGTGGTCATTGTGGCACGAGGCCGCCCTAGCGCGTTTCCGCGTCATCGAGGATCGCAATTCTGCATTCTGCGCCTAACGCTCTTTGGACTCGCCGCTTCTGATGCCAACGATGATGCATGGACGAAGTAGGACAAGGCCGCCTTGGGCCGATTTCGTGCCATCGAGGATCGCAATGCCGCATTTTGCGCCTAACGCTTTTTGGACTACTCGCTTGCCGCTCCTAATGTTGACGATAATGCATGGATGAAGTAGGACAAGCAATGGCGGAGCTACGTGCATGGCTGCAGGGGCCGTGCCCCCCCCCCCAGCCTGAACAGACTTTAGTGAAGGAAATTCATATAGTGAATTTTATATTAGAAAAAATAGAGCTTTTGCCCTCATTAAAAACTGTATTTTCTCATTGGCCCTCCCAATCAATCTTGTCTAGCTCCACCACTGAGGACAAGACCACCCTAACCCGTCTCCGCGTCATGGTGTCGCGCAATGTCGGATTCCTCGTCAATATGTCCAACGCTAGCATGCCGCGCCTCTACCGCCGCAACAAGCCTGCCGTATTACAATAGTTAATTTTGTATATGTACTTAAGTCTCAGCGTGACTCAGTTTCCACCCCTATATATGAATCGTTTGTAGATCTGGTTCATTATCGCGTGTAGAATCTCCTCCAATGAATCATTTGATGCCAAATTTACCTATGAATTTATGTGTGCTATGCATAGGTATGTGGGGAATTGGGAAAGAAAGTGTTAGCCAATGACAAACGATTCCCGCACACAAGGAAATTATGAAGGGTTAGGGTGTATTATAATGACTAGCAAGATGCCAGTGCATTGCATGAAACATCAAGATGTATTTTTTTTTACAAAACACCTGTTGTGATTGATCCATGCAGGAGTAATCCCGTGTGTAAAAAAACTAATGATATCTCAAGAATTTTATCAAAAAAAATGGTATCTCGAGAATTTCATCGAAAAAATGATATCTCGAGAAAGATGAGAGATAAGGTGAGGAGGAGTGGGGGCGTGGTGGTGACTGGTGGTCGGACTGGGGGCGGAGGCATGGGGATGGACGACGCCGGCAGCGGCCACCATGCCAGATTGTTCCAAAGACTTCCTTTTTTAATTGTCCAGCAATGAGGTTGTGGGAGATAAGGATGAACGAGGCAAGGCATTATCTGTAAATGTGGATAAAGGTGCGGGTTTTTTTTGTAAAATTATCATAGTTTGTTTTCTATCCGTCAGATATAGATCGGACGGTCTATATTACAAGATGACAGACACACCATCATCACCAAGTCGGTTTCCAATATATTATAATGAATAATGATTGTTGAGTATGCGCGGGGTTGTGAAGCTTCCATAGCTTTTAGCGATTGCCTCCATAATGATTTTATTATCAAAAATAGTTGTGGCTGCATGCATCATTCAAATGCAAAGGCCGGGGGTCCTCCTCAATTTTTTTTAAGAAAACATTGCATGTCTAAATCCTATGACATTGATTTTACCCAGACATTGGTATGGGTATTTACTTTTTTATTTTCCTTTTCCATTTTATGCTTGATTGAGTGATTTAGATGTGCTATTCGCAAAAAAAAAAACTGCATCAGATGTACCATAGACAGACCTTATAAAAAAATATGATGCATCGGGTAGAGATGGTCTAAGCTTTGCTTGCACCGTTGGACTTGCACGTAACGATATCCAGGGTGACATCCCATCGTTTCACAGAATCGCACTGTTCAAACAACCGATTATTCCACGTGAACACGACCCGCCGCTGCAGAGTATTTGCTTCCCTACGCTTCCTTTTTGGTACTCTGTACTAATTATTCAGGGTGACATTATACTGGAAGAGGACGTGTACCTAATCATACAAAAAAAGAAAAACCGCCCAGCGCCATCACATTAAAAATCACAAGCACATCGCCAATAATAGATTTAAGTCATCATTTCCACCAGAATACTATGAAATTTAGGACGCTCCAATTTTCTGAAAGACTACTACTTACTTCTACTTCCACAAAAATACGCAACGCCTGACCAAGGTGACCGAGTTGAGATAACCTACTTAAAGCATCGATCACCAACCCATGCATGCACCTGGCGCCCACACAACTCACGCAAGTTAGCAGCATTGATAACCATCGCAAGCTGGGGGAGAAATCATTTGGGGCATAGTTTGAATGCTTATCATCTCCCAGCTGAAGGCGGGCGGGCAGGTCTGGTCAGGTGGTCACAAAATTAAATTCCACTTCCGCGCTGTGCCGCTCTAAATGCAGGGGGGGCAGTGGCAGCAAGGTGACAAGAACAAGGAAGCAAACGGGGCGAAACAAGTGCAAACGACAAAAGCAGCGAAGAGCCGATGGAGAAAGACACTGACTTCTGAAGCGTGAACTTCAAAAGAAACTTTGCTTCAGGGCAGGCGTCGTACTACTACTAAGAGCTGAACCCTAAAGGAACAAAAGTAACTTGCTTTCTTGATTGTGACCTAACGAAACAAAAGAACGGCCAAGGACTGACGGCTAGCTGCTGCTAATTAGACACGACACAAGCGGCATTTTACAGCTGCCGTGCTACGTGTTACTGGAGTGCTACTACCCTGCGGTAGCATTTTCGCTTACAGGATCGGCGAGCTGCTCGGGTTCCTCTCCCACGGCTTGCCCTGAGCGCCCCGGCCGGCGCCGAACGTGTCGGGGGGCCCGGTGCCGCTCCGGGCCATGCCCACCGCGCCGCCCATCGGCTGCATGAACACGGGGAGGCCCCTGCTCGTCGTCGCGCCCGTGGGGCTCATCCCGAGTCCTAGGAAGTCCAGCGTGGCTGGCTTGGCGCTGAACAGCGATGACTGGCCCATCATCAGCTCCGGCAGCCCCATCGGACCGCCGGTCGAGTCGTATGGCAGCCCGAGGCCCAGCCCGGCCGACATCATCGGGGCTGGCTCGGGCTCCAACCGCGGCGGCCATTGCTGCAGCGACCCCTCCGGGAACTGCATCTGCATGGCTTCTTGGTGGTGCTGCTGGTGGTGGTGGTGGTGGTGCTGACCGGACGACGTCGACGCCGGCGAGGACGACGAGATGTCCAGGCCCAGCCCACGCAGGAACGAGGAGCTCGACGAGGTGGCGCCCATCTGCGCCGCCTTCTGCAGCAGCGCCGTGGCCGACATGTGCGCCGACGGGGACGGCGACGGCGGTGGGAGCTGCTGCTGCTGCCGGTCAGCCGCGGGGGCCGAGAACTGGGCGGACGCGGCGTCGGTCGCGAGGCACAGCGACGGGGGCTTGGCCGCCAGCGCGCGCTCCGGGTACTGCGGCGCCTGGGCCACGGAAGACGGCGCGAACATGCTGCCGAGGAGGCTCTGCGACGTGGCCGCGACGCTGCTGGTGCTGGCACTGACATTGGCGCCGTTGACCGAGGGCGGGGACGGCATCAGCGGCGCCGGCGGCGTGTACTGGACGACGGGCTCAGGCGCGGCGGCGCCGATCTCCCGCTCTGCATGAACCACAAACAGAAAGTCTCAGCAAATCAGCAGCGAGATTCAGATCACAGGCATAAGATAATAAACGTTAAGCGCTAAAAGCTGGTGCAATAGAGAGAGACAGGGCCAGAAAGCAACGGGAGGAGGGCGCCGAGCCTAGTCATGATGGGGCTCTTTTTCGTGTGTTCGTGGGCTACTTTTCTCTTTCTCGGCTGATGATGATTCGAAGTTCCCAAAGTCCAAACTCCGGAAAGGCTCTGCACTTCAACTGGGATTGCATCACAAAGCCACTAATCAGAAGTTCAGAAACTCACAAAGGCACTTTGCACGATCCTAAAAGAATCCATCAAGTGGCATCCCTCATCACCTCTCAAAGATCTAATCTCATCTCTCGCTCTGTATGAGTCTAACGCGTGCGTAAAATAATTGATTGGATTTCGAGACGCGGGCGTGCGTGCGTGCAAGAACATGTGTGTACTGGGTCACTGCTCCCCCTGGCTCTCGGACAAAGACTGCATTTTTTGGGGGAGCTCTCTCGGTCTCGGCTTCATTCCAGACAAAAATCCACCACAGTAAAATCCTTCTTCCCCGTCGCGCAATTTTGCGAACACCATAACGCTCCAAAACATACTAACGCAGTGGTCAAAGCGGCAGTACCTCCAGTACTGTCAAATTTGACCTGACGTGAACGAGAGCAGCTAAAATAGACGGACGAACAGTAGTGCGTTGACCATCATTACCTGGCTCCTCGTGCTGCTGCGGCGCGGGCGCCGGCGGCAGCTGTTGCAGTGGCACCGGAGCGGCTGGTGGTGGCGGTAGAGCAGGCGGGGCAGCAGCGCCGGAGCTCCCGTCCTCCGCCGGCGGGGCGCGCGCCTTGGCGCTCTCCTCTGCCAGCGCGTCGCAGAAGGCGCGGTGGGTGATGAAGCTGTCCCTCCTGCACGCACGCGCCGCCAATTTGTCAGCAGTCAGTCAGCAAATGGATGGTGGAAGAAGCAAATTGGCGCCGGCGAGGAGGGGGGAGGGAGGGACGGAGACGGGGACGGACCGGGAGAAGAGGGTGCCGCAGTCGCAGCGGTACTCGCGGGAGCCGCAGGTCTTGGCGTGCGCCTTCCAGTCGGACTGCACGGCGTACTTCTTGGAGCACTTGTCGCACTTCCACTTCTTCTCGCCGTGCTTGCGGCAGAAGTGCTTCTTGATGCCGGTGAGGTCGCCGAGGGCGCGGGAGGCGTCGTGGTGCACGCAGCTGGGCTCCGGGCACACGTACACCCGCTTGCGCACCTCCTTGCCGCTCCGCTGCCGGAGCTTCCACGGCAGGTTGTGGCCCCGCCGGTGCAGCTGCAGGTTCTGGTCCCGCTGGAACCCCTTGTTGCAGATCTCGCACACGAACCGGTTCGTCGCCATCAGCGTCTTGGGCGACAGCGCGATCACCTCCGCGTCGGGATCTGCGCGCGCGCGTGCGACACCAAGATCGTCAGCCTCGCCCGGTAAATTAAGCAGCCTCAGCTCGCGCTTTCGGTCAATCGCAAGAGGTTAATTGAGTAATCACCTGGCATGCCGGGGAGGGCACGCTTCTTCTTCGCGGGCGGGCCGGGCGGCGGCAGCGGCGGCGCCCCGCCGCTCTTGGCCGTCGCGGACGATGTGTCGACCTCCATGGCAGCAGCAGAATCTTGGCTCCGGGCCCGGGTGCACCACCGCTAGCTAGCCGCGCTGCCACAACAGTCCAAGAAGAAGAAGCGAGCTGCGTGGAGCATAAAAGCGCAATCGCCACCGGCCAGTCGCGGGCGCGGCAACCACCGGTCGCGGACGCGACGGGCTTGCGTGGGAAGGGTGGACGGGGGTGGGAGCGGAGAGCAGACGAAGGCGGCCGGAGCAAGTATAAAAAAGAGGGAGGAGGAGAGGCGGGCGAGCAAGCAAGCAAGGGAGCAGAGAGCGGTGCATTAAGTTGGGGGCGGGGGTGGGGGAGGGCCGGCGGGCTGACGGGCGACGCCGGTGAGGTTACCCGGACTGACGGGCGACGCGGAGGGATCGCTGTCGTACACGTGGGGGCAGGCGCGGCATCTGGCGAGCGGAGTCAAGCGGGGCGCCGAGCATGGCAGGCGCCTTGTCGCCTAGCGCGGCCGCTGATATTCCCTTGGACTTTTGCGGGCCGGGCTCTCTCCATTATATTTTTGTGAGCTGATGACGAGACGCTGTTGGTTGATCTGGATGGGATGGGATGGGACGCCAAGGGGAAAGAAGTCTGGTGATGGTTTGATTGCCTTCCTCTTCCATCTGAATGAATCTCATCTGATCTGATCTGATGATGGTTTTCTCAGGTTTTCGGGGCCGGAATTTTGGTTGCGGCCGGGGGATGGTGTCAGCTGAAGCAAACTTGCCGAGGTGTCGACGGGGGAGTGTTTCCGGCAAGCGTGACCTGACTCCAACTCAACCCGCCTTGTTTTCCAAACGCCGCTCCGGCTCAGTTTGAGCCAGTCCTTTCGCTGACTGCTGCAATGGACTTGCATGCCAGGGCATTTAAGAAGCTTTTTTTTTCAGAAAAAGGAGAAATGCCCCCACCTCTGCACGTGGACAATGCATACATCTATTTTATTAATTATTAACACAAAACCTTATAAAGTGACACAACAATAAAAAAGCCATCATCTAAGCAACATGTGTCGCTACTCCTATCTAGTTGATGAAGGGGCGCTGATAGTCTAGGCCTTAATACCAAACAAACCTTGTAACCAAACCTAACATCTAAGATTTGAGGTCCCAACCAGAACGCCTGCCGGGTATGAGCACCCATCAGTCCGGCGCGCTCCTTAATCAGGACGTCTGCCGGGTATGAGGCCGCCGCAGCCACCTGCCACCAATACATCTTCAGAGCTGTACTGCTGCATCTACCTTACCGGATCTAGCTGCCGCTGACGCCACCACGACACCAGACCGCGTTGACCTCCTGCGCATGTCCATCACCACACATATGACGCCAAGCCTCCGCTGCTTCATACCGCCAAGAGCCGCCGCCATGAATATGTAGAAAGAAACACCGCTCCACCGAAGAAGCCATCCGCTGGTCCCTCAAGCCCGAGTGCATCTCCAAGAATGCCGCCCCCAAAAGGGTAACGACACATGAATGTCACCGTCATCCGATCAGCTGATTTAGAGTTTCCCCCGGAGGTATTGGGTGGGTTTGGGATTTGTACCTCGATGATGTCTTCATGAAGGAAACGATGATAAGGGCATCATCATCACCGGCTCCGGTCAACGACCGAAGACCAAGTTTTCACTCAGATCCGTCCCAAGAAATCCAGCCGACAACCCGTGCACTGTGTCGACCGCCTTCAAAGCCCCAGATCTAGCCGCCTAGATCTGGCGACCACCCGCAACAGCAGTGCCATCGTAGGAGCCCTGGCACACCGGCCACTGCCTGAATGCGCCACCACTGGAGCCTGGGAGGAGGACTCCCACCCCACCTCGCCAAACCACGAGAGCCGCCGAGATGGATCCCGCATGCTCATCACCATCTATGATCGGAACCAATCCGTGACAAAACCACCAGATCGCCGACGCAGATCCGCCTTGGATATGGACTGCACCACGCCATGCCGCCGCGGGAAGCCCGAGCTTCACCCGCCGCCGCCGTCCAAGGCCGCCGCCCCCAGGATCCTGATCTGGCCAGCTCGGACCTCCACGGCGCCCTCTTCATGCCGCCGCCGGCGGCTCACCACCAGGCAACCACGCCGCCGCTCAAGGCCTCCGCCAGGAGCACGCCGTCACGCTACCATGGATCAGATCGCCGCCGCGGCGGCGCCGTCACGCGCGTGGAGATCCCACCCCACCCCCTCCGACGCGATCCCACCCCACCCCCTCTTTTCAAGCAAAATGAGTGAATCGACACTATTTTTACTCTGTATGTAGTACATAATGAAATCTCTAAAAGGACTTACTCCTATATTTAGAAACGGAGGAAGTAGAATCAAACAAATCACACTACCGGATACAATATTCTTCCTCTTTTTTTCCTCCTATACAGTAACACCAACGGAGGGAAAAGAGACGAGGGAAGATAAGGAGAAACGAGGCCTGATATATGACTGAGGAAATGACATTTTACTTCCATGATGGTACAGCGATGTTGAAGTGCACTCAAAAAGGAAGGGCCCGGTTGACCGAAGCTTGCGGTTGTGTTACGAAAAATAAGCACTTCGATCCAGCACTCTCTAGCCAGCAAAGAAAGCTTTCGTTTTCACCAATTATTGACGGCAAACTAATGCAGGCGCTTTGTATGTGTACGTCACTTTCGGTTTCCCAAGCCAAAGATGACAGCGACTTGCGCAACCCTTTTGTTAAGCCAAAAAGGCCTCTCTCCAATTATTTTTCTCGCTTGGTTTCTCTTTCCCTCTTGTTTTGTTTTCAAGCATACCACAATGGACCGAAGTCGAACACAATTGATGCACCTAACTAGTTTACCGACAAATAAAATAATAGATATTCAGTATCATTGACCCGGACTCATTTTTTTCGATAAAGTCTAAGAGGAGCTAAACACCAATTAAATTAAACCCAAAAGCGAGTTCAAACATAAGATGATTACCTCAATATCCATGGTGCTACCCAGTAAGCCCTTGGGTGACTTCGCACTATGTTTCTAAAATCATGTTCCATTCATTCAATTGTATGAAGGCGATACAACCGAGCAACAGTTTACACCCGGTTGCTTTCTCGGGCACATTTTAATTGCATCTCAGCTGTCAACCAGGAATTGAACACATATTTAAATGAAAGCTATTTTGAGGTCCATCAACTAATAGAGGGAAAGGGGGTGAATAGGAGAATACTAATTTACACCGTATTACTTGCTTAGTCGCAAAGGCGAGGTCTTTATAAAGTGAGGCAACAAGTAAAATAGCTGCATCCTAGCAGGAAGCAAAAGTAAGTAAAGAGCCAAAAACAAAGGCATGGTGCTTATCCTAAAATTCAAGTCGTTGGCACAAGTCTACATCTTCGGAGAATACTAATTTACTGAAATAGTTGCTTAGCTACAAAGGCGAGGTGATTATGAAGAGAGGCAACAAGGCAACAAGTAAAATAGCTGCATCTTAGCATGGAGCGAAAGTAAGTAAAGATCCAAAAACAAAGACATGGTGATCATCGTGAAGTTCAAGTCATTGGAGAGGCTTGATCACAAAGTTTTGAAGTCACTGCGATTAAAGTTTCTTCTACTACAACTAATTATATTCACTAAGAACTTGCCAAATCACTAAGGCGGATCATGAGGTGATCCCTCGACCTTCACAAACCCTCTTGAGGCACATAAAAAATGGAAGCTTACAAGTAACGCCTAGCTGTTAAGGACAAGCCGATCTGCAAAGAGTAATACATCAAAATCTCTTGGCTCCGGGATGCTCTTGCTTGATCACCCGGTTAAAGCGCAAAACTCTTTCTCCCTCCCCTCCCTCCCTCTCTTTCTATCTCCCTCTCAAGATGGATCTCAAGCTCAACAGCAAAAGGGCGCATGAACCATGAGACTTCTTTTGCTTGATCAAAATATCCACTCGAGTTCAGAGGTTTTGGGTAGTACATGTAACCACATTGGAGAAAAGAGACGTTGCACTAACCGATTCATCCTCCGGAGAACCCGAATCAAAACTACAAGCACCATGATTCAAATAATCGTGTAAATTTCAGAAGTATACTGAAGCACAATGGGAGTCTCAAACTCATGGTTGGTAGTTTTGACAAGAACACGGTCGCAAAAGGATTCATGGTTTGATTCATGTAGCAATTTCTTGAACTACTTTTTGATGGTGTTGACATTAGACTCAGTGCAATTGAATTTGAACAGTGGCTCGCCTGGTTTAGTGGGAACTAAAAACACACACAACACAAGCAAACTAACAACTTTATGCTCATCAAGATGCATAATCCATATAGGAATCTTGGGAGGTGGGGGACAGAGAAAAGGTATGCCCAAGGTCAATAAACACAAGACTTGGCCATGGATAATAAGAGCAGATCCTGAAAGCATCAACTTCTAAACGAGACACTCCAAATTTAGAAATCGAGTATGTGGAGAAACTCTGGCAGAGTCACCAATAGAGCAGCCTCCATAATGGACATGGAGCGCACTCCATATGGCTATGGAGGCTGGCGAGGCGATGCAAAAATTCATATTTGCTGACTCCATTATCATGGGACACATCCGTTAATGGGACATTCCTGTTACTCCAACCTTCCTACCATCCCATGTGAGGTGGGAGCTACCTGAAGTTTCCTTCTGTCACACGGTATTACATGTAACACACTCGAATGGAGTGCACTCCAAAAGGCATCACTGAGACACCATGTATGGTGATACGTCTTCATCGTATCTACTTTTCCTAACACCTTTCTTCTTGTTTTGGACTCTAATTTGCATGATTTGAATGAAACTAACCCGACTGACGCTGTTTTCAGCAGAACTATCATGGTGTTGTTTTTGTGCAGAAATAAAAGTTCTCGGATTGGAACCAGTGGCGGAGCCAGGGGGACGAGCGGGGGCCACCCCCCTAACGATCGAGCGAACATCTCGTATCAGCGGTTAATTAGCGATAAGATCTGCACGTACAACGTTCTTGGCCCCCCTAACCTTACGTGAATACTGGAGAAAGGAGAAAAAAAGGGCCCACGTACAAAGCCCACAAACTAGTCGTTTTCTAAGTCATGCCAGGGGCGGAAGAGACTCTGCCTCTTGACGCTCCTCCCCGCTCTCCCCTTTCCCCTCCACACTCCCGCCGGCGGCCACTCCAGCCCCGGCGTCCACCCCTCGCGCCGGCAACCGCTCCGGCTCCCGGCGCCCAGCCTCTTCCTGCCATGGCTTCCGGCTCCCGCAGCCCGGGCAGCCATGGCTCGGTCTCCTCTCGCCTGTAGCCGGTGGTGTCCGGCCTCTGTCTCTCTGAGTCACCAGGATCTGCGGGTTCTTCCTCTGCGAGCGCGCCTCCCCACGCCGACCGGGCGGTCGCAGATCCGGCCGCGGGCGCTGCCGTGGCGGATCCTTGGAGACGGCCGGGCCCTTCCCGCAAGGCGCTCTGGCGCCGCCGGAAGTGGGAGCTCCGGCAAAGGCAGCTTGCGGCGGAGACTCGCCCGAGGTTGCGCTCGCCGGCATCTTCTCAGGAGCGGCGCGAAGTCCCGCCGGATCTTTTCGGTCTCTGCTTCAAGTGTTTCAGGGAAGGACACCGCAGGGAAGATTGCACCTTTCCGCCGCTCTGCTTTCGTTGTGGTCTGGAGGGGCACATCTTGTCTGATTGCTCGCGTCCCCGGAGCCCAAGGCCGGAGGAGGAACTCCGGCGGGAGGCCATGGCCAAGGTAGCATGGACTGGTCTGCAGCAGCTGTCAGCAGGGACCGCGCGCAGGCTGTCGCCGGGGACTCGGCAGGTCGGTCCTCAGGGGAGGCCCTCGTCAGTCCCGGTCGACACCGTACCTGCGGGGGCCTGGCTGGCGTTGCCTGCGACGGCCCCGCTGCCGGCGGCCATGGAAGGCGTCTGTGTCATCTCACGGACGCAGGAGATGGATGATATGGAGCAACGTCTTAGGACAACAGTGGTGGCCTACATAGGTGGTTCCAGGCCGGCAGTGTCGACAGTCGAGGCGGCCGAGGCCATTGCAACTCAGTTGCATATCCCAAGACACAAGTTTGCAGTGCACAAGTTCTTCCCGGAGGATTTCTCAGTGGTGTTCGCCACCCCAGACCTAAGGAACAAGGCCCTGACGGCAGATTTTGCGGAGCACGAGTTCTTCAAGATGTTCTTCAGGACATGGCTGCGGCAAGCTCAAGCGGTGACTAAGGTGATGCGCTCCCAAGTCGACCTGATGATCGAGGGCGTGCCGTCTCACGTCTGGACGAGGGATACTGCTGCTGAGCTATTGGGTTCGGGCTGCCTGGTGGAGAGCCTCGCGCCGGAGACAGCGAACCGTGAGGACCTTTCCCTCTTCAAGCTCAGGGCATGGTGTGTTGACCCGGATGAAGTGCCAGTTGCGCGGAGGCTATGGGTGCCGGAACCGGAGATGGAGTACAACCTTGCGGCACGCCGGCCAACTTCTCAGCAACTGCTGGAGTACAAGACTTTGATACACATCGGCAGAGTTAGGGAGCATGCCGGGCCTGAAGGTTGGCTGCGGCCACCTAGCTCAGATGGCAGCGGGCAAAGTGGCTTGCCAGATGATTCTGGCAGCTACTTGGGAAGTGGTGATTGGCGTGTTCTCCCCTGGACGCGTGGTGTTCGTGATGCTAGGGCGGCGCGCCGGATCGAGATGTCGCCGGAAGGTCGTATCGACAGGCTCTGCTGGGACGTGTGGGGCCGTCCGACTGGCGTCTTCCTCCGATGGGCGCGGCGTGTACTCGGGTTACTATGGCATCAAGCCTGGTGTTTCCCTCACCGGCGGCGGCTGATCCCCCAGTCCAGACGCCGGTGCACATCAGGGGGGCTGCGGTGGAGCAGGTGCCGGCCCAACATGGAGGATCCCCGGCTGCTGCGGATCACATGCGCTCGGCCGCTGAGATTCCTGAAGTTGTTGCCGTGGGCCAGGCGTTGGTGGTGTCGGAGACCGCGCGGTCGCCACCTTTTGCGCAAGACCGGTCGCTCACTGGTACGCAAGGACAGTCCCGGAGTGGCATGCAGGAAAAGACTGGGGATTTGGTTGTGGATGGGGTGGAGGATTCTGTGATTGGTGCCTCCGACCAGCTGGAGAGGCCCACAGATGCTGGGCTGGGACAGAGCATAGGGATTGATGTTCCTCGCGTGCAGTGCATGGGTATGGAAGGCGAGCATGCCAATGCGATTCTGGGACAGAGTCGTGGGATTGCAGAGGATCACATTTTGATTCCTGGTGTGGAGACTGAGCCAGCCAATGATGAAGCTCCTGCTCCAGCAGTCGCGGTGGACCCCTTGTCTAGAGATGCAGAGCTGGTGGGGGCGCAGAATGAGGTGGGGACAGGTCAAGTGGCCAGCCCGGTGGGCGAGCCGCACGAGACAGCCCCGGGATGGGCCCCGGTCTACGAGCTGCTGCCCCCCACTACCCTGCATGCAGAGGAGCGCATGATGGGACCTACTGATGGAGACAACAGGCAAGTGGAGATTGGCGACCGAGGCGCTCGGGACTTCATGATTGAGCCAGCGGATGTGGGTACTACTGCTTGCATGGATGTAGACGTCCACATGCACGCACCAAATGGTGCCTGTGATGTTTTGCTACCATCCAAAGAGCAGGTTGCGGTGGCCAATATCAAGGCATTTTGTGCGGGATTAATGAAAAAACTGGCACCACCCCTCCTTAAGGAGATTGAAGCTGTGCGTGGAAAGGGACTGGAATACACACCTCGTCGGACCACTCGTTCTGCGACAGTGAATGTGCCACGGAAGTCGAAAGCAACGGCGGCTGAGACGGTGCTTCTCAAAGCGTTAGGCATCACGCCAGAGGGTCTGGCGGTTACTGACGAGACACTTACACAGCTCAGGCAGATGTTTGATTCTCCAATAAAGGAGCCGCAACTTCGTGCACTCGCCGCGATTTTTGGCAAGGCCATCCCTTTTGATCTTGGCCAGGAGGTTGCCCCGAAGGTGGCATTGCTTGTAGTTGGCGAGCGTTGGCGCATGTGTCGATATCATGTCGTCGACCAAGATGGAGTTGGTGTGTTGGAATGTGCGTGGCTTGAACAGCCCGTCGAAGAAGAAGGCGCTGCGTGAATTTGCGGATTCGACGCACCCAGCTATGTTTTGTATTCAGGAGACTAAGCTAGCTTGTATCGATACTTATACGATTATGCAATGCCTTGGCCCGTCGTACAACGGTTTTTTCTACTTACCGGCCTCAGATACGAGGGGTGAGATTCTCTTAGCTTGGAACTCGGTGTTGGTTAGCATTACGAACTGCGTCCGTGACACGCATTGTGTGACTGGGTATGTGACCCCGGTCGACGGTACGCCCTGGTGGCTCACTACGGTGTACGGACCGCAAGAGGACAATGACAAGATGTTGTTCCTAGAGGAGCTCGCAGCGAGAAGGGATCTGTGCCCGGGTGCCTGGATGGTGATTGGGGACTTTAACATGATACTCCAAGCCTCAGACAAAAGTAACTCGCACCTGGACAGAAGAATGATGCGCAAATTCCGTCAATTTGTGGATGGCAATGGGCTTAAGGAGCTATACTTGCATGGACGCGCCTTTACTTGGATCAATGAAAGGGAAGTCCCTACCCTCACTAAAATAGACAAGGCGCTGGTTTCGGTGGATTGGGAGATTGACTATCCGGACTGCCTGCTCCAAGCGATGTCAACTTCGGCATCGGACCACTGCCCTTTGCATCTTGCCTTGAACGAGAATCTGCACCCGCAACGATGTTTCAGATTCGAGGTGTTCTGGACGAGGCTGGAGGGTTTTGATAATGCGGTCAAGGAGGCTTGGGTGTGTGACCCTCGGATTCACGATCCTTTCAAAAGACTTGATGCACTGCTTACAAATGCGGCTCGGTATTTAATAGCCTGGGGACAAAGGAAGGTTGGTAACGTCAAGTTGCAGATTGCAATGGCTAACTGGATTATCTTCCAGCTTGACGTGGCTCAGGAACGACGCTTGCTTTCGGCTGGGGAGATTTGGCTGCGTCGAACGCTTAAGCTCGTAGTGCTCGGCCTTGCCTCTCTCGAACGCACTATCGTGAGGCAAAGGTCACGAATTCGATGGCTCCAGGAAGGAGATGCTAGTACCAAGCTGTTTCACCTCGTGGCAAATGGTAGAAAAACAAAAAAATTTATACCGGCGATATTGCACGACGGCAACCTTATCACGGATCAGCACGGCAAGGAGGAAATCTTTTTCCAAACTTACAAAAACTTGCTAGGCTCGGCAAGAGGGCGCGAGAACACCATTGATCTAGAGTTTCTAGGGATCCAGCGGTGGACTTGCTGGATTAGGATGCTTATTTCACGGAGGAGGAGGTTTGGGCCACGATCAAGGACATGCCAGCGGATCGCGCACCGGGCCCGGATGGGTTTATTGGCCTCTTTTTCCAGAAGGCTTGGAGCACTATCAAAGGAGACTTGCTGGCCACCATACACCATCTCTTTCTTGGTAATGGCCGCGGCTTCGGAAGACTCAACCAAGCCCTGATTACTCTTATCCCTAAGAAGGCCGGCGCATGTCGGGTGGGAGATTTCCGTCCCATCAGTTTGGTTCATAGCTTGCCCAAGATCGGCTCCAAGTTACTCGCAAATCGGTTGCGGCCGCGTATGAATGAGCTCGTTCACGCCAACCAATCAACATTCATTAAGGGGAGAAATCTACACGACAATTTCTTGCTCGTAAGACAGGTGGCTAGATCCCTACACCGCCGGAGAGCAAAAGGTGTTCTACTCAAGTTGGATATCTCGCGCGCGTTCGACACCTTGTCTTGGCCATTTTTATTCGAGGTCCTTCGTGCCAAGGGATTTTCGGACACTTGGTTGTCCTGGATTGCGATCTTGCTCTCTACGGCCAGCTCACGCGTGGTGGTCAATGGACATGCGGGGCCAAAATTTGTTCATGCTCAAGGGCTTCGGCAAGGAGATCCGGCCTCGCCGTTGCTTTTTGCTATTGCCATGGATGTCCTCACATCGCTTGTCACGAGAGCACAGGAGAGTGGAGTCTTGAGCAAGATGCCGGGTTGCACACCCATGCAAAGAATTTCCATATACGCGGATGATGTGGTATTATTTGTTAGACCTACCACTCTGGATCTTACTTTTGTCAAGGAGGCTTTGCACATATTTGGGATTGCTTCGGGCCTGAACATAAACTACTCTAAGTCCACGGCCATGATGATTAGAGACGAGGATGGTGACAAGGAGATGGTCGCAGGCGCCATGCCCTGGAGCATGGACTCTTTTCCCTGCAAGTACTTGGGACTGCAGCTGTCAATATGGCAATTGACGCGCTCGGAATGGCAACCGATTGTGGATAATGTGCTCAATTTCATGCCAGGTTGGCAAAAAGGGTTGATCACTAGGGCAGGGAGGTTAGTGCTGGTGCATGACGTAGTGATGGCGCGCCCCACTCACCATCTCATCATAGCGGATGCTCCTAAATGGGCAATTGAACAAGTCAATAAATGGTGCAGAGCTTTCTTTTGGGAAGGATCAGAAGCGATTCATGGAGGAAAATGCCTTGTGGCTTGGCAAAGAGTTTCCAGGCCTAAAGACCTCGGTGGCCTGGGGCTGCTTGATTTATACCGTCAAGGCCTGGCTCTACGGTTGAGTTGGGAGTGGCTCAGACGTACTGACTCTAACCGACCATGGCATGGGCTACCGATGGTGAGCGATCCTCAGGTGCAGAGGGTTTTTGACAACTTAGTGCATTGGAAACTTGGTGATGGCAACAAGGCGTTGTTTTGGAAGGATAGATGGATGGATGGTGGATCTGCCAAGGAGATTGCCCCGGGTTTATGGAGCAAGGTTTGAACTCAGACGGTGAACAAACGGACAGTGTATGACGGGCTGACGAACCACCGTTGGACCGTGGACATCTCAGGAGATCTTACCACCGATGATCTAGCTCAGTTAATCAAGCTCTCGGAGATTGCTATTGCAACACATCTTGACCCTACTCAAAGAGACGAGGCGATATGGCCCTGGAACTCCAAGGAAGTTTACACCTCGGCCTCGGCTTATCAAATGCTATTCAAAGGTGCAATCAGTGTGGCCTACGCGCGATGGATCTGGAAATGCTGGGCACCCCTCACCTGCAAAATCTTCCTGTGGCTTGTTGTAACACCCCGGATATGACTTTCCCAATTTGTACTCCAACTCTTGCCGTTTCCGGCGTTAAGTTATTTTATTTTCTCGGGTTCGGGTTTTTGTCTCCATGTGTTGTTGTCATTGTCATGCATCTCATATCATGTCATCATGTGCATTGCATTTGCATACGTGTTCATCTCATGCATTCGAGCATTTTCCCCGTTGTCCGTTTTGCATTCCGGCGCTTCGTTCTCCTCCGGTGGTCATTTCTACCTTTCGTTCGTGTGTGGGGATTAAACATTTCCGGATTGGACCGAGACTTGCCAAGTGGCCTTGGTTTACTACCGGTAGACCGCCTGTCAAGTTTCGTATCATTTGGACTTCGTTTGATATTCCAACGGTTAACCGAGGGACCGAAAAGGCCTCGTGTGTGTTGCAGCCCAACACCCCTCCATTTTGGCCCAAAACCCACCTAAAACCTTTCCATCATCTAGATCGTTCGATCACGATCGCGTGGCCGAAAACCGCACCTCATTTGGACTCTCCTAGCTCCTCCTATGCCTATTTAAAGACCCCTCCCGAAATTCGCGGTTCTCCTCTCTCCCTAACCCCAAAAAATTCGTCTCCGTCGCCATCGGACACGTCCGGACGGAGCCGGACGCGTCCGCCCGCCGCCGCCAACCAGTCAGCCGCCGCCACGTGTCCCCGGGGGACCGCATCGCCGCAGCCACCGACGCGGGCCCGCAGGCCCAGCGCCGGCCCCCTTCCTCCTCCGCCCGGGCCAGAGGAGCCCCGCGGCCCGACCGCATCTCCGCCGCTGCCCGCCTCCTTCCCGGCCGAGCCGGCGAGCTCCGGCCGCCGCCCCGCGCCGGCGAGCGCCGCCGCGGCCGCCCCGCCACCGCACGGAGCTCCGCCGCGCCGCCCCGGCAAGTTCCGCTCTGGCGCCGCCTCACCGCCTTCCTCGACGTCCGCGCCGCCCTCCTCGGTGTCCCCGCCGGCCGGCAAGTCCCTGTTCTGGCGAACCTCGGCGTCTGTGCGCTACAGTGCTCCCGATCTGGATCTAGATCTCGGTTGACCTTTTGCCCCGAAACCCTAATTATCTTGCCATGTTCATCGTGTCGTAACTCCGCGTCCGTAACTCCGTTTTGGGCATATAGCATATCAAATTGTTCGTCTCAGAGAGTACATCATTTCTTCTCATTGCATCATTTTCATTTGAGTTAATCTTGATGCCCGAAATGCTGTTAGAAGAGGGCTACTTGAGATAATTGTCAGATCTGCTACTCCATTTAGATATTTGTCATTTTTGCCATGATTTTTGTATGCATGATATGCCCATGAGCTCTACATATGTTTTGTTAAGGGTTTTGCCATCTTTCCAGAGGTGCAACCCATGTATTTTTGTGATGTGTGTGGTGACTAGCACAAGCTTACAAAGTGAGGCACTTGGTAATGCTGATTTCAGGGACGTAGCATTTCCACTAAGTCCTTGAGCTGTTTATCTCATATGGCCATATGTTCATGTTGTTTCCTAGTGATCCGTGCCTCTTTTGAGGATGATCAGTAAGGATGTTTTGTTAATCTTGTAGTGCTATTTCCATCCATGTCTTTGTTTGCAATTATGGGGCATCCTAGCTTGAGTCAATCGAGCTCTACTTTTGCTACTTCGTGAATCTGGGCAGATTGTCTACTTGTTAGCGATTTTGGCCGATGATGTTGTAGTTGATCCGTGCATGCTATGTTATTGTTCTTGCCATGTCTAGCTTGCATTTTGTGCATTCTTTATGGATGTATGCTTAGTTTGTCATGACTCGCTCCGTAGTGAGTGCATCGAGCTCGTAAACATGCCTACTTGATATCTGTTTTCAGCATGCTCCAGTTTTCACTAAGTCTGAAAACTGATTATGTTTTGCCATGTTCACATGCTTGCAATTGTATTTTATGATCCCTTTTGGCTCAAGGTCACTAAGGGACTTTTGTTAATCTCTTTGAGTAGCTCCATGTCATGCTTTACTTTGCCATGTTAAGGTCCTGTAGAATGTAGTTTTGTTGCTCCGAAGAGTGCTACCTGATCTGAAATTCCAGACAAGTGTTAATTTCACTAAGTCTGAAATCTGTTTACCATATGCATTTTTGCCATGCTTGTTTGAACCTGTTAATGGATGATTTGGCCGTAGCTCAGTGCTAGACTTTTGTTAAGCATCTTGAATACATCCCTGCCATGTATTTTGTTGTCATGTTTGGGTGCTGTAGCTTGTTCATCTCTTTGCATTTAGATGGCTACTTGCTGTAAATCGCAGACCGGTGTCATATTTGATTTGCTTGCCATTTCCAAACCGTAACTCCGATTCCGGCGTTCTTTATATCGTTTTTAAGCGATTTCATCTCATCTTTCCAGTGGCACACTTGGATTCCCATGTTGAGGCCAGGTTCATGCATCCCTTGTCAAATCTTGCATATGCATTCCGCATCGCATCCCGCATAGCATACCATCCTTGCATCGTATTGTTTGATCCTTGCACGTGGTTGATTGTGTCCTTGTTGCTTGTTTGTCTTGTTTGGGTAGAGCCGGGAGACGAGTTCGCTAACGAGGAGCCCGTTGAGTTTGCTATCGAGGATCCAGTCAACTCTGACAACTTTGCAGGCAAGATGATCATACCCTCGAAATCACTACTATCTTTGCTATGCTAGATTGCTTGCTCTTTTGCTATGCCAATGCTACGATGCCTACCACTTGCTTTCAAGCCTCCCAAATTGCCATGTCAAACCTCTAACCCACCATGTCCTAGCAAACCGTTGATTGGCTATGTTACCGCTTTGCTCAGCCCCTCTTATAGCGTTGCTAGTTGCAGGTGAAGATTGGAGGCCGTTCCTTGTTGGAACTTTTATTTACTTGTTGGGATATCATTATATTATCTTGTTATCTTAATGCATCTATACACTTGGTAAAGGGTGGAAGGCTCGGCCTCTCACCTAGTGTTTTGTTCCACTCTTGCCGCCCTAGTTTCCGTCATGTCGGTGTTATGTTCCCGGATTTTGCGTTCCTTACGCGGTTGGGTTATAATGGGAACCCATTGATAGTTCGCCTTGATTAAAGCTTTTCCAGCAATGCCCAACCTTGGTTTTACCATTTGCCACCTAGCCCCTTTTTCCCTTGGGTTTCCGGAGCCTGAGGGCCATCTTATTTTAAACCCCCCCGGGCCAGTGCTCCTCTGAGTGTTGGTCCACCTCGTCAGCCGCCGGTGGCCACCAGGGGCAACTCTGGGCTGGCCTACCGGAAGTTTGGACAATCTGAGTGTGCCCTGAGAACGAGATATGTGCAGCTCCTATCGGGATTTGTCGGCACATTCGGGCGGTGTTGCTGGTCTTGTTTTAACCTGTCGAAGTGTCTTGAAGAACAGAGGTACCGAGTCTGATCGGAACGTCTCGGGAGGAGGTCTATTCCTTCGTTGACCGTGAGAGCTTGTCATGGGCTAAGTTGGGACTCCCCTGCAGGGATTTGAACTTTCGAAAGTCGTGCCCGCGGTTATGGGCAGATGGGAATTTGTTAATGTCCGGTTGTAGATAACTTGAACCTTAACTTAGCTAAAATGTATCAACTGAGTGTGTTACCGTGATGGCCTCTTCTCGGCGGAGTCCGGGAAGTGGACACGGTGTTGGAGTAATGTCTGCGCAGGTTGTCCTCTAGTTTCTCGCTCGCGCTTTGCCTTCTCTTCTCGCTCTCTTTTGCGAACAGGATAGCCACCATATAAGCTAGTCGCTTGCTGCAGCTCCACACATATTTACCTTGCCTTACCTTTGAGCTTAAATAGTCTTGATCGCGAGGGTGCGAGATTGCTGTCCCTGTGGCTCACAGATTACTATTACCCCAGATGCAGGGCCTGATGATTCCGCTCCAGGTGACGCGCTCGAGCTCAAGTGGGAGTTCGACGAGGACTCTCAACGATACTATGTTTCCTTTCCTGATGATTAGTAGTGGTGCCCAGTTGGGGGTGATCGGGACCGTGTCGCATGTTGGGTTATCTTTTATTTTGGCGCCGTAGTCGGGCCATGAGTGTTTTGGATGATGTAATGTTATTTATGTACTTGATTGACGTGGCGAGTGTAAGCCAACTATGTTATCTCCCCTTTTATTATCTATATTACATGGGATGTTGTGAAGATTGCCTAACTTGCGACATATGCCTTCAATGCAATTATGTCTCTAAGTCGTGCCTCGACACGTGGGAGCTATAGTCGCATCGAGGGTGTTACAAGTTGGTAATTAGAGCCATCCCCGACCTTAGGAGCCCCATTGCTTGGTCGTTTTTAGCAGCCGAGTTGTGTCTAGAAAAATGTTTTGAGTCATTTAGGAATTATATATCGGAGAGTTTAGGAATTCTTTTTACTTCCCAGTCTCCTCATCGCTCTGGTAAGGCATCCTGACATAGAGTTTTGACTCTTCTCAAATTTCACTAAAAATTTTTTTAGGATCACGCGGGTATCTTGGAATCGTTCCGATGGTTTTATGACGAGAACATTGTCTTGGTGCCTCCTGTCAGGGGTTTTGTGGAAGTGTCCCGGGGAGTTGAGCTCTGAGGTGTTGTCATCATAATTTTATCGTTGCAGTTCTGGAATACCTGAGTTTAGTACGCCGACATCGAAAATCTCTTTTATGCAGTTCATTGGTGAGATAACCTCGACGCCACCCAGTACCGGGGCGGGAGTTCGGGAGTATCGCCATAACTTGTATAACGGATGCTTTTAGAAGGTTGAGGTAGATGGTTTCCGAAGTTTTTCTCGGTTATGTGTTGAAGGATGGATACAGCTGGATGTAGGATTTGCTAGATTTGGGTGAGATATTATGCTTCCCCTGTATCCCCAACACCTGATTGCATAACCGGAAAGGTTCGGGAGTTTCATAGGTGGAATTCTTGTAGCTCTAGTTTCTTCTTCCATGGATATTTGGTTTGAGATTGGGATTTCTTACCGAGTATTCGTTCTTGATCCGTACCTTGTTGATTTATTTCTCTACCTAAATTCTGAGTGGCTTCTCAATTTATGGATATGTGACCATTTCAAGAGGAATGCATTCGTTCATTTTGTTCGGATGTGAATACTATATGTTGCAATTTTCATTCCGTTGGATTCAGCTTCAATATTTGTCTATCAATGTGCTAATGGATGTCAACCTCTTCAGGATGGCTCCTCCAACGCGCACGACTCCGAATCCTGATCCGCCACCACCTCCACCTCCTCCGGAGGCATGGCAAGCTGTGATGGCCGCAACCAATGCAAACACACAGTTGATCATGCAAATTCTTCAAGAGCGCAATCAAGGCAACCAAGGGAACCAAGGCAACAATCAGAATCACTTTGCTACACTCAACCAGTTCCTTGCTAACGGGCCAAAGACTTTCAGCAATTGTGTTGAGGCAACCGATGCTGACGATTGGCTTGTGGATCTGTGCAAGCATTTCGAGTGCAGTAACGTCAGGCCTGAGGACTTTGTCAAGTTCGCTTCCTTCCAACTCAAAGATCAAGTTGCAGAATGGTTCCAGCAGTACAAGGATTCCAGGGGTGGACGTGTTATCACCTGGGATGAATTCCGTCAAGATTTCCGAGCTCACCATATCCCTCAGAGCGTGGTTGAAAGCAAGCGTGAGAAATTCCGCAACCTGAAGCAAGGCTCTTTGTCTGTCTATGACTACAACAAGTTGTTTCAGAAGCTCGCCCGTTTTGCCAAGCAGGACGTCCCTGATGAGAAGAGCATGATATACCAGTTCTCGGGTGGTCTCAGAGAAGAAATTCAGCTAGCTCTTGTTCTCTTTGAGCCCTTGAGGTACGATGAGTTCTGCAACATGGCGTTGAAGCAAGAGGCTGCTCAATTGAGGTGTGATGCTTCCAAGAAGCGAGTCAGAGATGTTACTCCTTCTTCCTCTACTCAAGTGGCCAAGCAGCAGAAGTATTGGCTTCCTCCTCCTCCGTTCCGTCAGCCGTATCAGCAGAAGAGCAAAGGTGGCAGTGGGTCTTCCCACCCACCCAACCCTGGCTTTTAGAACAAGACTTCGTCTCAAGCTCCAAGATCGAGTGCTCCGTACCACCGTCCGCTTTTAGAGGTCACGTGCAACAAGTGCCAACAGAAGGGTCACTATGCCAACAAATGTTTCAATCAGAGGCGTCTTCCTCCTCCTCCTACTGTCAGATCGGCAAGTACAGCTGTGGTCAAGCATAACCCCAAGCATGCCAAGGTCAACTTGATGAATGCAGCTCAGGCAGAGGATTCGTCAGATGTCATCATGGGTAACCTTCCTGTTAACGATGTTCCCGCAAAAGTACTTTATGATACTGGTGCATCGCATTGTTTCATCTCGAAGCCTTTTGCATCTAAGCATGAGTTGACTTTCCAAGTTATGCATAGTCCGTTAGCAGTTGTCTCTCCGGGTAAATGTTTGCTCGCTAACCACGAGATTCCAGATATTTCTATCATGATGGGTGATTTCAAGTTTCTGGCTTCTCCAATGGTTCTTGGTAACTCGGATATTGATCTTATTCTCGGGATGGATTGGCTTGCTAAGCACAAGGCTCAGCTTGATTGTGCAGCCAGACAGATTCAATTGACTCATTCGTCTGAGGATGTAATTGTCTTTGCCGCTCGGGATAATACCATCCGTCTGTTTTCTCTCAATGAGAAGGGTGAACTGGATGCTATCTCGCAAATTCCAGTCGTTTGCGAGTATCAAGACGTCTTTCCAGAAGAGCTTCCAGGAATGCCTCCGCACCGGCCAGTTGAATTCGTTATTGATCTTGAGCCTGGCACGGAACCTGTGTGCAAGCGTCCTTACAAGCTCGGACCTGAAGAGTTGAAGGATCTGAAGAAGCAACTCGATATTCAAGAGAGAATGGGTCTCATCCGGCCTAGTTCTTCTCCGTGGGGTTGTGGTGTTCTTTTTGTGAAGAAGAAGGATGGAACGGACCGACTTTGTGTTGATTACCGTCCATTGAACAAGAAGACCATAAAGAACAAATACCCACTTCCCAACATCAACGAGCTGTTCGAACAACTCAAAGGTGCCCAAGTATTCTCCAAGCTTGATCTCCGTATGGGTTATCATCAGATTTGAATCCGTGAGCAAGATATTCCCAAGACGGCTTTCAGGACAAGCTATGGTTCATATGAATACACTGTCATGTCTTTTGGCCTCGTCAACGCTCCTCCGACGTTCTCTCGCATGATGAACTTCATCTTCAACGCCTACACCAATGACTTCGTTTTGGTCTATCTCGACGACATTCTGGTTTTCTCGAAGAACAAGGAAGATCATGCCAAGCACTTGCGTTTGGTTCTTGATAAGCTCAGGGAACACTAGTTCTACGCCAAGTTCTCCAAGTGCGAATTTTGGCTCGATGAGGTTCTTTATCTTGGTCATATCATCTCTGCCAAGGGCATTGCGGTGAATCCTGAGAAGGTGTCTGCAATTGTGAATTGGGAACCTCCTCAGAACGTGAAGCAACTCCGTAGCTTCCTCGGTCTCGCAAGCTACTATCGAAGATTCGTTCAAAACTTTTCTAAGATCGCGAAGCCTCTCTCAAATCTTCTCCAGAAGCACGTCAAGTACGTTTGGTCTCCGGAGTGTGACATTGCTTTCAACACTTTGAAAGAGAAATTGATAACTGCTCCAGTTCTGACTCCGCCTGATGAATCCAAGCCGTACGAGGTCTTTTGGGATGCCTCTCTCCAAGGTCTTGGCGCAGTATTGATGCAAGAGAAGAAAGTTGTTGCTTATACCTCTCGCCAGTTGAAGCCTAATGAGAAGAACTACCCCACTCATGATCTCGAGTTGGCGGCAGTCGTGCACGCTCTTTTGACTTGGAGACATCTCTTATTGGGAAGAAAAGTGGACATTTTCACTGATCACAAGAGTCTCAAGTACATCTTCACTCAGCCTAATCTCAACCTCAGGCAAACTCGATGGGTCGAAATGATTCAAGAGTATAATCCGAGTATCGAGTATACTCCAGGCAAGGCTAATGTGATTGCTGATGCATTGAGCAGGAAGGCTTATTGCAACAGTCTGATTCTCAAGCCTTATCAACCCGAGCTTTGTGAAGCTTTCCGCAAACTTAATCTGCAAGTTGTTCCTCAAGGTTTCCTCGACAACCTTCAAGTCTCTCCTACCTTGGAAGACCAGATTCGCCAAGCCCAGCTTCTTGATGCTATGGTGAAAAAGGTGAAGATTGGGATTGCCAAGAGTCAACCCAAGTACAAGTGCTACCGCCTTGATGACAAGGACACTCTCTTCTTCGAGGATCGTATTGTTGTACCCAAAGGTGACCTCCATAAAGTGATCATGAACGAGGCTCACAATTCTCTCCTCTCCATCCACCCTGGGAGCACGAAGATGTATCAGGACCTCAAGCAGGCTTATTGGTGGACTCGAATGAAGCGCGAGATTGCTCAATTCGTGAATGAATGTGATGTCTGCAGAAGAGTGAAGGAAGAACACCAAAGGCCAGCTGGTCTCCTCCAACCTCTTGCCATTCCAGAATGGAAGTTTGACCACATTGAAATGGACTTCGTGACTGGGTTTCCAAAGTCCAAGCGTGGCAATGATGCTATATTCGTTGTCATCGACAAACTCACCAAAGTGGCTCACTTTTTGCCTATCAAAGAGTCAATCACGGCAGCTCAATTGGCGGAACTCTATACCTCTCGAATTGTCTCTCTGCATGGTATTCCACAAGTGATCTCTTCAGACCGTGGCAGCATCTTTACCTCCAAGTTTTGGGATTCTTTTCAGAAGGCCATGGGCACCAACATCCGCTTCAGCACAGGTTTCCATCCTCAAACTAGCGGTCAAGTTGAGCGTGTCAACCAGATTCTTGAAGATATGCTCAGGGCTTGTGTGATCTCCTTCGGCATGAAGTGGGAGGATTGTCTTCCTTATGCTGAATTCTCCTACAACAACAGTTTTCAAGCAAGTTCGGGCA